>NW_028261382.1:60022632-60348219 GCF_051295495.1 Thamnophis sirtalis
CTAGGAATTCTGGGATACACACCTCCTACCTGCTTGGGAATTCTGGGATATCCACCTCCTGCCCACTAGGAATTCTGGGATATCCATCTCCTGCCCACTAGGAATTCTGGGATACACACCTCCTACCTGCTTGGGAATTCTGGGATATCCACCTCCTGCCCACTAGGAATTCTGGGATATCCATCTCCTGCCCACTAGGAATTCTGGGATACACACCTCCTACCTGCTTGGGAATTCTGGGATATCCACCTCCTGCCCACTAGGAATTCTGGGATATCCATCTCCTGCCCACTAGGAATTCTGTGATATTCACCTCTTGCCTGCTAGGAATTCTGGAAGTTGAAATATCAAGGGTTTTTTTCCTCTCTTCTTCAGTGTCAAATATTTATTCCGGCATTTAGGAAGATGGATGGGTCATAACTGCAAGTTTGGTGTCTGGAAACATATGTTTTCTCTTCAGCTGGCATGGACTTGGGGCATCAGTTAATTGCATGGTACAGATAGTCCTTGACTTATAACAATTTGCTTAGTGACCATTCAAATTTAAAATGGACTGGAGAAAAAAAAAAGTTCTACTGTTTTTCAGACTTAAGACCGTTGCGAGGAGCCCCCAAGATCAAAATCCAGACTCTTGGCAACTGACTCATACTTACGACGGTTGCAGTGTCCTGGGGTCACACGCTCCCCTTTTGCAACTAACTGACAAGCGAAATCAATGGGGAAGCCAGATCCATTTAACCACCGGTTACTAACTGAGCCATTGTGACGATTCACTTAACAACTGTGGCAGGAAAGCCGTCAAATGGGGAAAAAAATTCACTTAGCCAATGTCACCCTTAGCAGCGGAAGTTTTTGGGATCTAATTGCAGTCGTTAAGTCGAGCCTTACTTGTCAATAACCTGAAGTTAAATGAGAGGCAATCTAATTCCTGGGCTTCGTGTCCATTTGAGCTGTTGATGCTTCCTTTTCGAGTTGTTTTCTATTATTCCTATCTTGGTTGACAAGCTATCTGTGGAGGAAGAGAGAGATATTATTTTTCCAAATGCGGTAAATAGAACATTGCACAGGGCACAAGGCGGCCACTTCCTCATTCTCTTCATATCCTTCCGCGCTTTGGGGTCATGGAGAACACACATTTGCTCCGATTGGACTGGGCCCAAGGATGCTGCAGGAGCAATGTTGGTTTGGTTTTTTTTTTCTTCCCCTTGCAAAGTAACAGGATGTTGTATCAGCAGGGCCCAAGCAGCAGAACTACAATTCACTATCTCCTGGTGATTGGCCCAAAGTCACCCGGGTGGATTTCATGTCTAAGGCAGGACTAGAACTCACCAGTCTCCTGGTGATTGGCCCAAGGTTACCCAGCTGGCTTTCCTGGTTAAGGTGGTACTAGAATTCACAGTGTCCTGGTGATTGGCCCAAAGTCACTTAGCCCGCTTTCATGCTTAAAATGGGACTAGAACTCACAGTCTCCAGGGGATTGGCCCAAAGTCACCCAGCTGGCTTTCCTGGTTAAGGTGGTACTAGAATTCACAGTCTACTTGTGATTGGCCCAAAGTCACCCAGCTAGATTTCCCAGCTAAGGCAGAACTAGAACTCACTGTCTCCTGATGAATGGCCCAAAGTCACTCAGCTGGCTTCCATGCCTAAGGTGGTACTAGAGTTCACAGTCTCCTGGTGATTGGCCCAAAGTCATCCCGCCAGTTTTCCCAGCTAAGGCAGAACTAGAACTCACTGTCTCCTGGTGATTGGCCCAAAGTCACCCAGATGGATTTCCCAACTAAGGCAGAACTAGAACTCACCATCTCCTGGTGATTGGCCCAAAGCTGGATTTCCTAGCTAAGGAAGAACTAGAATTCACTGTCTCCTGGTGATTGGCCCAAAGTCACCCAGCTGGCTTTCCTGGCTAAGGCTGGAGTACAACTAGCGGTTTCCTTCTTTCTAGCCTGCTGCCCTAACCCACTACATCAAGCTGCTTTTCTCTTTGTTCATTTCTTAAACATATGGGTCACTGGCTTAACTTTGTATTAATTTCTCATTGATACCCTTTTAAAGAAAACTTTTCACCGTCTCTCTCTCTTTCTCTCCCTGTCTCTTTCTCTCCCTCTCTCTCTGTGTATCTCTCCTTTCCTCCCTTCTTCCCTCCCTCCTTCTCTCTGTCTCTCCCTCCCTCTCTCCTCTCTCTCCCTCACTCCCTCTTCCCCCCCCTCTCTCTCCCTCCTTCTCTGTCTCTCTCTCTGTCTGTCTCTCTCTCCCCCCTCCCTCCCTGTCAGGCATCTTTTAAAACAGTCTGCTTACAATTGCTAATTGTAGCAGCCTAATAAATCGTTAGTGGAAATAAAACAGGATGGAATTAATGCTAAAGTGGGATCGGAATGGAAGAATTCATCAAGCACATTTTTTTCCAATTAACTTTTGAAGTTAACTTCATTAAGGCTCTTTTTTTAGCGAGGGCTGTGGGTCTCCAAGAGGACTAATTAGAAAAGGATCACATATGAAAGGCAAATTACATTGCCGGGTAGGTTTTCTTGCGCGGCGCAACATGATTTAAAGTTTGCTTACGTTTTGGATTTTTCTTCTTCTTCGCTGTTTGAAGCCATTTCTCTTTTAAAGCTTGCACATTTTTTTTAAAAAGTGACTTTTCAGGATTTATCAGTTTAAGTAACTTGTGGAAGAAGATGGTAGGAAAAAAATATTTGGTCCACACACACCCCTGCTCAAAAACGCCTCCCCTAAATAATAAAACTCTTAGCTCTCAAAATATCATATGGAGAAAAAGAGGAATACTGGCCTAGAAACCCGGAGACCGTGAATTCTAGTTCCGCTTTAGGCATGAAGTCCAGCAGGGTGAATTTGGCCAGTTAGCAGAACGCTGAATTCTAGTCCTGCCTTAGACTTGAAATCCAGGTGTGTGACTTTGGGCTGATCACCAGGAGACTGTGAATTCTAGTCCTGCTTTAGGCATGACAGCCAGCTAGGAGACACTGGACCAATCCCCTGCAGACTGTGAGTTCTAGTCCCATTTTAGGCATGAAAGTAGGCTAAGTGATTTTGGGCTGATCACTGGGAGACTGTGAGTTCTAGTCCCATTTTAGGCATGAAAGTGGGCTAAATGACTTTGGGCTGATCACTAGGAGACTGTGAATTCTAGTCCTGCCTTAGACATGAAATTCAGCTTTGTGACTTTGAGCTGATCACCAGGAGACTGTGAGTTCTAGTCTTGCTTTAGGCATGACAGTCAGCTAGGTGACACTGGGCCAATTCCCTGCAGACTGTGAGTTCTAGTCCCATTTTAGGCATGAAAGTAGGCTAAGTGATTTTGGGCTGATCACTGGGAGACTGTGAGTTCTAGTCCCATTTTAGGCATGAAAGTGGGCTAAATGACTTTGGGCTGATCACTAGGAGACTGTGAATTCTAGTCCTGCCTTAGACATGAAATTCAGTTTTGTGACTTTGGGCTGATCACCAGGAGACTGAGTTCTAGTCTTGCTTTAGGCATGACAGTCAGCTAGGTGACACTGGGCCAATTCCCTGCAGACTGTGAGTTCTAGTCCCATTTTAGGCATGAAAGTGGGCTAAGTGATTTTGGGCTGATCACCAGGAGACTGTGAGTTCTAGTCCTGCCTTAGACATGAAATTCAGCTTTGTGACTTTGGGCTGATCACCAGGAGACTGTGAGTTCTAGTCCCATTTTAGGCATGAAAGCGGGCTAAGTGACTTTGGGCTGATCACCAGGAGACTGGTGAGTTCTAGTCCTGATTTAGGCGTGAGAGCCAGCTAGGTGACACTGGGCCAATTCCCTGCAGACTGTGAGTTCTAGTCCCATTTTATAAAAGCCGACTGACTTTGGGCCAATCCCCAGTAGCCTAATGAAGAGAGGGAATAGGGTTGACATCTTATCAGTCTTCCAGTACAGGAGGGGCTGTCACAGGGAACAGGGGGTCAACCTATTTTTCCAAAATACCTGAAGATTAGGACAAGAAATAACAGAGGGAAACTAATCAAGGAGAGAAGCAACCTAGGAATTTCTCGACAGAACAATTAATCAATGGAACGACTTGCCTCCAGAAGTTGTGGTTGCTCCATCACAGGAAGTTTTCAAAAATAGACTGAGGAGCCATTTGTCGGGAATACTATGGGGAAGTGATGGTGAATCTTTTTGGCCCGGAGTACCCGTTTTTGGCCTGTTTTCAGACTGTTTTGGGGGTCATTTTTCCAGGCCATTTTTGGCTGTTTTCCAGTGCACTAGAGCAGGGGTCTCCAACCTTGTGAACTTTAAGCCTGGCGGACTTCAACTCCCAGAATTCCCCAGCTGGGGAATTCTGGGAGTTGAAGTCCGCCAGGCTTAAAGTTCACAAGGTTGGAGACCCCTGTTCTAATGCAGGCAAGAGCAGCTGGAGACGGCGGTCTCCTGCTCGGGCAGGGGGTTGGACTAGAAGATCTCCAAAGATCTTCCGATCCTTTGTTGTTCTGTCTTCTGAATCAACTTGGTCGGTTGATCCTTCCTTTTTGGTTCCAGTTTCCTTTTTCTCAGGTGAAAAATCTTAACATCTAACCAGATGGTGTGGGTCGTCCCCCCCCTCTGTTCCTCTTGCTGGCAGCTGAAATGTTTTTGGCATTACGCAAGGCTGTTTAATGGAAGGTGGGGGGGGGGAAGGTTGGTGGAATGGGGAAACATCCTGAAACTCTGGATCTTTGGGACCTGAGTGGGTAAGATAAAGGTGAACGGGGCTCCCTCCCCGGCCAAGAGTCACCGTTTTTGAACGCTAGGCATTTTGCTGAAGGAGCAGAAGCCAACATGACGGGCTTATCAGTTAGCACAAACAAGGGCAGGGCTCTTCCCAAACCAGCCTGCTGTCCATTTTTTTATCTGGGATCTTATGCGTGGAAAGAAAGGAAGGAAGGAAGGAAGAAGGAAGGAAGGAAGGAAGGAAGGAAGGAAGGAAGGAAGGAAGGAAAGAAAGAAATAGAAAGAAAGAAAGAGAGAAAGAAAAGAAAGAAAGAAAAGAAAGAAAGGAAAGAAAGGAAGAAAGGAAGGAAGGAAGAAATAAAGAAGGAAGGAAAGAAAGAAATAGAAAGAAAGAAGGAAGGAAAGAAAGAAAGAAAAGAAAGAAAAGAAAGAAAAGAAAGAAAGAAAGAAAAGAAAGAAAAGAAAGAAAAGAAAGAAAAGAAAGAATGAATAGCGGGATCTTCTGGGAGATAGGGGATATGGTCTGGAGGGCAATTTGCCAGCTGGCTGAAAGATTTGCTATGACAGCAGAGCAGAGTGAGGGCTTTGGAAGGGACCTTGGAGGTCTTCTAGTCCAACCCTCTGCTCAGGCCAGGAGACCCCATACCATTCTGGACCAATAGCTGTCCCTTAAAAGCTTCCAGTGTCGGAGCATTCACAATTTCTGGAGAAAAGTCATTCCACTGATTAAATTGTTCTCACTGTCAGGAAATTCCCTCCTTAGTCGTAAGTTGCTTCTCTCCCTGATGAGTTTCCATCCTGAGTTGCTTGCCCGGCCTTCAGATGCTCTGTTTTTGTTTTCACTTTGATTTATTGGTTGTTATTTCCACTGTTTGAGGACTGTGCTCATCAGTCACCAAAAGAACGTAGAATACAGGTAGTCCCCCACTTACAACAGTTCATTTAGTGGCTGCTTGACCCCCTCCTCTCTGTGGCAGCCCCTCAAATATTGGAACACCGCCATCATGTCTCCCCGAGTCCTTCTCTTTACTAGGCTTGTTAGTTGCGAAGTCATGTCCAACCCATCGCGACCCCATGGACAACGTTCCTCCAGGCCTTCCTGTCCTCTACCATCGTCTGGAGTCCATTGAAGCTCACACCGACCGCTTCCATGACTCCCTCCAGCCACCTCCTTCTCTGGCGTCCCCTTCTTCTTTTGCCCTCCATCCTTCCCAGCATGAGGCTCTTCTCCAGGGACTCCTTCCTTCTCATTAGGTGGCCAAAGGCTTTGAGTTTCCTCTTCAGGATCTGGCCCTTTAAAGAGCAGTCAGGGTGGATCTCCTCTAGGACTGACTGGTTGGATGGCCTTGCAGTCCAAGGGAGATAGGGAGATAGACAGGAATACGTTGGTAGATAGGTAGATTATAGATATAGATAAATGGTTAGATACATAGGTAAGTAGCTAGATAGGGATGGATGGATGGATGGATGGATGGATGGATAGAGATAGATAGATAGATAGATAGATAGATAGATAGATAGATGATAGATAGATAGATAGATAGATAGATAGATAGATAGATAGATAGATAGATAGCATGACTGATGGAGCAACATCGTTCCCAGCATGAGGCTCTTCTCCAGGGAGTCCTTCCTTCTCATTAGGTGGCCAAAGTCTTTGAGTTTCCTCTTCAGGATCTGGCCTTCTAAAGAGCAGTCAGGGTTGATCTCCTCTAGGACTGACCGGTTGGATCACCTCGCAGTCCAAGGGACTCTCAGGCGTCGTCTCCAGCACCAGAGTTCAAAGGCCTCCATTCTTTGGCATTCAGCCTTTCTTTACTAAACTAGCCATGCCCAGTTCCTGTAAGTGGGGTTTTTTTGTGTGTGCATTTTTTGCGCCCTTTCCTTCCATCTGTGCTTTTTAACTAACAGGTCCTAAATTCTTGACATCTTAGAAAGGGGAAATACCCTCGGTGCCCTTCTTGTTATGCACCATATCACCAAAGCTACAGAAAAACATTTCACATCAGCATAAAAAACACAGAGGGTTGTTGTGCAAGAAGAAGCTATTTTGCCCAGTGGTTCTTTCCCAGTTGTGTGTTGTTGTTGCTGTTGTTGTTTTTTGCTGATTGTGTTTTGCAAGACACAGGTACTCCTTGACTTACGACTGTGACCTCTGTAGCAGCATTCCCACCCGTCTCTTGATCAAAATTTGGCCGCTTGGCAATTGGTAGCTACTGTGTTTATAACTAGGGACACCCCGCTAAGAAAAAAAAAATCTTTTTTTAGGTAAATTTTGAGCTGCAATAGGACAGTTTTTCTCCTCTCCTTGCCTTTTCTACTCTCAAATAGCATTTTTGTGTGTGTGTGTCTGCCCTGATTTTAAAATTTGGAAAAAATTAGCTGTCCGGAAAAATTCCTTGATGAGTTTGAGATAAATTAATAGCTGGGAAAATAGTGTTTCAGAGATACGACTGGAGTTGGTGGGTGGATCAAATTTCTGCGTTTCCATGCTTTTGTTTGTTTGCAAACAAGTAGTCCTCAACTTACAACAGTTTGTTTAGTGACCATTCAAAGTTACAACAAAGTTACAAAAAGCGACTTACGACCATTTTTCATGGTTACAACCATTGCCTCATCTCCATGGTCGCATGATCAAAATTTGGGTGTTTGGCAGCTGACTCACATTTATGACGGTTTCACTGCCCTGTGGGGGTCACGTGATCGGTTCCACCACAAAACCGCGGTCGACTAAAGCGCGCTTGACGAAACCGCGTACCTGACGTCATCACAGCGCGACGAAAAAAGCACGCTGTGAGTGCTAAAGGTAAAATTAACCCCTAAACCTAAACCTAACCCCCCGAAACCTAACCCTAAACCTAACCCTTAACCTAACCCTAAACCTAACCCTAACTCTTAACCTAACGCTAAACCTAACGCTAACCCTAAACCTAACCCTAACGCTTAACCTAACCCTAACCCTAAACCTAACCCTTACCTTAACGTGAATCGGCTTGCTTTCAAAGCGCTTTTTAAAGCGCCCTTTTTTCTCTGCGGTCGCTGTTGTCGCGCTGCTGATGACGTCAGCGACGCGCTTTAATCGGGCGCGCTTTAGTGGACCGCGGTTTTGTCGTGCCACGACGTGATCCCCTTTTGTGACCTCCTAACAAGCCAATTGGGGGGGGGAGCCAGATTCACTTAACAACCGTGTTGCTAACTTAACAACAGCAGTGATTCAATTTAACAGAAGCGGCAAAAAAAAGCCATAAAATGGGGCATAAGCCACGTCACAAATGTTTCGCTTAGCAAACAGAAAAATTGGGCTCGTTTGTGGTCGTAAGTTGAGGACTTGCTACCCGTATAGTTTTGCGCTCTATGTGGTGTCCTCAGAGCAAAATTTACACCGGCGATTCTATTTTAATCTCTTTTAAAGGCCTTTTGTGCCAGTTGGAAGATGTCCTAAGATGGTTTGATCTAGTAATTTGGAGAACAGATGAAAACTTGGGTTGGTAACCTTTCCTGGAAAATTTTGGGACTTTTTTTGGGGGGGGGGGGGAATGATTAAACATCCGGTTTGAAAGTGGGTAGCAGCCGATTCAAAGTAAATATTTGAAATGGTTTCCCGTTCATAAAACAGAAACCAAGCAGATGTACATTTCTGGCAATAAAATTTGTTTATGTTGTTGGCTTGCCTTATTATAACCGTTCATTCTTTTTTTTTAATTCCCAAGCTAATTCTTGCATTTTATTCCCATCTGGCACTCCAGATTTTTAAAGCGAAATCTATCATACGTCTGATCTTCCCCTTTTTTTTAATTCTCACAACAGCCCTGCGAGGTAGATTTAAGTTGAGAAATGACAAATGCTTGTAAAGTCTTCCTACAGTAGGGAACCTTCTATTTACAATCATTCCTTTAGTAGTCGTCGGAAGCTATTACGGCCTTGAAAAAGGTAACTTACAACCAGTCCTAATACTTATAAATATCACATCCCCACAGTCATGTGATCAAATTTTGAATGCTTGGCAACTGGCATGTACTTGTGACAGTTTTGCAAATTTCCCGTGGTAATGTGATTGGCCCTTGCAACCTTTGTAGTCAACTTCCAACAAGAAAAGTCAATGTTGGGAAACAGGATTGGCTTAATGACTGCGATTTGCTTAACGTTCGCTTAACGACCGTGGCAGAAAAAGTCATAAAAGTGGGCGTGACTCTCTTAAGAACCACCTTGCTTCTGGCCCCAATTGTGGTTGTAATTGAAGTCTACATTGTCTTCGATATTGAGAGGAAAGCTGAAGCCCCCAGTCCTATCACCATTAAATTATTATAAATATGTTTTATTTTCATTTTCATTTTCATTTCATACGGTCACATATATACTGTGCATAACCGGGGCCATATAACATTGAGCAATAAACACAGCCATCCTTGTCAACAATACTCCCCAAGATACAAACCCAATATACCACTTCAACCCTCCATACACCCTTTCTTTCACCCCCCTCCAACTTTCCTTTCTCCCCTCCAACATTCCCCTCTACCTACTTCCCCTTCCCCTCTATCACTCCTCTATCACCATTAAATTACATGATTAGGCAAGTTAAATTAACAAATTAAAGTGGAATAGTAATTGGGAATGGTCAATAGAACAGTTTAATTGTATATTGTAAACACTGTGCATACTTTTTATTTTTTTAAAAAGAAACTGAATTTGCAAGTAGAGTTGTTATTTTTAAGAGACAAAACCAGTCAAGGAAGTTTGATTGAATTTCTCGCTCTTCTTCCTTGTCTAATAAAAAAAAAATTTAATGTGTTCTTCAAGGATTATTCAGCGCGTAACTTCTCTCATTCCTCTTCTGGATTTTTTTGCTTCTCTTTGCCCCTCCGGGCATAAAGTATCCATTATATTTAATAAAACACCAGGTGTTGGAAATGCGGAAATATATTTTTTTTCCAAGCATGTGCCCCTTTGGATCTGTGGAAAAATGATTATTATTCCGGTTATTATCCAGCTGCCTATGCAAGAAAAATAATGGGTGGGTGGGACTTTGGATGTTGTGTGCCATTCTGAGAAAGGATATTTTGGAGTAGGAAAAAAAGTCACGGCAAAATAGCAAACTGAGAAGTCGTACGGCCATATCGTTAAGGTTTGATGGAGACTTCACCGTGCAAGGATTTCGGCAAAGTAGATACTTTATCTTTGAAAGTTGGGTGGTTGGGAATGATGGTTGATTTGGCCCAGCAAGGATGATGTCCCACAGGAAGGGAGCCACCATGGAGAAGGCCCTTTTTCGTGGTCCCACTAAATTGATCTCCTTTAGTAGAGGGATCCCTGCCTCCCTCCCTCCTCTAGTGGTTCGGATAAATGTGATTGGGAAAAGATGGTCCTTCAAATACAGGTAAATGTTCTGACCTAGGCTTCCCAAAAGCACAAAGCCGACTCCTCATCCCGATAAAACCCATTTTATTTAGTTTAAAGGGAATTCCTCTCCAGCCAAAAGTCTTTCAAGAGATTTCACAACGACAGACTTTTATCAGGCTTGGAGAGCTGCCAGGCCGATATCTTCCAAACTCCACGCTGTAGCAGCAATTACTTGGCAAGAAGTCAGGAACAGATCTTCATCCGAATGAATTGAACTTACGGCCTCCTGCAAACTCCACTCCCCTTTCGCTCCTCTTTATTCCTTGTGGGAGGGCCATTCACCATCTACCTGTGGCTTCACTCCCGAGTCGGCCCTTGTTCCTTAGCTGTTCCCTTCTCCTGGCAGCTCTGCGTTTGCGCACATCGGGAACAGGCTCCAGCTGTTCTTCTGCTCCACTGATCCCCGACTCTGAAGGCAGCTGATAACTGTCGGACGGCCCTGGCTCCCTTCTTATATTCTTCTTATTCCTGGAACCTCTTTTCTTATTAGAGCAGAGGTGGCGCAGTAGTTAAATGCAGCACTGCAAGCCACTTCAGCTGACTGTTATCTGCAGTTCAGCGGTTCTAATCTCATCGGCTCAAGGTTGACTCAGCCTTCCATCCTTCCGAGGTGGGTAAAATGAAGACCCGGATTGTTGTTGGGGGCAAATATGCTGACTCTGTAAATTGCTTAGAGAGGGCTGAAAGCCCTATGAAGCGGTATATGTCTAACTGCTATTGCTATTATTCCTGGGCCAGGTCTCTCCAAGTCTTCCAATCTTGCACTGCTGGCTGGTGTAACCTTTGATGGTGTCCAACCTCCATGTTCTTTGGTGGCCTTTTGGTTTCTTTTTACCTCTCATTCTTCCAAGCACAATTGCTTTCTCCAGTGAATTTCCCTGCCCAATGTGGCCAACGTAAGCGTGATGCAGTTTTGTGATTTTACCTTCCAGTAACCTGTCCTATTACTAGTTAAGGGGACGCAGTGGCTCAGTGGCTAAGACGCTGAGCTCGTCGATCAGAAAGATCGGCAGTTCGAGTCTCTAACACTGCGTAACGGAGTGAGCTCCCGTGACTTGTCCCAGCTTCTGCCAACCTAGCAGTTCGAAAGCAGGTAAAAAATGAAAGGAGAAAAATAGGAACCACCTTTGGTGGGAAGGGAACAGCGTTCCGTGCACCTTCGGCGTTGAGTCATGCTGGCCACATGACCACAGAGATGCCTTCGGACAGCACTGGCACTTCGGCTTTGAAACAGAGATGAGCACCGTCCCCTAGAGTCGGAAACGACTAACACATATGTACGAAGAGAACTTTTACCTAACATGTCTTGGTATTATGCCCTCCGATCCTTACTTGTTAGTCCCCTTTGCTGTTCAAGGAATACCTGTATCAAAGCTGTGTCTACCTCTTCCCTCAACTGCTTTGATGCTCGGTAGAGGACATGTCGGAGATGAAGGTAGACAGTCCTTCAGCCAAGTTTGACTCTTACATGACAAAGGACTCCTCCATGAGTTTTCCTTGGCAAGAATACAGCATAGTTTGCCTTTACCTTTTTTTCTGGGATGTAGTCTAACTTCTCACTCGTCTCCAGTCCTGGAATTTCCTGGAATCTCCTATTCAGATGTTAATTACGTTAGGTGCGTAGTTTTTCCCCCTTATCGGACAAGGTCAGCTGAGACTGCATCACTGAAAGCATGAATAAACTTAGTATGCTATATCCCCTCGGCTCCATCTTCTCTGCTCTGCTTTGCTTCCCTCCTGTCAAAGAGTAAACTATTGTTCTTTAAACAGCCTTCATGGATTTAGAATAGAAATAGAAATTCTTTATTGGCCAAGTGTGACTGGACACACAAGGCATTTGTCTTTGGTGCAGATGCTCTCAGTGTAAATAAAAAAGACAAAATACCTTCACCAAGTATCACAAGGTGCAACATTTAGTGATAGTCATAGGGTACAAGTAAGCAATCAAATCATATTAGGAAACAATATAAACCGTAATGATACAAGCACAAAGTTATAATCATACAGTCATAAGTGGGAGGAGATGGGTGATAGGAACGATGAGAAGATTAATAGTAGTGCAGACTTAGTAAATAGTTCGACAGTGTTGAGGGAATTATTTGTTTAGCAGAGTGATGGCATTTGGGGGGAAAAGACTGTTCTTGTGCCTAATTGTTCTTGTGTCTAGATACTACATCCTAACATCTTTGGAACAGTGATGGTCCTTATGTTCTTTGAAGAGCACAATGAATTCAATCTATAGAGAATCCTTCAATTCCCCACTATCCTGTCAGAGCTGAAGAAGCTTCTTGGATGAGAAGCGAAACGTCTTCAAAAGAAAAAAAATATCAGAAAGTCCAGTTGCCTCCTGAAAAAGCACCTTTGGGATAATAAATTTAGTACACTGCATCCTGTTTATTCCATCTTCTTGCTTGCTTCCTTCCTGTCAAAGAATAAACTGTAATAGTTTTGGGGACAGCAACTTTCTACCTTATGTTCTTTAAACAGCATTAATGAATTTAGTATACGACATCCCTTTTACTCCATCTTTTTTTCTTCTTCTTCTGTTTTTCTTCTTTCCTGTCCAAGAATAAACTATAATAGTTTTGGGACAGTGACTTTCTACCTTACGTTCTTTCAAGTCATCTTCATCCCTGTTGCCATTTGTGTTTTTTCTTTCCTTCTGCAAACATTCCCCGAATATTATATGGCTGCTGTTTTCTTTCACTTCGTCCAAAACTGTCGGGCCAAAACAAACTTGATTTCAGGAAGCCTTTCTAGGAAAAAAATAAAACAAAATCTCTCCTTTGACCAGGAAGCGATACCCTTGTGCGCTGGGGCTTAAGTTTCTAGCGCGCTCCATTTATTTAAAAAAAATAAATAAATAAAAATAACAAGGAAGAAAAAGAAGAAAATCCTTTGACCTGCTTGGCGAAGTAACTTAAAAGAAGGGGGGGGAAAAGAGTTATGCAAATTTTTTTCCTGAAATGTCATCCTTAATCTCTTGAGCCACCGAAAATGCGAAAAGCAGACTCTGTCTATCTATTCCTCCCTGCCCCCCTACCGTCTTTCGCAACCTCAGGGGGGGAAAGGGCCAGGACGAGTTATGGACTTGTTTGCCTTTAAACACCCATGTTTCACAATTGGAGGAAAACTTTGATCCCCGACTTTTAGCGTGTTTCGTTTTTTCCATCTTTCCCTTGGGCTGAGGTGGTGGAAATGGGGTGGGAGTCAGCTGCTCAGAGAGACACATAAGGACCCCTACTCAATGGGGGCTGCATGGGGATCAAGCCAAGGCTTCTCTCTCCCTTCCTCCCACTGTCCAGCAAACTTATATTATCCTGTGTTCCATGTTTTTCTTTCTCTCTCTTCTCCCAACTGTCCAGAATAAAAGAATAACAGAGTTATATATTTACTTGGTTCTTACTAACTGTTATTTCTACTCTTTGAGGACTGGGCGCTGTCAGTAACAGACAAAATGTAGAATGGAATATAGAGTTGGAAGGGACCTTGGAGGTCTTCTAGTCCAACCCCCTGCTTAAGCAGGAAATCATCTACCATTCCAGACAAATTATGGTCCAATCTCTTCTTAAAAGCCTCCAGTTGGAGCTCCCTCAACTTATTTCTCTTTGATATAATTGTTTTATTTTTATTCATAAACATTTTGAATACAGTGTATTGTCAGAGGATATCACTTATAAAAGAAAAAAAAGAGAAGGAAAGAAGACAGTGAAAATATTAACACATAGACTGGTAGCAATAGAAGTAATATAACAGGATGGTTTTTCCTATGTTTCTTTTTCTATTAGATTATTTATAATTCTGTTAAATGTATTGGTGTATTTATAATTATAGGCCATCTTTATATTTAGCTCACACATACCAATAATCTTTCTTCGTCTAATTTCTACCTCTTCTCTCCAACCACTCATAAAATCTATTCCATATCAAGCAATATGCTGTGTCAGCTTTATCTTTTATTTTTAAAGTCAGTCTCCGTGCAATCTAGTATTTTCCGAATTACATCCTCATCTGGTGGAATATTCTCATCCTTCCAGTATTTTGCAAATATATACCTTGCTGCTGTCGGTACATGCAAAACTATATATATATACTCCTACATATATCATAACCCTCCGACATCATCCTCAACAGAAATACTTTTTGGTTTCAGGTCTATAGGTTGTTTAATCATCTTTTCAAAACAGTTATGGATTTTCTTCCAATATTTTCTTGCTTCTACCACGTAAGTGCCCTGGGGTCTGATTGCATTTCCAGCATTTGGCAAGTTACTGAACATTACTGAGCACCCACAACTTCTGGTGGCAAGCTGTTCCACTGATGAATTGTTCTAGCTGTTAGGAATTTATATCCTCCGGTCCTTGTGTTTCCAACCCCCGCCCCCCCCAACTCTTCAAGATGGGAAGAAATGAGGTTTGAACCTGTGTCTAAACCAGTTGGCTCGAAATGGATCGGAGAGAAGGAAAAGCAGAGGGTGAAAGAGGAGAGGAGGAAGAGGAAGAAAACAGCCTGAGAGAGATATTCAGTTTGATAATTCTTTGCTCATCATGCCCGAAGGGTTGCCGGCCACTGAATTAGTCACTTTTCTGGAATTTATAATCTGTTCTCTCTCTCTCTGCGAAGCGACCTTGACAAAAAGCCCTATGGCACCAGGTCGGTTTTCAAGAGCCAGGCAAACACCAGAATTCCCAGAATAGGGTGTGGGCCAAGATAAAAACCAATCTTATTATTTGGGGTGGAATGTGCAAATTGCTTCAGAGACTTTCGGCTGGCCTGGGGCGGCAGGGTCTCGGGATTCCGGCCGAACATCGCTGTGTGCCAAAAGCACCCATGTGCCTGTGCAACAGCCTGGACCCATAATGCAATGCATGTATGACACCCCCCCATGGACCCCACCCCCTCTGAATGCACGTGCAACACCCCCCCACACGCATACACCACGCAGCGTATGCGCACACGATCCCCCATGCCTCGTTTTGGGCCTAGTAGGCGTCCTTGCAGCCTTCCTTCTGGGACCAGAAATGTGACGGAGGGGTGTGCCACCCCTCGCGCCCCATTTTGGGCCTAGTAGGTTTCCCTGCAGCCTCCTGGGACCACAAATGTGCCGTGGGGGGGTGCCACCCCTCGCATCCCGTTTTGGGCCTAGTAGGTTTCCCTGCAGCCTCGTGGGACCAAAAAAAATGGACCGCGGGGGGGTGTGTGTGTACCACCCCTCACGCCCCGTTTTGGGCCTAGTAGGTTTCCCTGCAGCCTCCTGGGACCAAAAATGGGCCGCGGGATGGGTGGTGGTGCCACTGGCAGGCCACAAAATGTCGTTGGCAACGATGAGTAGCTGCTGAAATGCCCCTTAAAATCATTACTGCTGCAAATAGCTTGCCAAATTGAAACGATCGTTTTAAATATCTGGAGGGAAAGGCGTGAAACGGGCATGGATTTTTTAAAAAAAATAAACTTGGCACCTATCGTGGCATGCTTTGAATTTGATTGGCGCTGGCAGGGGAAAGGATTGCCTGGCCCAGGTAGCAGGGAAACAAAACACAAAATAATAATTTGAAGCCGTGCCAGCCGGATGATTAGCATTAATTAGGTTGGCACCTAAAAGTGAGTGAGTGGCAGAGAACAAATGCCGCATGGAGAAGATTTACATCTTGGCATTTATATTTAAGTGGTTCCAGATAAGGTGAGGTAAAAGTGCTTTCTCTGCCCGAAAGGCAGGGCAAATCCGTGCCATGCAGAAAAATCCAGGAAAAAGCAAGGTTGGCATGTTATTTCTTTGTTGTTAGTTGTGAAGTTGTGTCCGACCCATTGTGACCCCATGGATAACGTTCCTCCAGGCCTTCCTGTCCTCTCCCATCCCCTGGAGTCCATTGAAGTTCATGCCGACTGCTTCGGTGACTCCATCCAGCCACCTCCTTCTCTGCCGTCCCCTTCTTCTTTTGCCCTCCATCGTTCCCAGCATGAGGCTCTTCTCCAGGGAGTCCTTCCTTCTCCTTAGGTGGCCAAAGGATTTGAGTTTCCTCTTTAGGATCTGGCCTTCTAAAGAGCAGTCAGGGTTGATCTCCTCTAGGATGGACCATTTGGATGGCCTTGCAGTCCAAGGGACTCAATGCAGGAGTCTTCTCCAGCATCAGAGTTCAAAGCCCTCCATTCTTTGGCGCTCAGCCTTTATCTCTAACCTCCAAAGCTGAGTTCATTTCCATCAGCGTGACATCCCCCACCCACCCCCCGGTCTGTTTTTATTATTTTCAGCTTAGTCGGTGGGGTGGGGGTGGACGGACACTACAAGTTCATCCTCATTTAGTGACCAAAATTGGGACGGGCAAACTTGGTCTGTTAAGCGAAGCGGTTGCTAAGTGAAACCAAGATTCTGCATTCCTCGGCTATACAGATCTGCGAAGGTTGTTGGTGGAGATTATTGGTGGCATGCCTACTGTTTCATCATTTAGGGACCATTCAATGTTGTAACGGTGAACGGCCATTGAATGAGGCAATTTGCTAGGTGGGGCCTATATATGGGTGGAGAGCAGTAGTGGGTTTCAAATTTTTTTAGAACCTCTTCTGTAGATGTGGCCTGCTTTGTGGGAGTGGCTTGCCGGCCATGTGACCGGGTGGGCATGGCCAACTTGTAAAATGTGGTGAAACTCACTTAACAACGCTCTTGCTTAGCAACCAAAATGTTGGCTCAGGAACTCTGGCATTGAAGCACGCAAGTCTTAAAGCTGTCAAGTTACAAGACCTTTGCACCCCTAACCTTTAGGGGGAAAAAAACCACAGGAGTGTTCAAACTTGACAGCTTTAAGACTTGTGGACTTCAACTCCCAGAATTCCTCCTCTCACTCTTCATCTTCATCTTCATCTTCATCTTGATGATGTGCTGACGGGTGGGGGGAGGGAGCTGGAACCGGCTCTAAACAGCACGGTAGATTTGTGGAACCTCTTCTATAGAAGAGGTTAGAACTCCTGGTGGAGAGGCTGGATGCATAATCCCATATAATTCCAGGGAGACTTCTGAATTTATTCATTCATAGGTTTATTTTTTAATTTTATATGCTGTCAGAAATGGTGGAGGGTAGTAATGGCTAACTTTTTGGTCCTCCATGTGCCTGCCCACACCCATAATGCAATGCGCGCACGACCCATTCAAAATTACAATGGCACTGAAAAAAGTGGCCATTTTTTCACACTTACGACCGTTGCAGCAATCCCCGTGGTCACAGGATCAAAATGCAGATTTTCATTTCATTTAATTTCATTTATTGAATTTCTAGGCTGCCCAATCCCGAAGGATTCCGGGCAACTTACAGAAATGAAAAATTATTTTAAAAGAATTAAAACAACAGATGCTTGTAACTGGCTCATATTTTTGACGGTCGGAGCATCCCGGGGTGTGTGTGTGTGTGTGTGTGTGTGTGTGTCACATGATCCCCTTTTGCAACCTGACATGCAAAGTCAACGAGGACGCTAAATTCATTTAACATCCCATGTTGCTAATTTAACCAGTGCAGTGATTCACTTAACAACCGTGGCAAGAAGAGTTGTAAAACGGGGCAAACTCGCCTAACAAAATGTCCCTTCCAACTCTGTGGTTCTGTTCTGTTCTGTTCACTTAGCAACCGTGTTCCTAACTTAAGCACTGCAGCGGTTCACTTAACAGTGAGAAAGGCCGTTAAAATGGAGCCAAAGCTCACTTAGCAATCGTCTCCCCGAGCAACGGAAATTTTGGGCTCATTTGCGGTCGTACGTCGAGGACTATCTATAACACAGCCTTCAAGGGGAAGAAGCTGTGCACCCCGATAAGTACTGTATTTTTCAGAGTATAAGACGCACCAAGATTTTGAAGAGGAAAATTAAAAAAAAAAGTTTTTGCACTTTGCAAACCTCCCCAAAATGGCTTGTTTTTTGCGCAGTCCCATTTTTTGTCCCCCCCCCCCCCAAAAGGCATGCATAGCCTTTAGGAGGCTTATAGAGTGCTTCTGGGGGCTGTGAGGGCAAAAATGACCAGAAAATGGCCTGTTTTTTACTCATTTCTGCTCTCCCCATCCTCCAGGAGCACTCTGGAAACCTCCTAAAGGCTATGCATGGCCATTTTTGCAAAGGGTTGGGGTTTCAGGAGGCCAAAAATGCTGTATTCAGTGTATAAGACACACCTAGATTTTCAACCTCTTTTGAGGGAAAAAGGTGCATCTTATACTCCGAAAAATACGGTACATATTGTTAGCACCGCCGAAGAAGTTGGGTGAGAGGTGTTTTGCAAACTTGATTTGCACTTTGGGAAGGGAGAGGCAGAGAGTCAGCTCATTTCTTGGTCCAGTTCAGCTCGTTTTCTTCCTCTGTAAAGTTGGGGCACGGCCGGTTTTCATTTGTCTGCAAAAAAAAATCAGCTGGTTTCACAACTGGGACGGGGTTTTGCTTTCGACAGGGTAGACGGGACACCTTCCAGATGGCTGGAGAATAGAATTGGGGAACTGCAACACCTCAAATTGTCTAGGATGTTTGACTGCAGCTGGCCCAGCCTAATTAAAAAGGCTGCAGGATGGGAAGGGTTGGTGAAGACCAGTTGAAACCACATCCTTAGCAGAAGACAACTCTTCTTTACTTCAATTCCTTTTTCTTCCCTTCTGGCCTTCAGTTCATCGCCACCGTGGTTCTTTTGTCTGGTGGCCATTTTTTTTGCAATTTCTTCTTCGTTTTCAACAATTTCCAGCTGCTGAATGGCTGGAAGTCTCAAGCAACATACACATTTAATAAATTGTGGTCAGCCAGATGACTTTTGACCACCATCTCTCAGCTGTGACCAGGGGGGCATTTGCCCAGGTTCGCCTGGTGCGCCAGTTGCGGCCCTACCTGAATCGGGAGGCCCTCACAACAGTCACTCGAGCCCTTGTGATCTCCAGGCTGGAATACTGTAATGTGCTCTACATGGGGCTGCCCTTGAAGAGCATCCGGAGACTTCAGCTAGTCCAGAATGCGGCCGCGCGAGTGATCGTGGGCGCACCACGGTTCGCCCACATAACACCGATCCTCCGTGAGCTGCACTGGCTACCTGTCGATCTCCGGGTGCACTTCAAGGTCCTACTCACCACCTATAAAGCGCTCCATGGTAGTGGATCTGGCTATTTGAGAGACCGCCTTCTGCCAATTACCTCCCTGCGTCCCATCAGATCGCATAGAGTTGGCCTCCTCCGTATTCCATCCGCCAGTCAGTGCCGACTGGCGACTACCCGGAGGAGAGCCTTCTCTGTTGCGGCTCCGACACTATGGAACAATCTCCCCGTGGAGATTCGTACCCTCACCACCGTCCAGGCCTTCCGCACAGCCCTCAAGAACTGGCTAGCCCGTCAGGTCTGGGGCTAAGCCTATTTTCGCCCCTCCCGAATGTTGAGTGAATGTTGAGTTTTATTGTTTAATTTTTTTTTATTCACATTTCTTTTTGCACTGTCCTACACTCCCCTTCCTTTGTGATTGTAAGCCGCCCTGAGTCCCCTCAGGGAAAAGGGCGGCCTATAAATGCTCAATAAATCAAATCAAAATCAAAATGTTTAGATTGGATGTGGCGCTGTTATCCACCCATCGAGCCCTTTGCAAGGACCTGGGAGGGGCAGATGTGGATGTTTGATGGTGTTAAAGGTCTTGTCGCAGGATGTCAGCTGTTCCCAGCAAAGCTGCCTTTTGCAATTGACCGATGGGGTTTTTGTCAACGCCAGTATTAATAGTCATCCAGATGTTCAGACTGGATTTGGCACCCCCCCCACCTATCCACTCCTCTCCAAGGACCTGAGATAGGCAGATGTGAATGTTTGATGGTATTGAAGGTCTCATCTGCAGGATGTAAGCTGTTTCCAGTGCAATTGACTGATGAGGATTTTGTCAATGACGATGGTGTCCCAGTGGTGTCTCAGATGTTTTGGGACTGCACCCAAGGTGCCTATTACCACTGGTCCTCTTATTATCTATCAAAACCCTTGGTATTGGTCTTTGACCCACACTTTGGAACGAGTAATGATGTACTGAAATATTTTAGAGCCCTGTTTTGTCAAAATTGCAACTTTCAGACTTCCAACTCCCAGAATTCCCCAGCTGGCATGCCGTCTTAAAGTCCACAGGTTTGAATGCTTCCAAGTTTGAGAAACACTGTTTTAGAGACACCTCTGTCTTCTCCAGCAGAGGTGCTGGAGAAGACTCCTGTGAGTCCCTTGGACTGCAAGGCGATCAAACCGGTCAGTCCTAGAGGAGATCAACCCTGATTGCTCTTTAGAAGGCCAGATCCTGAAGAGGAAACTCAAGTACTTTGGCCACCTAATGAGAAGGAAGGACTCCCTGGAGAAGAGCCTCATGCTGGGAACAATGGAGGGCAAAAGAAGAAGGGGATGACAGAGAAGGAGGTGGCTGGAAGGAGTCACCGAAGCAGTCGGCGTGAGCTTCAATGGACTCCAGAGGATGGTAAAGAATAGGAAGTCCTGGAGGAACGTTGTCAGTGGGGTTGCGATGGATCAGACACAACTTCACCACTAACAGCAACTGCTTTTTAAAGGCGTCTAGATCTGTTTTTGAATGCTGTTGTTACCAATATGTGCATCCCTCTGCTTTTCTTAAAAACACACACACCCCACAAATATTAAAATTGTTTTGAAACTGTTAAAACACTCACTTGGTGGATTCAAGGAATCGAGAGGGATTCAGTTTAGCCAATGAACTAATCTTGCCCTTACAACAAGACAGGCTTTTGAGTTTCCCAAAAGTAAAGGCAATCAGAACAATGTTAGAAACTGTGTTTTTTTTTAAAAAATTTTTTTTTAATGTTTGTGTGTGTGTGTGTGTGTGCGCGCATAAGCCCTTTCAATGTGTAGCATTTTTGGATTTCCAGTTTAAAACCAGCTTCTGGGCAAACAGGGTTGTGCGCGGGGCACACACCCCTCTGCAAACTCGAGCTAAACACAACTTTGGCCAAGAGTTGCAGAGTTGGGGGGGGAAAAAAACAGCTCTGTAACTGCTGGAGGGGGGGTGGAAATGCAGCAGTTCATAGGACTTTCTGCAAAGTTTCTCTCTGCCTTTCCAAAAACTGTGTTTCTTTTGACTCTGAAACAATACACAGCCTTTATCAATGCAGTTGGTCCTCATTTTTACGACTGTAATTTGCCACAGAATTTCCATTCGCTAAGCAAGGCAATGGCTCCTGATTTTTTTTGACCACAATGGCTAAGCGAACCCTGGCCCCTTTTCATACTTACAACTGTTAGAATTCAATGGTAGGGTGACCAAAATCCAGATGCTTAGCAGTCGGTTCATATTTCCGGGGGTCGTGTGGATTCTCTTTTATGACCATCAGACGAACAAAATCAATGAGGAAGCCAGGTTCACTTAACAACCATCTTGCTCACTTAACAACTGCAGTAATTAACTGTACGATGCCAAGGAAGGTCGTAAAATGGGGCAAAATTTGCTTAAAAGCCATCTTGTTTGGCATCAAAATGTTTGGCTCAATTGTGATCTTAAACTGAGAACCACCAAAATGTATTTCTTAATTTTATTCCCCATTTTGCTCTCTCTCTCTTTTTTTGTAAATCTTCCAGTAATGTGTAACATTCCGTGACTTCCGTCTCCTCCTGTTTTTATTTGCAAAACTTCTGTTCCTCTGTTTTCTTTTCAAACACATTCTCTCTCCTTTTAAAATTTCTCCTGTTAAAATCCCAGTCTGACTTCTTTCTTCTCAATGTACTCGGAATTGTCTTCAATAATCCTTAAGCTTGCTTTTATTCCCTTATTTTAATTGCTTCGGATAAGCAGGATCCGATTTTTTTTCTTCCCTGATTCCCCATCGTTTTTCTTCATCTTAGTCTGAATTTCTCTACAGCGGAGGAGCACGTCGAAAAGCTTTTGATGGGAGGGATTGTTGAGTTGTTGAAGGTGGTGCCAAAAATAGAATTAAGCGATAATTAAGTCTGTTCTCAAGTTGTCTTTGGGCAGTGATGGTGAAAGCGATTATGCATGCATGGACGGTGCTTGTGAGCGAATTGTGTTTTTTTTATGCCGCGCGCTCACATTTCCCGTGCTGGGCGAACCGGTTGTTACAGTAAATGATGCCCACCTCTGTTTTTTTGGCAGGCAAAAGGTTACGCCGCTTTCATGCAGCCTAGCATTAAATTCTGTTTTCCCTGTGAAAGCTGGCTTAGCAAGTTAGAGCAATTTATTTTGTGCTTGGTAATTCTTTTGAAACAGTAGTTGCTCCATTCTCTGCTATTTCCCCCTATATAATCTACTGTATTTTACCATTAGCTCGATGTCTTCCTTTTCTCTCTCCCTCTCCCTTTTCCAAAACGTATACGATTCTTTTGATTTCTCATCGTGCCTTGCCTTCATATGAATATATTCCCTGCGGGTGGATTCTAAGTTCTAAATATGATGTTTTATAGTTGATTTCACTTAAAAGCTGTATCTGGCTCATTTATTGTTCCAAATCACTAAGAATCGGTTTTTGTTGCCTTTTTCATTTGCCAGGAAGTAGTCCCCGTTTATCGTTTTGCCTTTTTTTTGTTTTGTGTACCAGGCTATTTTTTTTTTTTTGAGGGATATATTCCCTTATCATCTTCATGATTCCCTAAAGATTTTCAGATTTTGCCCTGAGAATTTTAGAGAGAATTTTAACAGCATGGAGAACCTACAGAGAACGAGGGAGAGAATCAGCATGTGTCCCAAATTTCAAGAGCAAACATATGCATTTTTTAAAATGTTTTAACTGAGATATTGGTAGGGTGAAATTATTTTTTTCTGCTTGACCCAACCTTAGAACTAAGGAGGAATTTCCTGACAGTGAGAACAATTAATCAGTGGAACGGTTTGACCCCAGAAGTTGTGAATGCTCCATCGCTAGAGGTTTTTAAGAAGATATTGGACAACCGTTTGTCTGAAATGGTATAGGGCTTCCTGCCTGAGCAAGGGGGATGGACTAGAAGACCTCCAAGGTCCCTTCCATCAATGTTATTCATGATTTGGTGGAGGAGAATTAAGACTGTAACTGATGCTAACCCCCTCCCCCCAAAATTATATTTATAACGTGTGGGTCTACAGTTATAGTCTGCGGCAAGAAAGGTCGTAAAACAGAGCGAAATTCACTGAACAGCCGTCTTGCTTAACAACATGTTGCACTCAATTGTGGCCGTAAGTCGAGGACTACCTGTATATTGAAAACACAAATAAATTAATGTGCCACAATCAGTGTTCTCTTTGGTGGTGCATTGAGAAAATTTTCCCACGGATGAAAGTTCCCATTCTTGGTTTCTTCAGCTCCCTTTGAAGTGGGGAAAAAAGGGAGAAGGAGAAGGAGAGAGGAGGAAGAGGAGGGGAGAAGAAGAAAAATGAAGAAGAGAAGAACAATTAGAATGAAAGAAGAAAAAAGAACAATTAGAAGAAGAGAAGAACAATTAGAAGAAGATAAGAACAAGAAGAGAAGAACAATTAGAAGATAAGAAGAAGAGAAGAACAATTAGAAGGAAAGAAGAAGAAAAGAACATTTAGAAGAAGAGAAGACCAATTAGAAGAAGATAAGAACAAGAAGAGAAGAACAATTAGAAGGAAAGAAGAAGAAAAGAACATTTAGAAGAAGAGAAGACCAATTAGAAGAAGATAAGAACAAGAAGAGAAGAACAATTAGAAGATAAGAAGAAGAGAAGAACAATTAGAAGGAAAGAAGAAGAAAAGAACATTTAGAAGAAGAGAAGACCAATTAGAAGAAGAGGATGAGAAGAAGAAGAAGAGAACAATTAGAAGAAGGAAAGAAGAAAGAGGAGGAGGAGAAGAAGAAGGAAAAGAAGAACAAGAAGAATAGAAGAAAGAAAGAAGAAAGAGGAGGAGAGAGAAGGAGGAGGGGAGAAGAAGAAAAATGAAGAAGAAGAAGAAGAAGAAGAAAAGAACAATTAGAAGAAGAGAAGAACAATTAGAAGAGAAGAACAATTAGAAGAAGAGAAGAACAATTAGAAGAAGAGAAGAACAATTAGAAGGAAAGAAGAAGAAAAGAACAATTAGAAGAAGAGAAGAACAATTAGAAGGAAAGAAGAAGAAAAGAACAATTAGAAGAAGAGAAGAACAATTAGAAAAAGAGAAGAACCAGAAGAGAAGAAGAGAAGAACAATTAGAAGGAAAGAAGAAAAGAACAATTAGAAGAAGAGAAGAACAATTAGAAGAAGGAAAGAAGAAAAAGGAGAAGAAGGAGAAGGAAAAGAACAACAACAAGAATAGAAGAAAGAAAGAAGAAAGAGTAGTAGTAGTAGTAGTAGTAGTAGTAGTAGTAGTAGTAGTAGTAGTAGTAGTAGTAGTAGTCGTCGTCGTCGTCGTCGTCTGTTTTTGCTCAAAAGTTTTATATTCCCGAGCAGGGAGGCATTAGTTAAAAGTGCCTGGCAGGAAACTGGATTGCAAAATCACGTCTTGAGATTGACCAATGTCTTGTTAAACCAACATTCTGTTGAGACTTGCGAATCCGTACGGCTGTCTAAAGATTAACATCTAGGCCTCTGGTTTTTGCTTCTTCTTCCCTCCTCTTCCTCCTTTCTCTCCAGTCCAGGCCTTGAAATGGGATGGTAAGAACCCCCCGCCACCCCCACCCCCGAGACGAGGAACTATGTCTGCTCGCCTCTTCTCCTTCCGACTTTATGACAGGTAGTCCTCGACTTACAACAGTTCATTTAGTGAGTGTTCCGAGTTACAACGATGCTGGAATAGGGGACTTGGGTCCATTTTTCACACTTACGACCGTCGTAACATCCCCATGATCGTGAGATCAAAATTTGGATGCTTGGCAACTGGTTCATACTTACGACCGTTGCTGTGTCCCAAGGTCATGCGATCCCCTTTTGCGACCTGCTGATAAGCAAAACCCATGGGGAAGACGGATTCACTTAACAACCGTGTTACTAATTTATCAACGGCAATGATTCACTTAAGAACTGTGGCAAGAAAGGTGGTAAAATGTGGCGAAACTCACAAACAACAGAAGTTTTGGGCTCAATTGTGGTCGTAAGTTGAGGACCGCCTGTGATATACTTGCACAGGCAGCCCTTGACTTACAACAGTTCATTTAGCGGCCATTCAAAGTTACAAAGACTGGGCAAAAAGAGACTTAGGGCCTGTTTCTCACACTTAACAACCGTTGTAATTTCCTTGCTGTCGCGCAATTAAAATGCGGACACTGGGGAAATGACTCGTAGTTGTGACTGTTCCAATCTCCTGAGGGGAGGGGGGAATCATGGGATCCCTTTTGATGACCTCCGCATAAGCCAAATCAATGGCAGAAGCCCGGATTCACTCAACGACCGTGTACCTAACTGAACAACACAAGGAAGGTTGTAAAATGGAGCAGATCTCCCGGAACAACTGTCGCGCTTAGCAATACAACATTTGGAAGCTCAGTTGTGCGCCAAACACTGCCTGTACGGTCAAAACATAAAATTTTGGGGCTCCATTCTGGTCGTTGTAAGTCGAGGACTACCTGTGTGCTCACAGGTCCGAGGAACTGTGTCTGCTCACTCTTCTTCCAAATTTCAAGACAGGAGCTCGTACAATGGGGCGGGGGGGAGGTTTCCACCCCACGTCGATGTCTTCTCGCAACTACCCCCACCTCAAATATATATATATGTCTTTTCCCATGTAAGATTGAGATTGTTTTGGCAATGTTTCAGCGAGGTCTCACTCACCATCTTCAGGCTGGGTTTTGGGCTTAAAGTGTGATTGGAGACGGCAGGGTGGGTATATATATGTACCCACCCTGGGAGAACGAGAAAGAGTCACGAAGTGTGTTGCAAGCTTTATGAAACGGGCTCTGTCTTATCTCCCCCAGCTGCGTCCTCTCCTACCCACCCACACCCCTCCTCCTCCTTGCCCTTCCCAGACGTGGCTGGTTTTGTCTCCCGCTGCATTCTTCCAAACCAGTTTTCTAAAGGGGTTTAGATGGGCAACAGAGACAGATAATGCAATCCAGCAAAAATGCACCGTGGCGGTCTTGTGTCTCCCCCACCCCACCCCCTCTTCAAAGAGAGTTTCAGCAAGCAGTCTCGCTCTGCCACCTAGACTGATGGCAGTGTATTTTTAGACTTGGTTTTTTTCCCCCCTTCTCTTCCTCCTGTACTCAACTACTCTTCTCTCTGCGTTGGCAGGACTAATGCCAGAGGTGGCTGCTACTAGTTCGCACCAGTTCAGCCGCACCGGTACGGACCGCAGGCTTGCCATGCCCCCGAACTGGTTCCCCGGTCGCTGCATCGTAATTTTTTTTTGACATTTTTAATGTTCTGCGCATGCTCAGACCTATTTACAGGCACCTAGCAGGTGGAGTGCGCTTCGGGCGACTAAAGCTCGCAGGCATGCACAAATCACATGCGCATTGAACTTGCAGAAGCCCACCCCTGACTAATGCCAGCCCAAAATCAGATGGCCACTGCTTGGCGCTGAACGCTTTGAAAGATGGTTAGTTTAAAAAATAAAACAAGAGTTTATATTATCTTTTTTTTATTATTCTGAGGTCATCGACGGCGAAGAAGCTGTTGAGTGCTTGTTTTGTTTAATCTGGCTGGCATCTCACCAATCAGCTGAGATATTTAGGCACACAAATTGGAGGGGGAAATGGCTGTTGCGTACCTCAACCTTTGGTTGATCGACCGATGATCAGATTAGAATTCTTTATATTGGCCAAGAAGGACACAGTGGCTCAGTGGCTAAGACGCTGAGCTTGTCGATCGAAAGTTCGGCGGTTTGAATCCCTAGCGCCGCGTAATGGAGTGAGCTCCCGTTCCTTGTCCCAGCTTCTGCCAACCTAGCAATTCGAAAGCAAGTAGAAAATGCAAGTAGAAAAATAGGAACCACCTTTGGTGGGAAGGGAACAGCGTTCCGTGCCCCTTCGGCATTTAGTCATGCCAGCCACATAACCATGGAGACGTCTTCAGACAGTGCTGGCTCTTTGGCTTTGAAACAGAGATGAGCACCGCCCCCTAGAGTCGGGAACGACTAGCACATATGTGCAAGGGGAAGCTTTAGCATTACTTTTATATTGGCCAAGGGTGATTGGACACTCAAGGAATTGGTTCATAAGCTCTCAGTGAACATGCAAGCCACAAATAATAAATCATGATCATAATATTTACTGAGTGTTTTTATTTGCTCTGGTCCCTGGTCTAAGACTATAATAAATTGATTGATTGATTGATCATAATATAATAGAATAGAATTCTTTATTGGCCAAGTGTGATTGGACACATAAGGAATTTGTCTTCCATGCATAAGCTCTCAGTGCGCATAAAAAATATATTCATGAGGAATCATATCACAACACTTAGTGATAGTTATCGGATATTAAATATGCAATCAGGTCATACTAGGAAACTAAATAAAGCAATATAAATCGTAAATATACAAGCAACAAGGTGATAGTCATAAGTGTGAGGAGATAGGTAATAGGAAGGATGAGAAGAAGAATAGTAATACAGTAAATAGTTTGATAGTGCTGTGGGAATTAGTTGTTTAGCAGAGTGATGGCGTGTGGGGAAAAACTGTCCTTGTGTCTAGTTGTTCTGGTGTGCAATTCTCTATAACCAGACTGGATAAAAATAAATGGAATCATCTTTTGGACATATAAATTGGGTCTTTTGGGTGGGGGGGTGGATAGTCCAGTGTTTCAGCAATGGATGGAAAGTAGAATAGAATAACAGGGTTGAAAGGGGCCTTGGAGGTCTTCTAGTCCAACCCCCTGCTTAGGCAGGAAACCCTACACCACATCAGACAAATGGTTATCCAACATCTTCTTAAAAGCCACCTGTGATGGAGCCCCCACAACTTCTGGAGAAAAGTCATGCCACTGATTTAATTGTTCTAACTGCCAGGAAATTTATCCTTGGTTCTAAGTTGCTTCTCTCCTTGATTAGCTTCCACCCATTGCTTCTTGTCCTGCCCTCAGGTGCTTTGGAGAATAGCTTGGCTCCCTCTTCTTTGTGGCAGCAGAATAGAATAACAGAATAGAATAGAATAGAATAGAATAGAATAGAATAGAATAACACGGTTGGAAGGGACCTCGGAGGCCTTCTAGTCCAACCCCCTGCTCAGACAGGAAATCCTACACCACTTCAGACAAATTAATCTCTTCTTAAAAACCTCCAGTGATGGAGCATTCAGAACTTCAGGAGGCAAGTTGTTCCACTGATTCATTGTTCTCACTGTCAGGAAATTTCTCCTTGGTTCTAAGTTGCTTCTCTCTTTGATTAGTTTCCACCCATTGCTTCTTGTCCTGCCTTCGGGTGCCTTGGAGAATAGCTTGACCCCCCTCTTCTTTGTGGCAGCCCATCAAATGTTGGAAGACTACTATCATGTCACCCCCTAGTCCTTCTTTTCATCAAAGTAAATCAAGGAGAGGCCCAACCTAGAACTTAAGGAGAAATTCCCTGACAGTTGGAACATTTAGTGGCATGGCCTGTATCAAAAGATTGTTGGTGTGCAAGAAGAGACTGGACAGCCATTTGTCTGGAGTGGGATACGGTCTCCTGTTCCAGAAGCAGGTTGGACTAGAAGACCTCCAAGGTCCCTTCCAACTCTTATTCACACGACCGTTGCACTAGCGTCGTGGTCATGTGAACAGAATTCAGGGGCTTGGCCACTGACTCATATTTATGACGGTTGCAGTGTCCTGGGATCATGTGATCCCTTTTGTGACCTCCTGGAGTCAGTGAGAAAGCCAGATTCATTTAACAGCCATGTTATAATCACTGCAATGTTTCACGATCCCGTGAAGTGTTAACACCACTTTATAATGCCTTGGGAAGGCCACACTTGGAATCCTGCATCCAGTTTTGGTTGCCATGATGTAGAAAAGGTGTGGAGACGCTAAAAAGAGTGCAGAGAAGAGCAACAAAGAGGATTAGGGGACTGGAGGCTAAAACATATGAAGAACGGTTGCAGGAACTGGGTATGTCTAGTTTAATAGAAAGAAGAACTAGGGGTGACATGATAGCAGTCTTCCGGATATCTCCGGGGCTGCCACAAAGAAGAGGGAGTCAAACTGTTCTCCAAAGCACCTGAGGGTAGAACAAGAAGCAATGGGTGGAAACGAATCAAGGAGAGAAGCAACTTAGAACTGAGGAGAAATTTCCTGAGAGTTAGAACAATTAATCAGTGGAACAGCTTGCCTCCAGAAGTTGTGAATGTCCCAACACGGGAAGTCTTTAAGAAGACGTTGGATAGCCATTTGTCTGAAATGGTATAGGGTTTCCTGCCTAGGCAGGGGGTTGGACTAGAAGACCTCCAAGGTCCCTTCCAACTCTGCTATTGTATTGTGTTGTACTTAAAAACGGTGGCAAGAAAAGTGGTAAAACGGGGCAACATTCACTTAAGAAATGTCTCACTCTGCAGGAGAAATGTGGGGCTCTGTTGTAGGTCGTAAGTCGAGGATTACCTGTTGATATTTAAGTGAGGAGGATCCATTAAAAAAATTATTATTCTTTTTCCCTTTGAGAATCCCATAGGGAGTTGAGCGCAGAGGAAAAAACAGTGGAATGGACAGAGATTGGAGGGGCTTCAGTTGAGTAACAAATTGCATTCAACTTGATGGATGAAATGCAATTAGCAAGTTCCTGCCACACTTTTAATTTCCTTCACTTTCCTGGCTACGTTTCAAATTGCAATTTGGTTCTGGTTTGTTTTGGAGGGAGGGAGGGAGGGATGGAGGTCGCAGGAAGTTCTCCCTGGAATGTAGGCAGGGATTGATCCCCTGGGATGAAACACACACACACACACGCTAGCAAACAATAGCAATAGCCGTTAGACTTATATACTGCTTTACACTGCTTTTACAGCCCACTCTAAACGGTTTACAGAGTCAGCCTCTTGTCCCCAACAGTCTGGGTCCTCGTTTTACCCACCTCGGAAGGACGGAAGGCTGAGTCGAACTTGAGCCACTCGGGATTGAACTCTTGGCTGCGGGCAGAATTAGTCTACAATACTGCATTCTAACTACTGTGCATCATGGATGGATGGATGGATGGGTGGGTGGATGGACGGACAATATATACCGCTTCACAGTGCTTTATAGCCCTCTAAGCGGTTTACAGAGTCAGCCTATTGTCCCCAATAATCTGGGTCCTCGTTTTACCGATCTTGGAAGGATGGAAGGCTGAGTCAGCCTTGAGCCAGTCGGGATCGAACTTTTGGCAGTGAGCAGAGTTAGCCCGCAATACTGCATTCTAACCATGGGAGGGAGGGAGGGAGGAAGGACGAAGTGTGAGGACCTTGGTGCGCTGAGCTTGGTTGTTTTCTTGGAGACATTTCATGACCCAGCTAGGTAACGTCTTCAATGCTATTATTGATAAAGGAGAATATTTGTAGTTTGGGGTTGTAATGGGGGGTCCCTGGTGCCCTCTTAGCTTGGTTTCTTTCTTGCAGGCGTTTCATGACCCAATTAGGTAATGTCATCAGTGCTAGAAAGGAATGGGATTTAGAGGAAGGAAGGAAGGAAGGAAGGAAGGAAGGAAGGAAGGAAGGAAGGAAGGAAGGAAGGAAGGAAGGAAGGAAGGAAGGAAGGAAGGAAGGAAGGACTGTTGGGACCGTTGGGACCTTAGTGCTGTGAGCTTAGTTGTTTTATTGCAGGCATTTCATGACCCAGCTAGGTAACATCATCAATGCTTGAAGGGAACTGGGGTTTGCGGAGTGGAGGAAGAGGAGGAGGACTGTGGGGTCCTTGGGGCTCTCTGAGTTTCACTGTTTCCTCAGCAGACGTTTCATTACCAAACTAACTAACATCAAGATTTGCCCTCTGCTTCTATACTGAGGCAAGCCCCACTCCCTTCTGGCATTGATGATGTTACCTAGTTTGGGCTAACGAAACATCTGCAAGAAAACAGCCAAGATCACAGAGCATCCAAGACCCTCCCTCCCTAAGATGCAATTATTGTGGCCGTCTGCCTCTGGAGGATTGTTTGCCACTGGAGGCTCAGCGAAACTGGGTTTCAACATGCTGGCTTTGCAAACAGTTGTGCGGTGTTTGTCAGGGATTAAAGCCCTTCCCGGCCTCAGTTTCATTGGGTTGGGTCCCGGAGGGAGATGCCTCTTTCTACAAACTCGGTTTGCCTTTCATCTGCCCGGATGGTTTTGCGCAACCTATTCAGCTTTGAAAAGGGTCTCTTGTCCCATTTTCAAACCGATTGTTTTTAAACCGAGTGGAATCTGAATCGGGCAGAGGTGGGTTCCTACCAGTTCGCACCAGTTCGGTAGAACTGGTTCGTCAAATTTTTGAAACCCACCACACACACACACACACACACACACACACACACACACACACACAAAGAGAAAGAAAGGAAGAAAGAAAGAAATAAAAAAAGAAAAAAGAAAGAAAAAGTGAGAGATGAAAGAAAAAAAGAAAAAGGGACAGAGAGACAAAAGGAAGGAAAGAGAGAGAGAGAGAGAGAACACATGGCCGGCAAGCCACTCCCACTAGGTCACATGGCCGGCAAGCCACTCCCACAAAGGAGGCCACACCCACAGAGTAGGTTCGAAAATTTTGGGAAACCCACCACTGGAATTGGGGGTCTCGTGGGGTTTTTTTGGGGGGGGGAGTTTTGGTAATCCGGCGGTGTCTTGTGTTCTTAACTTTGATGGCAGGCAAGACGAGAACCAATGAGTGGAAACAAAGTAAGGAGGAAATCAACCTAGAACTAAGGAGAAATGTCCCGACAGTGAGAACAATTAACCAATGGGCCCTCCAGATGTTGTGGGTGCTCCCCACATCACTGGAGGTTTCGAAGAAGAGACTGGACACCCATTTGTCTGGAATGGTATAGAGTTAGACCAGGTATAGAGCAGGGGGTTGAACTAGAACAGCGGTCACCAACGAGAAAATTTTGGTGGCCCGCAGAAAAATTATTTGCATTGTTTATATTGCACTAAATCAGGGGTCCTCAAACTACGGCCCCTGGAATGGATATGTGCAATGAAAGCTTGTGTTACTGCAGTTTTTCCCCCTTGGGGGTCTTTTTATGTGGGTTGGGGGGGCAGAAGTTCAGACTTGGGGTGTGCTTCGGTCTTCTGTTGGGGGGCTTTGGGCGAAGGCTGGAGGGAAGAACCACTGGTGGCGAAGAGCCGGAGGGCCTCGTTCCAGTGGGACTGCATCATGGCCTGGAACTGGCTGACCATCTCAGCCCGCTGAGCCTTCAGGCACCGGCACCTGGCCTTGCACTCCCGCAGGTCTTCCCTCTGCTTGGAAACCCTAAGCTCGTAGTCCTCAGTGAGGTGCTTCTGCTAAGCCTCCTTCTCGGCCAGATCCAATTTGAACTGAGCTCTTTTGCCAACTCTTTTCTCATGGTGGCTGCTTAGCTCCAGCAACTGCTTCTATTGGGGCCCTAAGGAGCCCGGGCGGGCAGATGAGGAGTGGCTGGGAGGGGAGGAGCAAGTAGGGGTGCCCCTTGATAGGAGTGATATCAAGTTGGCCACGCCCACCCAATCACATGACCCAACCCAGCCACGCCCACCCAGCCGGTCATTAGACAGATCATATTAGTGGTCTGCAGGATTTAAAATTATGCATTTAGTGGTCCTTGAGGTCCGAAAGGTTGGGGACCTCTGGAGTAAGAAGACCTCCGAGGTCTCTTCCAACTCTGTTATTCTGTATTCTCTTTTGGTATCGGTATTGTCAGCTTACAATCACAATTGAAACCAGAACTTCCATCACTAAGCGAAATAGTTGATAAGGGAGTCACACCCATTTTACGACCTATTTTGCTCCGATCATTAAGCCAATCTGGCTTCCCCCATTCCTCTCCTCCTCCTCCTCTTCCTCCTCCTCCTTGCCGGTTGCAGGAACTGAGCAAGATTATCTGACTGCCTTTGTGGTTAAGGTGGGACTAGACCTCATGATCACTCAACTTGGAAGCCCTTAGAAGAGTTGTTGCCTTTTTTTTTTTCTCAAAAGGCAATTGGACTTTTCTGGTTTTTCTTCTCATCCAAGACATCTCTTCAGCTTCTTCAGAGCTGAAGAAGCTTCTTGGATGAGAAACGAAACGTCTTCCAAGAAAACAAACCAAGGAAGTCCAGTTGTCTCTCGAAAAACAAAATAAAAGGACCTTTTGGACAACTATGACCTGAATCTCCATAGAGATTTAGAAGAGTCTAAAATCCAGTGCTATGAATCCATGGCAAACGTTGATATATTTTTTTGCTTGGTTGTTGACTTGTGGGCAAACCCAACTGAAACATCACCCTGTCTTTTCTTCCATAGGTGATGTTAGATGTTACCCCAGGGCGAATTCCCCTGTTGGTAGCTGAGGTAAGAGAGTTTATTTTCTGTAACTGCTTCTAAAAAGATGCATAGATAGGGAGATAAGGGTTACTCGAATACATTTCGATATCCCCCTTAGTTAAGCCACAGAAATTGAGGTTCAGACTCTTAATGGGACTACCCAACTCATGGTCAAACTTTCTACACAACTTAACCCTGTTTCCCCCAAAATAAGACCTCCCCGGATAATAAGCCCAATCGGGCTTTTGAGCGCATACGCTAAAATAAGCCCTCCCCTAAAATACTGCAACACAGCAGTGGCCAAGAGGTGACCACGCTCGCCGCCTCCTGCACCTCAACTATAATAAGACCTCCCCGAAAATAAGGCCAAGCGTTTATTTCAAGGGGGGGTGTCAAAAGAAAATTAGACCCTGTCTTATTTTCGGGGAAAACATGGTACTTTCACAAAGTGGATGTAACAGCTGTGGTCAGAATGCAGTATTGCAGGCTAATTCTGCCGACTGCCAGAAGTTCGATTCTCACCAGCTCCAGGTTGACTCAGCCTTCCATGCTTCCAAGGTGGATAAAATGAAGACCCAGATTGTTGGCAAGAGGCTGACTCTGTAACCCGCTTAGAGAGAGGGCTTGAAAGCACTGTGAAGCGGCACATAAGTCCTAAGTGCTATTGCTATGTGGGCAAAGATGGACCATTAATATAGCTGTTAATATATCAGCAATAAGGCCACACACACGCACACACACACACAGACAAACAACAACAATAGAACGACCGGCAAAAGAAAGCAAAGGTAGTACCAATAGAAATAGGAGCCTTGGGGGCAATTCCAAAACATCTGGAGTGCCAACTTGAACACCATCGACATTGGCACAATCCCCACCAGTCAATTGCAAAAGGCAGGTTTGCTTGGAACAGCTGACATCCTGTGAGGAGACCTTTTAACACCATCCAACATTCACGCCTGCCTATCCCAGGTCCTTGGGAAGATCTCGATAGGTGGAGAAATGCGCCAAATCCAGTCTGAACATTTGGCTGTATGACCAACCATAATAATAATACCATTGTCTAGAGCAGTTCTGTGATTAGAATGGAAGTTTATGGTCTAGTAGACTGGAATGAACCTGTTGATCGACCTTAGATAGATAGATGGATGGATGGATGGATGGATGGATGGATGGATGGATGGATGGATGGATGGATGATAGGCAGATGATAGGTAGGTTGGTAAATGATGGATGGATGTATGATAGACAGGTAGGTAGATGGTGGATGGATGATAGGTAGATGGTAGCTAGGTAGATGGATGGGTGGGTGGGTGGATGATAGGTAGATTATAGGTAGATAGGTAAATGGTAGATGGATGGATGGATGGATGGATGGATGGATGGATGATAGGTAGGTAGATGGTAGATGGTAGGTAGGTAGATGCCATTTTTTTATGTGAACCTATAAACTTAAGTTAGGACTTGACCTGTGTTGCCGATTTTTCTGCCATCGTGCCTCCAAAATTGGACATCAGGATGAGAAGAAGTTGAGGAGGGTGGCCTTAGAAGAAGACTCTAATGACCACTTGCAACCTCAGCAGAGTAGCTACCCCAGTGTTTCTCAACCGTGGCCAGTGTTAAGATGGGTGGACTTCAACTCTGGCTGGAGAATTCTGGGAGTTGGAAAGCCACCCATCTTAAACTGGCCAAGAATGTTGAGAAACATTGAGCTAGGTAGGACCTTCCTTGTTCAATGTTCCTGCTACATTTTGAGGGCAAAACTCGGAGATCTCCAAATAAGCAAGATCTTGATTGTTCTGAAGAATGCCAGGAGTTTTGTTTTTTAATTTGGAGAAGGGGGGGCGCAGAAGCAAGAGCATCAATCCCGCAAGAATCGCAGGGGACATCCAACGTTGGACTTCACATTCTCCGGTTCCATCCGTGGGATTCTCCCGGAGCCAACGCTACACTTTGTAGTTGGCTTCTTAAACACAGAAAACTGTTTAGGCTGGCTCATCTGCATTCTCACGTTTTAAAAAGGGGGAAGGGGGAATAATGGAGAAGAGATGGATGTCCCGGGATGGATGGTCCGGTTGAGGGCCCCGGGGGGAGAAGGAGCAAACTCAGGTGAATTGCACATCTGCAAACTTGATGGTGGGAAGAAGCTCACTTTAGTGTTGGGTTTCCATGGAAATGTTATTTTGGCAAGCGTGTCCTCGCCCTCCCCCGGCTGGCTTTCCTGTACATTTCCTGTTGTAATCATGTGTTCCATCTTTTTGTCCAAGGAACACATGTTTCATATTTTCTCATAACCTCCTCCTGACCCGCTTGGCAGAGGAGCAGAGACGGGGCCTGTCTTCTGCCTCTCCCTCTCTCCTACTCTTGATTGTAATGGCTTGCCCAGAATGGAAAAAGTACGTGTCACTTTGGTCTTCCCCTCCGTTGAGTGTGTGTGTTTGTGTGTGTGTGTATTATCCCTTGGAACTTGGATTGGGACTTGGAATTGTTCGGAGAGAGGTCAGCCAAGATCCAGGCATTTGATGTTACTCAGAGGTGAAGTTCAGATGAGCTTCTTGGTTTGGACTGCTTCTTGGTTCCCAAGCTTTTCCTTGAAACTGTCGAGGGGGTCTTGACTTTTGAACCAAGGCGGAGGGGGGACCAAAACTTGAGGTGGTCATCTCCTAAAGTTGGAAGAAACGCCCTTCCAGGTCCATCAAGGGTTTTCCTTTCGTCTCTGGATGAAAAGGTTGACCATCAAAGAAAAGTTGGTCTCCTTGGGTTGAGCTACCTCACTGCCTTTGAGGGCAACTCTTGGGAAGCCTTCTCTAACTTGTTGACCTTCCAACTGTGGAGGAGAAGCACAAGGACAATGTGAAATATAGTATGCAGGATACACCCCCCCCCCCAAGTTGTCCATTTAGAGAAGGTTGGCTGGGACCCATCACCCAACCCAAAATTTGGTAATAATAGAAAATATCTGGTACTCTGCAGTTGAAGATGGCACCATACTTCTGTTGGCATCTCTAGGGAGGACACCTCCTCGGTTTTCTTTCGAATCCCTAGCACCGCATAAGGGAGTGAGCTCCCTTTACTTGTCCCAGCTTCTGCCAACCTAGCAGTTGAAAATGCAAGTAGAAAAACCACCTTTGGTGGAAGGGAACAGCGTTCCGTGCATCTTCAGCGTTGAGTCATGCCGGCCACATGACCACGGAGACATCTTCGGACAGCGCTGGCTCTTTGGCTTTGAAACGGAGATGAGCACTGCCTCCTAGAGTCGGGAACGACTAGCACATAGGTGTGAGGGGAACCTTTACCGGATTTACAATGGGAAATGGGTTTCCTTGCGGACCGGGGGGAAAAACATACCAGAGATGATTGGTTAAGTTTTCAATGACACAGATCATCCTTCCCTAATCTGGGTGGGTTTAAGAGAACTTGAACTCCCAATAGGAAACGAACCGTGTGCTGCTTCTGGATATGAGCGAAGGATCCCTCCGTGAAAACTGAAGCACAGACCACAAATTGAGCCCCGCCTTTGCTTTGCCAATCAAGACTGCCTTTCAGTCCTCCATTGTATGACCTTCGTTGCCACGGTCGTTAAGTGAATCTCTGCATGTGTCGAGTTAATCACATAGTTCTTAAGTGAATCGGGATTCCATGTCGACTGTGTTTGTCAGAAGGTTGCAAAAAGACCCCGGGGCCGTCCTAAATATGAGTCGGGTCCCAAGCGTCAGAATTTTTGATCATATGACCCTGGGGATGCCGCAACGGGCATAAGAGCGGAACTGGATCGTAAGCCACTTTTGTTTTACTGCTGCTGTAACTTCAAGTGGGCATGGAGCAAATTAAGTGGAGGGCTTACCTGTATTGTTCCCAATAATTTGAATCAGTTCAGTGCTTCCAATGAGCGGTGCGGTGGCCTAGAGGGGGAGTTTCTCACCTCACAATCAGGAGGCTGTGAGTTCAATCCTAGGTAGAGGCAGATATTTCTCTCTCTGGACACACTAAGAATATATCTGCCGAACAAAACTCCATCCTGGCAACAGGAAGGGCATCTGGCCATTAAAACACTCTGTAGCTCCATTCAGTTGCCCAGACTCTACCCCACAAGGGATTATGGGGTCGTTAGAAGAGGATGATGAGTTCAGTGCTTGCAAGGGTCCTCTTTTTTTTACTGCAGATCAGGGGAGAGGAGACTTGGACATACGACCACGGAGAACCTGTGGGTCCCTATGGCCACCTTTGGAGAACCTTGAACTCATCCTTCCGAATATTTCCAGCATCTCCTCCCAAGCTTGCAGGTTGCAGCCCAGCACATCTGCAGAACAATGCAGAGAAACCGCAAACCCATTGCATTAATAATACAAGATGAGCTGGTTCTTTGTTTAGCCTATCGGGAGAGAGTTAGCTCCGGCTTCTCAAACTGGTTATAGCACCTGCAGTATTACGCTTGAGTAATCCTTGTTGTAGGAGCCGTCTTCAGATAGTCCTTTGCACGCCACTCGGCTCTCCAAGGAAATCAGGTTCTTGAGTGTGCAGAGAACAGCAACAGTAAATCGTATGATGGATTGGGGGGGGGGGCATGATACCAGGCTTCCCCAAAAATAAGACTGGGCCTTATATTATTTTTTGCTCCGAAGGATGCATTAAGGTTTATTTAGGTCTTATTTTGGGGAAAATATTGTACTAATTGCATCCGTCCAGCTGATGATCTGAACTGGGTCTTATTTTTGGGGGTAGGGCTTATATTTTGAGCATCCTGAAAAATCATGCTAGGGTTTATTTTTTGGTTGGGTCTTATTTTGGGGGGAGGAAACAGGGGGGGGTCTCCTGATGAGAGGCGTGGTGACCTAGTGGTGAAGACTCTCACCTCCCCCTCGGAAAGTGGAGGTAGCGGCAAAGATGTTTCTTTCCCAAAGGAAAAATTTCTGCTGTGAACTCACCGTAGGTGTCGGGAAGGGCATCAGGCCAGTAAATGCTCAATTCCATCCAGTCACTTCGACTCTACCCCAAGTTAAGGCATTGCATTAAAAAAAGGGAATTATATCCTGTTTCCCCCCCAAATAAGACCTCCCTAGATAATAAGCCCAATTGGGCTTTTGAGAGCATGCACTAAAATAAGCCCTCCCCCGAAAATAAGCCCTCCCCGAAAATATTGTAACACAGGCAGCAGCCATGAGGTGACCACGCTCGCCGCCTCCTGAACCTCAAAAATAATAAGACCTCCCCGAAAATAAGGCCAAGTGCTTATTTCAGGGGGGGCGAAAGAAAATAAGATCCTGACTTATTTTCGGGGAAACACAGTAGTAGTGTTCCAATACTTGAGGGGCTGTCACAAAGACAGGGGGATTGACTTATTCTCCAAAGCACAAGAGGGCAGGACCGGAAAAACCGGGTGGGAGTTTGTTAAAGAGAGATCCATCCCTAGAAGTAAGGGAGAAATGTCCTAACAGGGAAAGCAATTGATCAGTGGAATAGCTTGCCTCTCAAACATCGTGGGAGCTCCATCATTGGAGGTTTCAAAAATAGACCATTTAACTAGGATGGTGTTAAGATCTCCTGTCTTGAGCAAGGTCCCTTCCAACACAACGATTCCCGTGTTTTCCCGAAAATAAGACAGGGTCTTATTTTCTTTTGACCCCCAAAATAAGTGCTTGGCCTTATTTTTGGTGTGTGTGTGTGTGTGTCTTATTATTTTTGAGGTTCCGGAGGCGGTGAGCATGGTCACCTCATGGCTGCTGCTGTTCTGCAGTATTTTCAGGGAGGGCTTATTATCTGGAGAGGTCTTATTTTCAGGGAAGCAGGTTATGTGCTTCTTACAAGTTTCCCTTCTCCTCTTCCTCCTCCTCCCTTCCATGTGCTCGGTTTGGTGCCTCTCAGCTGTGGAACATGTGGACGCCAGATTAAGTGTCTTCAGCAGATGAGTCCTGGGTCAGATTACATCACCAGACCCTTAATTTTGCCTCTGCTATTCCCACCCCTACCCCCTTAACTGAAAATCTGGGCCAGTGCAGAGATTCTAGATTGCCCGAGGAAGGAATCGGAAACCCTGTTGACTTCCTACATTGGAACCCGTCCGGTCCGTTAGGCTCCGATTCTTCTCCGCTTGATGCCATTCTTGTGTGCCTCTTTTCCTTTCCAAAATATTCGTTTTGGCAGCTGTCGTGGAAGCAATGCTTCGTTTTCCAGGTCTCACCTCCTGATTGCTTCCAGAGAGAGTCGTGGTGGTGCCAAAAATGTTTCTTCTCCATCCTGATCCATGCCAGATGCTCTTATAATCTCCGCACAGAATCTCCCACGGGCTTATTGCGATTCTGGACAGCACTTCCTGCTGGAAAAAAATATGGGTGCTTCTCCATGCTGGGTGCAGCTCTGAATAAAACTTTGCCCAGGCCTTAATTGTTATATTTTTGGACTGTCCTGAGCATTACCTCCCTGCTGATGTCTCTTATTTGCTCATCCTCAAGAGATCTTATTTTTAAGTACTCTTCAATATCTCCATTAACAATTTAGATAATAGAATAGAAGGGGAACTTGCCAAATTTGCAGATGATACTAAGCTGGCGGGAATAGCTAACACCCTAGAACCGGGGTGTCAAACCTGTGGCACTCGTGCCCAAAGTGGCACGCAGAGCCCTGGCGCATGCGGCCTCAGCCGTTCCTCTTCCGGGTTTCTTGCACGCATGCATGCGCGATGATCAGCTAGCATCGCTGTGGGCAGGAGTGCCGTCAACTGGAAGAGCTGTTCTTCCGTTTTCTTGCTTGAGCATGCCGCTGGCCAGCTGGTAGTCGTGCACACATGCGCGCCAGTAACCTGAACACTAGCTGTCCGGTGTGCATGCGCGCAGCGAAAACCGGAACCCCTGAGCCTATGTTACAATATTTGGGGGGGGCTTATTTTCGGGGAGGGATTATTTTAGCGCATGCTCTCAAAAGCCCAATTGTGCTTATTATCTGGGGAGGTCTTATTTGGGGGGGAAACAGGATATTATTCCCTTTTTTTAATGCAATGCCTTAACTTGGGGTAGAGTCGAAGCAACTGGATGGAGTTGAGCATTTACCGGCTGGATGCCCTTCCCGACACCTACGCTGAGTTCACAGCAGAAATTTTTCGTTTGGGAAAGAAACTTTCCGAGGGGGAGGTGAGAGTCTTCACCACTAGGCCACCACGCCTCTCATCAGGAGACTCCCACCCTGTTTTCCCCACCCCCAAATAAGACCCAACCAGAAAATAAACCTTAGCATGATTTTTCAGGTTGCTCGAAAGCGCGCGAGCTTCCTATTCGACACTTGGTTCCGAAAGGTTTGCCATCACTGCCCAAAAGATAAGCTTGAGATCTAGATGGATCTTGACAGATTTGAACCCTAGACCCTACCTAACAAAATGCAATTCAGTGTAGAGAAAAGGTAAAGTCCTACACGTAGGTAAGAAAAACCAAAAAGATACCTATAAACTGGGTGAAACTGGGCTTAATAGCAGGGACTATGAGACGGATCTTGGAGTCTTAATGGATAGCCAGCTAAATATGAACTAGCAGTGTGCAGCAGCAGCCAAAAAAGCCAATGCAATCCTAAGTGGCACTAACAGAGGGATGTAATCAAGATCAAGGGAGGTACTAATACCACTTTGTAAAGCCTTAGTGAGATCACACCTATAGTACTGCATCCAGTTTTGGTCACCATACTACAAAAAAGATGTTGAGGCTCTAGAAAGAGTGCAGAGGAGATCAACCAGGATGATGAGGGGACTGGAGGCTAAAACATACAAAGAACGGTTGCAGGAACTGGGCATGGCTAGTCTAGGGAGAAGAAGGACCCGGGGGGACAGAATAGCAATCTCCCAATATTTGAGGGGCTGCCACAGAGAGGAAGGGGGTCAAACTGTTTTCCAAAGCACCCGAAGGCCAGACAAGGAACAATGGATGGAAAGTGAACAAGGAGAGATTCAACCTAGAAATGAAGAAAGATTTTCTGACAGTGAAAACAGTCAACCGGTGGAACGGAAGTTGCCTTCGGAAGTTGTGGGAGCTTCATCACTGGAAGCTTTCAAGAAGAGACTGGACTGACACCTGTCAGAAATGGTGTAGGGTCTCCTGCTTGGGCGGGGGGTTGGACTAGATGACCTACAAGGTCCCCCCAACTCTGTTAATCTCTAAAAAAATTGACATCTCTTTGTCTCTCTCTCTCTCTTTTGCTCTCTCTGTCTTTTGCTCTCTGTCTCTCTTTCTCTCTGTCTTTGTCTGTCTGTCTCTCCCTCTCTGTCTGTCTTTCGTTCTCTCTCTCTCTTTGTCTGTCTGTCTCTTCCTCTCTGTCTGTCTTTCATTCTCTCTCTCTCTCTGTCTTTTGCTCTCTTTCTCTCTTTCTCTCTGTCTTTGTCTGTCTCTCCCTCTCTGTCTGTCTTTCGTTCTCTCTCTCTCTCTTTGTCTGTCTGTCTCTCCCTCTGTCTGTCTTTCGTTCTCTCTCTCTCTCTCTCTCTCTCTCTCTCTCTCTCTTTCTTTGAAGTCCAGTTTAAATTTACCAGAGAGGGGGTGGGCGTTCAGATCCAATTCGGGCCAAACATTTGCTTTTTCGGAGGTCCCTCTGCCAAGGGACGAGCCCCCGAGGGCCAAGTGTGCATTCTTGGAGCACAAATGTTCAGGGGCTCGATGCATTCCCCGAGGTCAGAGGCCAAGGGGGTTGCCGTTCCCTTTCCAAAATATCTTTTCTAATAGTTACGAGATACCCCGATAGGGCGAACTCCAGCTGGTGAGCCGAGGTAGAAGCTCTAATCCTTCACTGGACGTCGTCTTTCTGCAAATGTGTCAGTCGATATTTAAAGGGACCCACCTGTTAAGGATGTTGCATGCCTTGGGAAAGAGGGAAAGGGGCGTGTGGGAAAGGGGGTGGAGGGTGGGGGAAAATGTTCCATTGCAGGTAGTCCTCAACTTATGACCATAGTTGAGCCCGGAATGTATGCTGTTAAGTGCGACATTGCTGAAGTGGGGTTTTGCCCCTATTTTACAACTTTTCTTGTTAAGTGAACCGCTGCAGTTGTTAAAATTAGTAACTCGGTTGTTAAGTGAATCTTGCTTCCCCGGGAACGCTGCCGCCGTCGTAAATAAGAGTCAGTTGCCAGGTGTCCAGATTTTGATCACGTGACATTACGGAGGCTGCAGTCATTGTCAGTGTGAAGAACGGCCGGAAGTCTTTTTTTTTTTCAGCGCCGCTGTAACTCTGAACGGTCATTAAACCAACTGTCATAAGTCGAGGACTACGTTTATAGGAACTCCACGCAGGCAAAATGGACTGCAGCGCTGTTAGCGTCCATAGATGTTTAACACTTGGAAGTGGTCAAGAATCTCTAATTCACTGATTCTTGAGGAGGGGATCATAGAACCGTGATGGCGAATGCATTTAAGGTGTGCCACAGTTGACACACGGAGCCCTCTCTGCCGGCGAGCGAGCTGTCGCCCAGCTAAGCTCCACCGCGCATGTGCGCATGCCTCCCACTGGCCAGTAGATTTTCAGGTCTCTGCTGCACATGTGGGAGACGCGTGCGCATGCACGGAGGGGGAAAGGGGAGACCCATGTGGGTGGGGCAGTCGCCTGGAGGGGTGTGATACCCCTGCGGCCCATTAATGGCCCCGGGAGGCTTCAAGGAGGCCTGCTAGGCCCAAAACGGAGTGCGAGGTGTGTGTGTGCAGCATCCCACCTCAGCCCCGTGGCCCATTTTTGGTCCCGGGAGGCTTCAGGGAGGCATGCTAGGCCCAAAACGGACTGCGGAGTTTGTCTGTGCAGCGCCCCCCCCCCCCGGCGGCCCATTTTTGGTCCCGGGAGGCTTCAGGGAGGCCTGCTAGGCCCAAAATGGGGCGCAGGGGGGTTGCGTGCATACATGGGGGGGGGAGCCTCAATGGGCAGAGGACATAGCATTATGGGTGTGAGCACGAGCGTGATTTAACACATGGGGAGAAAAAGGTTAGGCATCACTGTCATCGGAGTGAATCCGATTCTCTTATTATAGCCGATCTCAATAAAACTAGAGATTGATTTTGGTCAGGTCTAGTTAGCAGGCGTGACACTTTCTTCTCCGTTGCAATCCAGGCAAACATTTTTTTTTAAAAAAAAAACAACCCTTCTCTGCAATCCATCAACTGAAAATGTAGGACTCAGCGCTTTGGTTATCATGAGTCAGGGAGAAAAACCGCCATCAGGTCATTCATCATCTCCTCATTTTGCGGCTCCCTTACAGATTTGCGTCCCTCTGGAACACTCCAACAGTTGAAAAGAAGAGGAGAGAAACTCCGCTTACGGACGGAGAGAAGATTAAATCTCTCTCCGGGATCCATGTCAAAGGGCTCTCCAACGGTTGAGCCAGGTCTTCAGTTCATTCCAGCCAGTAAAACCTTAAAAACAGAACACAACTATGGCTTATTCGACGAATCCTGGTTTTATACTAAAATGACTGATGTATGGGAAGTTTGTTAAGAACAGATCAGACAACCATTTGTCTGAAATGGTATAGGGTTTCCTGCTGGAGCAGGGGGTTAGACTAGAAGACCTAGTCCAAAAATTCACGTAACAGCTGTCACACCTATAACATAAATTTGAGGGTCCATTGTGGTCATAAGTCGAGAACTAACTATCTATCTCCATCCAGGTCATCTTCATTGGTCTCTACAGCGGGGTGTCGTAGCCCGCGGATTCGGTCCACGGGGTGCTTAAATCTGGCCTGGAAATAGCAAATGACTGGGTCGCAGGGCTTCTGGCAGCCAAAACGGGGCATGGGGGTGTGTGAGGGCCTCCCACACACCGTTTTAGCCAGCAGGCTGCTGCAAGAGGCATCAGGCTGAAAATGGGGCACAGGCTTCGCACCCCACCCCCCCAACTGCCCCACGGAGGAGAACTACAAGGCTGATCTGGCCCTCAAATAAAGCCAGTTTGATACCCCTGCTTTACCGGGTGCTTCAAATGCAATGAATAGTGTTTGCCGGCAAAGATAATTTTTAAAAATTTTAAAAACAATTATTTTCCCAGTGGTATTTTTTTAAAAAAAATTATTTTATACATTAAACGCATCAATAAAGAGAAACACATAATTTTAAACAACACAGGAACTAAACGTTCCATCTTACAGCAGTTACATATCAGCGAATCTTTACAGTTACTATTTCCCCTCCCATATATTCCATTTTTACATTTGTGGTCACCTTGTTGCTTATTCCTTTTCATGTACAAATCCTTAATTATTCATATTTAGCCGTTGATATCAAACAATCATACTACCTATATTTATTGTATGTACTTTTCTTAAATTAATACATCTTAAGTTATTTTTCCTACTCCCTATCTTATCTCTTATCCCTAATTGTTCTATGACACCTTATTTTTACATTTCCCAATTTCTTGTTTCTTTCATCAAGCCATTTGTACCATTTTCCCCAAACTAAATAGTCTTATGACTTCTCCATTCCTTGTATTTCCTTTGTCAATTTGTCCATTTTTCTGCACACTCTGAAATCTTCCTTATCACCTCATCTTGGCTTCAGTGCTGTATTATTTTTCCATTTTTGTCCGTATGCTATTCTAGCCGCTGTCGTAATATGTAGGATTAAGTGTAATATATAATGAGAATATAATAAGAACGATTCTAATAAGAATGGTTCCAGTTTCCAATGAATGCAGTTCTCGGTTACCCGTGGTAGTTAAAGTGTTGGTTTTAATCCATCCATCCAGTGTCCTGTGTGAAAGACCAGGTTCATTAGGTTCAATTAAACTGATTTATTGCTTTAAAAAAAACCCATGCGTAGGAATTTTCTCAGGTTAGTACCTGCTAGGAATTAGATAAAGGGACATTGAACTTTGGTGACTTGTGGCTACGTGAGGATTCTAGGCTGATGCCTCTTTTAATAGCAATAGCAATAGCAGTTAGACTTATATACCGCTTCATAGGGCTTTCAGCCCTCTCTAAGCGGTTTACAGAGTCAGCATATTGCCCCCAACAACAATCCGGGTCCTCATTTTACCCACCTCGGAAGGATGGAAGGCTGAGTCAACCTTGAGCCGGTGAGATTTGAACCGCCAAACTGCAGCTAGCAGTCAGCTGAAGTGGCCTGCAGTACTGCACCCTAACCACTGTGCCACCTAGGCTCCTTTTGACTCCGCCTTCAGGTTTTGCCATCCAACATCAAGTCCTATGCAGATAGCCCTTAACTTGTGACTGTAAACTGAGCCCAGAACTTGTAAGTTGCGGCAGCTGTTAAGTAGGTTATCACATGACTCTGTCCAATTTTATAATTTTTTGTTTTTCAACAGAGGATAAGCAAAACACTGCAGTCCATTACAGTCAATGGGCATCTTTTGTCTAAAGCTGAAATTAAACGCCAGAAATCTGCAAACAACACACACATTCACACATGCACAAAAATTGCAGTCACATGACTGCAGGGCACAGCAAATGGCCGTAAACACCAGTGCCCAAGATTTGATCAAGTGACAATAGATATGTGGGTGTGTGCAACCACCATCACTTTGAAATCAGCTCATCAGTAGATTTCGGGGGGTTCTGGCATAACTCTGGACGTTAAGTGAGGATTTTTGTTTTATTTTTAAGCATTCCTCCAGATTTCTGGATCCTGAATATAGTCAGGCTGCATTCTTACCATCTTTTTAGAATTATGTTGTGTCTATTCCCTAACCCCTTGTACTCTCAAGAAGTCAACTCTTAACTCTTGATTTTTTTACCTGTTACACTACACACGCACACGCACACACCACACAAAACCATCCTGGCAGAGGGACAATTAATCAGCAACTTCGCTGCGATCCCGAGATTTAAAAAGCCTCAAGAAGTCATCCCTAAATAACTTTAGTAGAAACTTAAACACTGGGTTTCTAAGCCTGTTGTGTGATTGTCGTAGCGGCCAAACCAGTTCAACTTGCCTTCCCATCTCAAGACACAACTTGGAAGCTGCGTTAGCAAAAAAAAAAAGAATTCTTTTGACAAAATTGTGCAACTGTCTTTAAACCCTTTGCTAGTTGTTTTAAGTTGCTTTGTACATAATAACATGTAAGAAGAGAGGGGTCTCATTGTTGGTTTTTTTGTTCTAAAGGCAGGTTTTCGTTATGCTAGAAAAATCTGCTTGCTTCGACGCTTCTTACAAATTTATTCAAGCAGTATTTCCTGAATTTCAAATTAGACTGTGGTTAGTTGGATGAGCTTTCACCCATCATAATAGCCCATCGCACTTCGAAAATGTGCATTTAATAAAAAGGATCCCCGAAATATGTAAAATTCCAGAGGGGGGAAAGTTGGGGTGTGTGTGTGGAACCCTTGCGTATATTAGATAAACGACCATTCCAAAATATGTGCAGCTTTGTTTTGTTTTGTTTTTAAACTGCAAAACGATCCAGAAAGAAGAAATATAAAATGAGTAGATTGAGGAAATGGAAATTAACAGGGTACCGTTTTGCGAGACAACAATGTTAAAACGCAGTATCACAAGAGTTTAAAAGAAAACTTTTTCTCCAAAGCAGTTTTGGTTTCCCTTCAGATTCTATCGCTCATTTGGTCTTTTAATAACCTTCAGAGCTGAATTTAATACTCTTTAGCGTGGTTGGTCTCAGCCTGCCGAGACTTTTAATTCTGTTTTTTTAAGGAAATTAAAAAGGATGAACATTGGTTGCCTGGCCTCTCTCTAAGCCGGTTCCCACCCTAATTTTTGTGTGGTCGGGTCTCGAGCGTCCCAAAAACAGCCTGTTTTTTTTAAAGGCATGAATAGCCTGGGGGGGGGGGGCTTGCAGAATGCTCCTGCTGGAAGGGGGGGCAAAAATGAGCAAAACCCGACCTGATTTTCATGAAAAATGGCTTGTTTTTTGTCAAAAAAATTGCATGCATAGCCGTATGGAGGCTTATTGAGTGCTGCTGGGGGGGAGGGGGGGATGGACCATTTTTTGCTCATTTCTGCCCTCTCCAGCCCCCAAGAGCTCTCTGAAAGCCTCCTAAAGGCAATGCACGGCTATTTTGGTGAAGGGGGGTAGGGGTTCAGGAGGCAAAAAATGCTGTATTCAGTGTATAAGACGCACCCAGATTTTCAGCCTCTTTTTTGAGGCGTCTTATATTCTGAAAAATACGGTACATACATACATTTCTTAACATTTTGGCAAACACAACAATGGTCATGCTTGCTTGCTTTTCTGATTGTGGCTTCAGTTTTAAACCTTTCTCAAATACCGACCTTGGAGTAAAAGTACCTCCTTACAAAGCAGACAGTCTCACAACTTATCTTTTCAGTGATTTCTTCAGTAGCATCTTGTTTTTTTTCAGTTTTTAAAATTGTGTGTGTGTGTGTGTGTGTTGCATTTGTGCTGATAAATAAATAAAGGGAGACTAGTATAGATCTATTTCAAGCTATTTAGCTCTCATCAGCTAGCCATACCCTTACTGGGAATTGAACCTGGGCTGTATTACATATTAGGCAGTTGTATTAGCCACTAAGCCAGTGTTTCTCAACCTTGGCGACTTTCAGTCCTGTGGACTTCAACTCCCAGAATTCCCCCAGCCAGCTATGCTGGCTGGGGGATTCTGGGAGTTGAAGTCCAAAGGACTGAAAGTCGCCAAGGTTGAGAAACACTGCACTAAGCCACAGGCTCTTCTCCTTTATCAGCTAATGCCTATCGTAATTTCTTTGTTTACCCCCTCTGCTCATTCCCCATCGTTCTCTGTTTTTTAAAAATGCTACTTTTAAAACCTCAATTCAGGGAGTTTTTTCCCCCCCATATGAGAGCCCTCGACTTATGACGACAATGGAGCCCCAGCATTTCTGTTGTTTACCAAAACCGCTGTTGAGCGAGTTTTGCCCCATTTCGCGAACATTCTGGCCACCGTTGTTAAGTGAATCACTGCAGGGGTTAAGTTACCCCCACGATTGGGAAGCTAATCGGGGTTCCCCCTTCAGCTTGCTCGTCAGAACGTCGCAAAAGGGGATCGCGTGATCTTGGGTCATAAATAGGAGCCAGTTTGCCAAATCTTGATCATGTGACCACGGAGATGTTGCAACGGTTGTGAGTGTGAAAAACGGTCGTAAGTCCCTTTGTTTAATGTCAAGTGGTCACTCAATGTTAAAATGAGGAGTACCTGCAATTGGATGCACCCTGCGTGTCAGAAGAGAAGCTAAGTTAGATATTTTAGCCGGGCTCCTGTTTTTGTTTTCCTAGGTAAAGGATAGTTTTTTGGCGGAGCGTGTCCCGTTTCAATTTGAAAGCATGCCATGTTGCTCCTGGGAGTAGAAATCATGGGAATATCTAGATTAAAAGATTGCATCAGCTGTGCGTATAAATGAAAGAGAGAACAAAGAATCGCCGGCGTTGGGGGGGAAGAACACAACACATTGCAGCATCTTTCTCTGTAGGCGTTTGAAACACGCATCCCATCATCCCTGACTGCCAGCCATGGTTGCGGTTAATAATCCAGAAGTTTTGTTGGAGGGAAGGGTTGGGCGAAGACCAATTTAATTCCTATTTCAGGTTGCCTTAGACCAGGGGTCAGCAATCTGTGACTCTGGACTCTGGACCCTTCATCCCTCTGCTGAGGCTCCCTGTCACTCAAACTTTGCGTCACAACCGCCAATGTGCGACACCCGCCGGCATGCGATTTATTGAACTTTTTTGAACCCCCGGTAGGCCAACCATGGATAAATCCAAGAAAAGTTTCAGAAGAAAACAGAACCTTTAATTCAACTACATAGGCTAGTTTTGTGGCCGCTCAGGAAATAGTCAGGCACGGGAAGGGTTTTTGTGGCTCCCGGTGTTTTTTCTGTGGGAAACCGGTCCAAATGGCTCTTTTGAGTGTTTAAGGTTGCCAACCCCTGGCTTAGACACCTCCAAAGCTGCTCTATTGTTTATTTGGTGATTGATTCCGCCACTAAAAGTGGTTCAAAGAAAGGGAGATTCCCTGTGGTGGCATTCAAAAATGTTAGCAACCGTTCTCTGCCCGGTTGCTGGGTGGGCATGGCCTACTCAGCCTCCAGCACCATGATGGGGGTTGCCCGTTTTCGCCTTCCACAGCCTCCGGAGGCTTTCCCCGAAACTCCTGGAGTGCAAAAACGGCCTCCCCCAGGCTTTGAAGGCCAGATATGGGCCCTTATCCAGACTTCTGGGAGGCCCGGGTTTTTTTTGTGTGTTTTTTTTGCCCTCAGACCCTCCGCGCGGATCCTGCACTTAACTGGCATGATTAACAGGCAGCGTGGAGAGTCCTGGGAGGGGAGGGACGGGCCAGGCCAGCCGGTCCTTGCAACAACCGGTTCGGCAAACCGGTGCGAACCGGCTGAATCCCATCACTGGAGCTTCCTCCTGAAAAAATTTTTTTTGTGGAGGGGGGGTTGGTAAAATTTGCAGGAGGGGAAGTCGTGTCACGGGGTGGTGAAGATCCAGAACAAAAGGGTGCAAGGAACTCCCCATTCCGGGGGAGGGAAAGGGGTTGGTGAATTCTCGTGCCTCAACGACTTTGAGCTGTGTGGCCTTCAACTCCCAGAATCCCCCAACCTGCATGCAGGCTGCTGGGGGATTCTGGGAGTTGAAGTCCCCCCATCTTAAAAGGTGTGAACTTTGGCTTCGCTGGTTGAAGAACACCAACCTGAAGCTTGCGAGCCTTGGTCGCATGCCGCTACACAAGATGACTCTGGGGTGTCCTTGGTTTCCCCTCCCCACCCAAAAAAATTTAAGGAATCCGTGCCTGGTGAGCCTGGTTGTGGCCTGCTCCAAGCGCCCCCCCCCCGCCCCCTCCCAAGCGTTAAACTGAGAATTCAGAAATGACCCCTCTCTGTCTCTCTTCCCTTCCCCCTTTCTGATTGCTACGGATGTTTCCGTTTGATTGCAGTCTCTTAATTGCATTTAACAGTGAAGCCCGCTGGTTCTCCATTCAGCGTGCCAGTTGTGCGTTCAATGGAACGGCATGGGGACCGTCGGATGGTCTGGAATGGAGTTACCTTTAGCCCCGTCTACCTGCCATGGTAAGCGGCAACCGCAACAGGACTAGCCTGCCCTTTTTGAACCCAACCATCCCAGGCGTGTGCATCAGGCACCCCCTCCCCTCCCCGCACCTCTTTCCTCCCCCCTCGCCCTTTTGCTTCGACCCAGCTTTTGCATGGCAGTTGTTTAGCAATAGCACTTAAGACTTATATATCGCTTCACAGTGCTTTTACAGCCCTCTCTAAGCGGTTTACAGAGTCAGCCTATGGCCCCCAACAATCTGGCTCCTCCTTTTACCGACCTCGGAAGGATGGAAGGCTGAGTCAACCTTGAGCCGGTTAGGATTGAACTCTTGGCAGTGAGCTAGCTTGCAATGCTGTATTCTGACAGAGGGAGAGAGGGAAGGAAGGAAGGAAGGAGAGAAGGAAGAGCAATAGCAATAACACTTAGACTTATATACCGCTTCACAGTGCTTCCCAGCCCTCTCTAAGCGGTTTACAGAGTCAGCCTCTTGCCCCCAACAATCTGGGTCCTCATTTTACCACCTCAGAAGGACGGAAGGCTGAGTCAACCTTGAGCCTGGTGAGATTTGATCTGCCAAACTGCTGGCAGCCGGTGATCAGCAGAAGTAGCCTGCAGTACTGCACTCTCACCACTGCGCCACTGTGGCTCATGTTGAAGCGGGTTCCCACGGGTCCATTTTAGCGACTGAGCTGTGGTGGCGCAGTGATCGGAATGCGGTATTGCAGGCTTGCCCATTGCCAGGAGTTCGATTCTCACCAGGCTCAAAGTTGACTCAGCCTTCCATCCTTCCGAGGTGGGTAAAATGAGGACCCAGATTGTTGGGGGCAAGAGGCTGACACTGCAAACCGCTTAGAGAGGGCTGGAAAGCAAAGTGAAGCGGTATGTAAGTCTAAATGTATTCAGATTCTGTCCCTCTGTTGATGCAGCCTAGAACTGTGTTGGCTTTTTTGGCAGCTGTTGCACACGGCTGGCTCATATTTAAGGGATTGTCCAACTGGGATTCCAAGATCTCTCTCACAGTTACTACTATTGAGCCAGGTACCACCTATACTGTACCTGTGCATTTCGTTTTTCTTGCCTAAATGTAGAAGTTGACTTTTTTCACCACTGAATTTTATTCCCCTCCCTTCTTGGGTTTTTTTAGTATTTAGGATCTCTTAATTTAGGAAAGCTTTAATCTTTTGCCTCGCCATCCATAGAAAATCTAGCTCACTGTTCTTTGAACTTGGCAACTTTAAGGCGTGGGGACTTCAGCTCCCCGAATTCCCCAGCCAGCTTTTAAACTCTGGATTTTTCTCCTCCTCCTCCTCCTCCTCCTCCTCCTCCTCCTCCTCCTCCTCCTCCTCCTCCTCCTCCTCCTTCTTCCCCACATTTGGTTTGTCCTCCGAAGGAGGTCTTTGGAATGGATTTCTTTATTTCTTTATTTATTAAATTTATAGGCCGCCCAATCCGGCTTACAATGAAAGAAGAAAAAAAGAAAAGCAAAATGAAAGAATAGTTCAAAATTCACAACACACATACGTTCTAATCGCGGCTGGACCTTAACAATAAGGTCAACAGCCCCAGGCCTGCCGGAACAGCCAGGTTTTAACGGCTTTTCTGAAGGCCATGAGAGTGGGTAAGGTCCGGACCTCTGGGGGTAGCTGATTCCACAGCGTCGGAGCAGCCACAGAGAAGGCTCTCCTCCGGGGGCCCGCCAGCCGACACTGTCCGGCTGACGGCATCCGAAGGAGGCCCACCCTGTGGGATCTTATCAGCCGTTGGGAGGTATGTGGCAGTAGGCGGTCTCGCAGATAGGCTGGTCCTAAGCCATGTAGGGCTTTAAAGGTAATAACCAACACCTTGAATTGCATCCGGAGACCAATTGGCAGCCAGTGCAGCTCGCGGAGGATAGGTGTAATATGGGTGTATCTCGGTACACCCAATATCGCTCGCACGGCTGCATTCTGGACTAGCTGTAGTCTCCGAACGCTTTTCAAGGGTAGCCCCATTCAGAGCCCCATGATAGCTCTGAATTGAACTGTTGGAGGTCGGGCACGCTGCGACTTTTCTGACCTCGGCTTCCCCAAAAAGCACGAGGCAGAGTCCTGGTCCCGACAAAACCCCTTCTATTAAATGAATGTGAATGCCTCTCATTCCCATTCAGCAAGTCTTTCAAAGGTGGATTTATGACCACAGACCTTATCTAGTTTGGAAAGCTTCCATGTCAATGTTTTCCAAATGAGGGGCTGTGCAAGGAAAGGCTGGGCACAGAGTCTCTGAGATTCACAGACAGATCTTCACACTCCTGAAACGAATGAACGAATTGTTTCCTGCAAAAGCCCACTCCCCTTTCGCTCCTCTTTTATTTCCTATAGGAGGGGCCATTCACCATCCACCTGTGACTTTACTCTCAAGTCGATTCTGATTTCTTAGCTGTTCTTTATTTTCTGGGAGGTCCCGTTTTCTGACTTTGAACGCTCACGAGCCAAAGAATTGTAAATTGAGGACTGACACTACTTGAGAAAACATCTTTTAAAAAAAAAACACCTTCCTTCTTACAGCATGCACATCTGGCTTCCTGGGTCTTTTTTAACGCACCGCTTGTTGCAACTAGCGTGGCTAAATCTATGCTCTGAATCTCAGCGGAGATGCCGAGGATGGAAGGGAGAGGGCACAGGGCCAAATCAATCTGGCAGAAAACCAGCCAGCAAAAAAGGGATTTTTTTTTTCCCCTTGAGTCAGCAAAGCTGGGCAGAGCAAAGCTGCTGTTTTCCCACCCCCTCACCCAGCCCCACCCCATTGCAACAGAGATCCTCCGGTCCAGGGCTCCCTTCGCATAGTGCCTGCATCCTTCCCTCCTGCGTTTTCTCTCCTGCATCCTTCTGCTTTTAACACGTCCTCTTCTGGAACGGAAAAGAGGGAGAGGAGAGGAGAGGGAAAGAAGGAAGAGGAAGATTGGGAGGGATAGGAAGAGGAGGAGAGAGGGTAGGAAGGGGAAGAGGTAGAGAGGAGTAGGGGAGAGGAAGGGGGAAGAAGGAAAGGGAAAAGAGAGGCGGAAAGAAGAAAGTAGAGAAGGGAGGGAGGGAGGAAAGGAAAGGAAAACCGTGCCGAGGTAAAACAAAATAGGGGTATGGGATGGTCAGCAAGGCAATGCCGATCATATAATTTATTTATTTTATGCGGAAAAACGAATGTTTAAAAGGGTTAAAATGTGGTAAGAATCACAAGAGAATGTATACTTGTAAATGTGTGTATGAGACTAAAAATAAAAATAAATCTTTAAAAAAGAATAATAACACATCCAAGGCAGGTGGGAGTCCTCGACTTTCAACCGTTTGTTTAGTGGGAGAAAAGGGGTCGTGTCTTTCACACTTTTACGACGGTGTCACAGATGTGGAATGAGCAAAGCTCTGGATTTTATATATATATGTATGTGTGTGTGTGTGTGTGTGTGTGTATGTATGTATGTATGTATGTATGGTGTCACAGGTTCCAATCCCAGTAAGGGTATGGCTAGCTGATGAGAACTAAATAGCTTGAAATAGATCTATACTAGTCTCCCTTTATTTATTTATCAGTACAATTGCAATATATATATATGATGAGCCGATAGACAGAGAATGGAAGTAGTAAACTTCCTCCCATATTTGGGCATACCAGGGGTTGTGACTTTAAATACATACCTATTTCCCTGGCTCAGCTGATAAGGAGAAGAACCTTGTGGCTTAATGGTTAACACATCTGCCTAAGATGCAATACAGCACAGGTTCTAATCCCAGTAAAGGTATGGCTAGCTGATGAGAGCTAAATAGCTTGAATTAGATCTATACTAGTCTCCCTTTATTTATTTATCAGCACAAATACAACACAAATGTAACAAAGGCAACAGTAAAAATATTGGCTTTCTGTCTGGATGGTCTCTCGTGATGAGCCGATAGACAGAGAATGGAAGCAGTAAACCTCCTCCCATATTTGGGCATACCAGGGGTTGTGACTTTAAATACACACACACACACACACACACACACACACATTATAAAAGAATTTTTATTTTTTAAAGACAGACTTACATAAACAAAACATAAAACATAAAAACATCTTCCAGTTACATCCAGCGTGTCGGTTGGTTACAAAAACCTTCGTGCATCCTCTCCATATTCCTCACAATTTATATAAAATCTCATCTTATCAATCTAATATATATATGTAAACACTATTATTATTATTAGTCATTTATTTGACCATAACTGTTATTCCTTTATTTTACACGAAATATTCTAAATTTTGAATTAATTTATATTATAACAATTCATTACATCCCCCTTAATCCATCCAATAATAGTACATCTTTATATTATATTCTGTGTCATTCCATTCTCCTTGTATTGTAAAATTCTTCATCATATTTCATTTCCATATTTTTAAATATTTTAAAAAGGAATAGCTGCAGCAGAGGGCTTGTAAGAGGCCAGGTTTTTTTTTTCTGGCAGGTAATAGAAGCTCACAGCTTTGGAAAGAAGTGAAGTATTTCTGTTTCTGTTTTTCTCACTACGGAGGGTATGGCTCTCAACTTTTACAGATGGAGGAAGGACCGTGGGAAATATTTAAATGCTTATTAATAAAGGAGAATATTTGTAGCTCGGTATAGACCTGAGGGGTCCTTGGTGCTCTCTGAGCTTCATGCTTTTTTTGCAAACGTTTCATGACCCAACTAGGTGACAACATCAGTGCTAGAAGGGAGTGAAGCTTGCAAAGAGGAGAGGGGAGGTCCGTGGGATCCTTGGTGCTCTCTGAGCTTGGTGCTTTTCTTGCAAACGTTTCATGACCTACCTAGGTAACAACATCAGTGTTAGAAGGAAGTGTGGTTTAAGGAGGAGGACTGTAGGGTCCTTGATGCTCTCTGAGCTTGGTGCTTTTCTTGCAGACGTTTCATGACCCAACTAGGCAACATCATCAATGCTGCAGAGAGTGGGGTTTGTGGAGGAGGAGGAGATGGCAATGGGAGTACTTGGTCTCTCTGAGCTTGGGGGTGATTAACTTAACAATTGCAACAACAAAAAAGTTGTGATTCGTGATTCACAGATTAATTGTTCTCACTGTCAGGAAATTTCTCTTTAATTCCAGGTTGATTCTCTCCTTGGTTAGTTTCCATCCGTTGCTTCTTGTCCTGCCCTCAGGTGCTTTGGAGAATAGCTTGACTCCCTCTTCTTTGTGGGAGCCCCTGAGATATTGGAAGACTGCTATCATGTCTCCCCTAGTCCTTCTTTTCAATAAACTAGACATACCCAGTTCCTGCAATTGATCTTCATATGTTTTAGCCTCCAGTCTCCTAATCATCCTTGTTGCTCTTCTCTGCACTCTTTCTAGAGTCTCAATATATTTTTTGTATAACATGGTGACCAAAACTGGATGCCGTATTCCAAGTGTGGCCTTACCGAGGCATTATAAAGGGGCGTGAACACTTTGCGTGATCTTCATTCTGTCCCTCTGCTAATGCTGCCCTTGGTGGGCGAGATTTCACCACCTCTGCCTTCAGAACGCGGCAGTGGGCCTGTGCTCCAAAGGAAGAAAGGATTTTGGGGGGGGTGATTGCAACTTCAGCACAAACGATGCTTTTGCTGGCTCTTCTCTTAATTACGCCTTTAGAGATTTTTTTTGGGGGGGGGAGCAAGACAACAACTCTTATCAAAAGAACAGCCAAGACCTGGCCAAACACGAGTTGAGATGAGACCATTTACGATGGATGGGTAGGCTGCCAATGCAGGAGAAACCTGGCCATTTTCTTCTTCTGGAGTTTTAATAAATCTCTTCCGTTTTTTGTTTTTGTTTTTAAACCCCAGCCTGCTATTGTTACAAGAAAAGATAATTTTAAAAAAACAAACCTGAATAACAGAGTTGGAAGGGACCTTGGAGGTAGAATAGAATGGAATGGAATGGAATAGAATAGAATTAGGGCAGAATAGAATAGAATAGCTGAGTTGGAAGGGACCTTGGAGGTCTTCTAGTCCAAACCCCTGCTTAGGCAGGAAACTCTACACCACTCTAAGAAAATGATTGTCCAATCTCTTCTTTAAAGCTTCCAGTGTTGGAGCATTCACAACTTCTGGAGGCAAGTTGTTCCACTGATTAATTCTTCTAACTTTCAGGAAATTTCTCCCCTAGTTTTAGGTTGCCTCTCTCCTTGATTAGTTTCCACCCATTACTTCTTATCCTTATCAGGTGCCTTGGAGAATAGTTTGACTCCCTCTTCTTTGTGGCAACCCCTGAGATATTGGAACGCTGCTATCATGTCTCCCCTGGTTCTTCTTTTCATCAAACTAGTCATACCCAGTTCCTGCAACCATTCTTCCTATGTTTTAGCCTTCTGTCCCCTAATCATCTTTATTGCTCTTCTCTGCACTCTTTCTAGAGTCTCCACATCTTTTTTACATCGTGGCTACCCAAACTGGAAGCAGTATTCCAAGTGTGGCCTTACCTTAAAGTGGTATTAACACTTTACGTGATCTTGATTCTATCTGTTTATGCAGCCTACAACTGTGTTGGCTTTTTTGGCAGCTGCCGCACACTGCTGATAAGATAAGAAGATAAGATAAAGATAAGGTAACTTTTTATTGGCTTGAGCGGCATGAGCACACTGGCTCACATTAAAAATGAAAATTATGTTGCCTGTTCTCAAGAGAAAATATATATCTGGCCAAATACATACATAACCCACATACCGTATTTTTCAGAGTATAAGACACACCTTTCCCCCCCTAAAAGAGCGTGGAAATGTTGGTGCATCTTATATAGCCATTTTTGGCCTCCTGACGCCCTGCCCCTGCATCCTGTTTTTGCAAAAAAAGGGCTGGTTTTCACAAAAACAGAGGCGTTTTTGCCTGCATTCAGCAGGGCTGGGGGAAGGCAAAAATGCCTCCGTTTTTGCGAAAAACGGCCCGTTTTCTGCTTGATTTTGCAAAAATGGGAGGACAAAAACTTTTTTTTTCTTAATTACCTCTTCAAAATCCTGGTGCATTGTACGTATATACCGGTGCGCCTTATAGTTCCGTTAACTGCGGGATACACATGTTAATATACATGCATAAATTCACACCTGCACCCCTGTGTATATATACATATACAGGTTAATCGTTGCCCATTTTGAAGACATAGTGGAAAGGGGAAACTTGATTCTTCACAAGGTTTGATGCTCTGTGGAACAAATATTTCCCAAATATAAGAGATGCAGCCTGATTCGTGAAGGCATATTTCGCCACTGCCCCCCCCCCCCCAAAAATAGAGTGATTTTCAGATCAGGTTTCTTTTTGATGCATAGATTCTCCCAAAACCAGTCTGATTAGCAACTCTGCATCCATTACCAAGGAATGTTGTCAGGAAAAAAAGGATTCACCTTCTGTTTTCGTTAGTCCCCTGCAAACTTTAGAACAGAACTGGAAGGAGTCATGATTTCATCCAGCAAAGCTTGTATTATGTTCTCAGGCAAGTCGCGGCAACTTTAAACCTGCCCCCTGATTACCAAATAACCCTTTAACCGATGGATCAATTCCACCTGCATAGATTTGAATAGGTGGCGGGGAGAGGGGGGACTTCAGAAGGAAGCTGTGATGCAGGATTTGGTGGTGCACCAACAAAGTTGGTGCATTGCAGAAATGTTCACGAGTCAAAGACAGTTCCATCTCCCTCGCTTTCTCAGCAATGGGGAGGCCTCTGAAGATAAAGTTTGCCAGTTGCAGGCTTTATTAAACCTAAAAAAAATTCCCTGTTTTGGCTGCCAGAGGCCCTGTGGGCCGGTCGTTTGCTATTCCCAGGCCAGATTTAAGCCACCTGTGGGCCGGATACGGCCCACGGGCCATGAGTGGGCCAGATGCGGCCCGCGGGGGCCCCCGTGGTAGAGACTAATGAAGATGACCTTGACGGAGATATACAGGTAGTTCTCGACTTATGACCACAGTGGACCCCCAAATTTATGTTACTAGATGAGACTGCTGTGATGTGAATTTTTGGACTAGGTCTTCCAGTCCAACCCCCTGCTCTGGCAGGACACCCAGACAAATGGCCATCCAATTTGTTCTTAAAAAAAACCTTCCAGCATGACCGTAGAATAGTCATCTTACTAAAATCAGGAGTCGTCGAATAAGCCACAGTTGTGTTCCGTTTTAAGATTTTACTGGCTGGAACGAACTGAAAACCTGGCTCAACATTCGAAGAACCCTTTGATGTTGATCCTGGAGAGAGATTTCATCTTCTCTCCTTGCGTCAGCGGAGCTTCTATCCTCTTCTTTGCAAATGTTGGCTTGTCGGGGAGTTCCAGAGGGATGCAAATCCGTAACGGGGCCGCGAACTCAGGAGATGATGAATGACCTGACGGCGATATTTCTCTCTGACTCATCATCGTTTTTCAACTCTAGGGCTAGGGCGTTTCTTGGCCAAGGGAGCCAGCGTTGTCCGGAGACAATTTCGGGGGTTGTGTAGCCAGCATGGCTGTACACCAAAGGCATACAGAATACTGTTGCCTTCTCACCGACGTGGTACCTGTTTATCTACTTGCATTTGCATGCTTTTGAACTGCTAAATAGGCGGGAACTATTGCTAGTAACAGGAGCTACTAAAAAGTATAGATCAGTTTTTGCTAATGGGATCAATTTTTTTCAAGGGGATTCCATCAAAACGTGGCAGTTTAGATCAAGTTTTATGGGTGGGTTCCATGAAATATGGCAGTATGGATCAGGTTTTGCTGGTGGATTCCATCAAACATGGCAACCTAGAAGATCTGTTTTTGCACGTGGGTTCCATCAACCACCGCAGTGGAGAAGATCAGATTGATTCAACGGGGAGATTCTGCCATGGTTGATATGTGGCTTATTTCTGATGTCTTTGTGTCTGTGTGTTTGGGATAATGTGATGGCGCTTACCAAAAAGAAGGACCTTGCATTGCAACATGGCAAGGCTGGTTTTGTTAAATCCCCCCTCTGATAATTCAAACGAAGCAGATCATTGTTCTTTCTCTGAGTCTAATCTTTGATGTCACGTCAGTATTATTTAGGTAGTGTAAAGCTGAGTGGGCAGCTCTGGAATAGCTACGTCAGAATGGTTGAGGTTGTGCCAGGAGGTAATTTTTCTACCATCCTATCAAAAAAAAAAGCTTTCGAGTGAATCAATGGGAACATTAAAATTACAATCAATTAAAGGATTTGAATCGGATTGACCCGTTTTTTGAGATCAATTTGATGAATAGGCGAGAGCTGTGGTTTACACACCTTAACCTGGAGAGAGATCATCTTCTTGAGATCAAATAAAATCTCTCCATTTTATTATTCCTCCCTTTTTAAAAAGTTAACATGTTGTTGTTGTTGTTTTTCCCCCTTCTGTTCCAGAGATGTGTGTGTTCTCTGACCTGGACCAGCTGTTCCAAGCTGTTTAATTTTTTCCATTTCATTACTTCCCATCACAGAGATGTAATCAAAACTTCCCTGGCCCGCCCAAAAATGAAGGAAGAGGCAGACGTTTTATCCCAGCTTGAAAGAAATAAAAACAAGAGATGCAAGTGCCTGTCAATTTTGAAATGGTCTTCAAAATTGAACGTTGATAACTTAGCGACTGATTACAGTAATCAGTCCCTGACTTACGCTGCTTCATTTAGTGACTGTTCCACATCACAGCAGCACTGAAAAAAGGGACAAGATCATTTTTCATACGTCATCTGTATGGTTATGTGCTTGGCAGCTGGCTCATATTTATGACGGTCACAGTGTCCTGGGATCACGTGTTCCCCTTTTGCGACTCTCTGACAAGCAAAGATAATGGGGAAGTCGGATAAGTTTAACAACCACGTTGCTAACTTCACAACTGCAGGGACTGTGGCAAGAAAGGTAGTAAAATAGGGCTAAAGCTCACTTAAAACTGTCTTGCTTAGCAACAGAAGTTTTGGGCTCAATCGTGGTTGTAAGTCGAGGACTGCCTGTGTCCTTAGTTGTTCTTCCTCCATTGTCATCAGTGTCATTTTGTGAAGTCTAAATGGTCCTATGATGGGTTCTTTTTCCGGCTGAACTGTGTGTTCTGTTAAGATACAGCCTGTTGTGCCTTAAAATGGCTTCTATTGTACTGCCGTAAAATGGCTTCTACTGTACAGCATAGTGAAGTTGCCATGGTAATGCTTCACAGTACTCCACAAGGCGCTCCCTCTGGTAACAGGGAAAATCCAAATTAAAAATTCCCCCCTGTAAATAAATACCTGGGCAACGCCGAGTTATCAGCTAGTAATCTTTACAAAAGCAAAGAGAAAGAGAAAAAAACAATAGCACCTTATGGCCGCCCACAGCTATGACAACTTTCACATACTATTCGTTACTGGCAGAAGACAGATCCAACACCATCGCATTACATATGTTTGAACTGAGCATTGTCTTAAGCAATAGATCAGGGGTATCAAACTCAACTTCATTGAGGATTGCATCTGGGTTGTGTTTGACGGGGCCTGGATGGGTGTAGCCAGGGTGGGCATGGGCAGCTCCATGTAACTCGTGTCGGGGGTGACCTGTGGCGGCCCGAGCACCCTGCCAACGAAAATGGGCTCCCAAGCTCCGTTTTCAGCTGCTGCGGCTACCACAACCTTCTTCCAGCCAAACCAGAGCTCATGTGGGCCGCACGTAGCCCTTCCGAGCTCTGTTTTTGCTGGCAGAAGCACTGTGGGCCGGTTCTTTGCTGTTTCCAGGGCAACCCTAGGGGACAGATCTAAATAACACACACACACCCCGGGCTGGATGTGACCCCCGGATCTTGCAATAGATTATTAATGTTCCCCTTGTCTAGGGGCCTGCCAGATAGGTGAACTACACTTCCCAGAATTCCTAGCTAGGATAACCCTGAACAGAGAATTCTGGGGATTGAAGTCCACACCGCTCTGGTGGGTACCTAGGAGATTAACAGTTGTCATCCACACCAGTGAAACTGAGAAATGGACTGACGTTTGTTGTGGTTCTTCCCGTCTTCTCTTTTAGGTGATCAGGTGACCAGGAAAGGGAAGACAAGGTGGAGATGGAACTGCCAAATCATGCCAAACATTTGCTCCTGCAGCTTAACCAGCAACGAGCCAAAGGTTTCCTTTGCGATGTGATCATCGTTGTCGAAAATGCCCTCTTCCGTGCCCACAAGAACATCCTGGCAGCCAGCAGCATGTACTTCAAGTCCCTCATCTTGCACGACAACCTGATCAACTTAGATACCGACATGGTCAACCCTACCGTGTTCCGGCAAATCTTGGACTTTATTTATACTGGCAAGCTCTTAATGACCGACCAGCCTGGTGAGCAGAACTTCAATGCTCTCCTCACCGCAGCAAGCTACCTCCAACTGCCTGACCTGGCGGCCCTTTGTAGGAAGAAGCTCAAGCGCAGCGGGAGGTCCTTCGCTGGCCGGGCTGGTGGAGCCTCCAGCGTCGGGCGGCCGCCTCGGAGTCAGAGACTTGCCACCGCTTCTGTCATTACTCGTTATTCAGGGTCAACCGAAGGGATGAAGGGCTCTCAGCCGAAGGAGATGCCAAAGGCGAAGGTCTCGGATGACGAGGTCTTCATGAACAGTTCCAACCAAGAGAATTCTCACGCCTTGAGTAGGGGCCTGGGCGAGGGGAGTAACAGCACCAATGGGAGCTGTGTGGACCAGGAACTTGGGCTGGATCTGTCCAAAAAAAGTCCCTCCCTGCCCACTGTAGCCCCCCAAGACGATACCCCACACGGAGAGAGTCAGCGCGGCTCCCCCCGGCCTGCCTCAGCCCCCACCGCCAACAGTGCCTCATCGTTCGAAGAGTCCATCTCTGGAGCCCCTCCCGCCCTACTAGACAACTGCGAGCCCATGGAGATGGACCTCAGTGAAGACCGCCAGTCCCTCCCCGAAGGCAACCAGCGAAAGAGCCTACGCCATTCCTCGCGCAAGAAAGAGTGGATCAAGAAGGATTGCGCCTTCGACCGGAAGGAGGGCGGGGGCAAAGGTTGCGAGGAGGGCGAGGGGTTGCCCAACGGCATTCTGATGGGCCCCTTGTGCAAGTCCGCCGAGCGCAGCCTAGGCCTGAGCCCTTACGGCTCAGAGCCACCGTTGCACGCCTGCAAAGAAGAGGTGGAGAACGGCAAAGAGAATAGCGAGGACAGCGGCCAGAGTGAAAGCGAGAATGGTGGGCACAGCAGCGCCAACTACGTCTACCGGCAGGAAGGCTATGAACCAGTGGCCTTCGGGGACAACCTGTACGTCTGTATCCCATGCGGGAAGGGTTTCCCCAGCTCGGAGCAGCTCAATGCCCACGTAGAGAAACACACGGAAGAAGAGTTGTACATCAAGGAAGAAGGGACGTTTGAGGATAAAGAAGAAGAGGCCGAGGATTTGTCGAACCCCAACCAGCCCTATACCTCGGAATCACGGCCGTTCAAGTGCTCGGTCTGCGAGAAGAGCTACAAGGATCCGGCCACCCTCCGGCAGCACGAGAAGACTCACTGGCTGACGCGGCCCTTCCCTTGCAACATCTGTGGCAAGATGTTCACCCAGCGGGGCACCATGACTCGGCACATGCGCAGCCACTTGGGACTCAAGCCCTTTGCCTGCGAGGAGTGCGGGATGCGCTTCACCCGGCAGTACCGGCTGACCGAGCACATGCGCGTCCACTCAGGGGAAAAGCCCTACGAATGTCAACTGTGCGGCGGGAAATTTACCCAGCAACGAAACCTCATCAGCCACTTGAGAATGCATACCTCTCCTACATGAAGCCAAAGTCTCTCCAAGGAGCTCTGAGCCCCTCCAAACCCACCCACCCACCATAAATACCCCTTAGACTTGCTGCTTTAATACAGACTACACAAACGAGGGACGTTTGTCTCCCCTCTTCAGTCATGGAAGGCGTGAACCAAACAGCTTTACTTTCTTCCTTCCTTCCTTTCTTTCTCCTCCTGTTTCCCTACCCCCTTGTCTTTTTCCCCTTCCCCTCTTCCAAGGAAAAAAAACCCCAGCCCCAATTTAACTCCCAGACTCCTTCCCCTTTGCGTCAGCTTTTCTCTCAGGGCCTGTGGGGATCAAAGTGGAGCAAGGAGCCATTGTAGGGGATGTGGAACCTCAAGAAGGATCTCCACTGTAGAGGGAAAGTGGGGTGGTCTAGGAAGTCCTTCCTGGTGGATGCCAATCCAAATTGAGGGCCCCACGGGAAAGGGAGGAGGAGGGGCAAGGTGGTCTTTGTCGTGGAAGCAAGGGACTGCCCCTCAACTCCCCTCGGTTTACTTTCTTAGCACTTTGGAATTGCTATGGTAGAACTTCCGCCACAGTATTATTTTTGTTCTCTTCTGACCCAACTCCAAGAACACCCTTTATTGGCCAATGGATGGCCTTCTTGGTTGTTGTTGTTTGCTTCTTTAATCCATTTGTGGGAGTTGGGTGGTTTATTTTTTACAATGGATCTGGTTTCAGAGATTATCCCTCAATGGGATTGCAATGGGAGATGTTCCTTGCCAATAGAGGCCAATCGGTTCGTTCTTCCTTCCTTCCTTGGGGAAGGTGGCGGGACTCTTCAATGGAAAGGACGCTTCCATTGGCTGAAAGAGAGGAAGTCCCATTGGCTCCGCCCACCATCTCTCCCCCCCCCTCCATTTCTACATGGTGCTTTCCACTTAGGAAGGTTTTCTTCCAACTATTCCTTCTCCACCAAGTTCTAAGGGAAGAGCTGGTCCGCCTTAACCATCACACCCTAATCTTGGACTTCTTCTGGTCCAACTCTCCTTCTCAACCTCTTTTGATCTCTCGAGCCTTATCCATGACTGAATGGGGGTGGGAGGGGCTGAGTGACACCCCGCTACCCGCTCCTCCCCAGGAATTTCTTTCAAACGAGCAGGGGTCATATCTGTGTTAATTTCCTTCCCTCCCTTAGTTTTTGTATGGATATTTTTTGCTTAGAGGTACTTGTTCTATTATAAGAGGAAAAACGATGCGTTTGTTCATATTGATGTAAGTGTTGGAATCGGAAAGTTTGAGGGACTTTGGGCGGGAATGGACGTAGGCTGGAAATGGCTACAAGTTCCTTTAGGTACCTTTTCATTTTCATTTTTATTTTATTTTTTACTTTGGGGTGCGCGTATGTGTCTGTCCGTCTTGTCTGCACGGGGTTGTGTCCGCGTGCACTTAGCTTTTTCCCTCCTTCACTAAAGAGTTGGGTCAGAATGGCAAGGGCCCACTTCCTTTTCTACCTCTTGAACTCACAAGAACAATAAGATGGTTAGCGAAATAATTAGGTGTGGTGTTTTGTCCCGCACTCCCCCCACCACGCCCTCTCCCCTCCGGCCTCCCCCCCCCATCCCCCCAGTTGTAAGTTAGTGTACAAAGTAGAAATTTAAAACTAAGGTTAAGGGATTTTTGGCACCTCATTCTTCCGCCAGAAAGTCAGAAACGCAAACGCATGGCCAAAGACGATAAGTAGACGCTTCCAAGCTGGAGGTCTGGAGAAGATTACGCGGTGCCACAAAATCATTGGGGTTTCTGTCCACGCAAAAAAAGGAAAAAAAGAGATTTTTTTTAAAAAGAAAAGAGCTTTTGGGTAGCCTTGTTTATTGAACCTGGATGCTGTGGTGAGGGAAGCGCCCTTTCTCCGTTGCTTGGAAGTCCCTTCGATGGGCTCCAAGAGGAGATTGGTCCTGCCAGGATCCAGAGCGCAATAAGAATGTGGATAACCCAACCAAAGTATTTCGTTCCCTTCCTTTTTTGTGTGTGGGGTGTGTGTGTGTGTGTGATGGTAGGGATGTCAGCCTGGGTATGTGCTCGATGGGTCCACGTGTCGAGGTTGCCCCCCACCCCTGGAGATTCAACAGCCATACACTTGTCTGTCAAAAGACCTCACCGCCAACAGCTGCTATAGGTGTAGGAGATGAGGGCGCTCAACTTCGTTGGCACGACCAGTTTATGGAAGGTGTGATGGCTGAGCTCCGATCCCGCACAGGTGGGTGGTCTCTGCTGGTAAAGACACACACACCCCCGCCACACTCACTCTCGAGTCTGAAGGGAGTAAGGTTTACATTTCCTGTCCCTCTGCTTTAACTTTCTTGCTTAAAACCATTGTTTTGTTTATGATTGTTGTTGATGATGATGATGATGATGATGATGATGGTTAATATTATAATGATGATTATGGTAGGGGTCACCAAAGCGCCCTATGTCTCTTTATTTTTTTCTTTAACAAAACAAAACAAAAAGGGGGGAAAAACCTTTTTTGTCTTTTTAAGTTTAGACCAAAAAAAAGAAAGAAAGTCAGCCTGTTTAAATAAGAGAGACATTCGCATTTTTTTCCGTTCTCACCCACCACCATGAAGTGTTTTCCTCCCCTTTCGTTAGGATAGAGACCAACTCATATCGAATTGAGGGAGCCCAGTTTCCCCATTTTGCCCAGTTCGCCTTCCAACAAACAACCATGAGCCTTCTTTGCAAGGGAAATCGCTCCTTTCTTCCCTTCTTAAACATCTTTACCTCACCTTTCATTTTTCAATTCCATGCATCCTCAAGTTCGGGCATGTTTGTGTAATGCCGCAGCTTGATTTAATATATTTGTGTGTGTGTTTGTGGGTCACTCATTTTTGTCTTTTTAATTTTTGTGGAACATTAATGTGAAATGCTCTGCTCCCTTCCGTTAGCAAACCCACAGCCATCTTCCAGTGAAATCTCATTTTCTTTTGTTCCATTTTTCAAAAAACGTATTCATCATTCCATGTTTTTTGCAGGCAGTGCAACATCCCAACAACAAAACAAAAAAACAAGCCACCCAGGTCCCCATCAATTCTTTCCTTAAACTTTATGCACAGAGCACTGCAACACACTTCATGTTTCCAGATAACTGTCGAGGCCCTCCGTTTTTGAGAGTGGAGATAGTTGTTCTCAATAGAACTGTTTCCTCTGATGCTAAAGAGGGTTTTTTGTTAACAAAAGGGCTTCATGCCAAGACCCCAAAGTTTTAATGAGCTAAGAGGCCCCATACAATGCCCCAGGTGTGTGTAGAAATTCTCAATTCTGTGACTCACATGGTGCAGCCACCATCTGGCTTTTGAGAGGAACCTCAATAGATGCTTCACTTCTGGTGAACACGAAGAACTTCTCCTCAAGCCAGCATTTGTGGATTAGTAGTTTGGTGGTAGAAAGTTTCAATGGAACTATCCTTTGACCTGATGCTCAGGGGCGCAGATATACAATTTTTGCAAGAATATAAATCCCCAGACTACACTCCCACTTCCGTTCCTCTCCAGATCTTTCCTGACTCTTGAGATGCCTTCAAAAGCCATGCCTTGGGCTAGCAAATTGTATGGTGTAAAGTTCAGAGTTGAGGATGATATTTTGTTCCTACCTCACCATCCTTTCAGAAAAAGGACACTTAAATCACCCACCCCAAGCTTACCTTTGTTCCAGAATCATGGACCATAATTTCTGGTCCATGACATGCTTTCTGGGATGGTTCCCCTTCCAGCTGGTGTTGGTTGACCTTTAGGGCAACTGAGCTGGAGAACTTTAGAAGGCATCGGGATAAGGTAGACCTTTGGGCCAAACCTGGCAAGTATTAATTATTAAGCCAGAAGTTTGGAGGTCCAACCGCCTTATGGAAGCGAGTCATCAACTTCCAGATGTTACTTACTTCTACATGACCATCCAGAAAAGGTCCACTTAGTTAATCCAAATAAGAGCCCAACAAGCGCAAAGAGGAAACCATTCCTCTTAATTTCGCCGGAATGTTGAGTTGAGATTCAAGACATTGGGGTATTGAGATACTTCAAGTTGGGTCTTCTTTCCGTTGGGTTTCTGGTTGAAGATTTTGGAATCTGTGAAGTTTCAGGATCCACAGTCCTTGGGTCGCTTCTTCTTTTTTTCTTCTTAAGCTTGCATTTTTCTTTCTTTCTTTCTGTCATCCCCCTCTCAGCACTTAAACAAGGCGACAAAATGTCTGTGTACAGCACGAGTATTGTACAAAAAAATATATATGAGAAAACGAAAGGAACACCCCCAGTTTCTTCTCATCGTTTCACCCCTTTCCGACAAAATTAGCCACGTAGAAGTGTTCCATAGTTAGGATTTTGATGTCCTCCCCCCCCCCCCCGTGTCCTTCCTTTCCCTTTCTCCCTCTCAAGACGGTGACAATAATAATGGGGGGAGAAAAAGAAATCAAATAATTCTCAAAACTTCAGGGACTATTCAGGGCTCACTTAAAAGAGTCTGGACACTCGACTGCATTTATACGACATAGTATTGTATCAAGCATTTTCTGTATTTTAATGAAAAAAAAAAGCAAAACACTAGTTTCATATTTAAGATTTTAAGAATTCTAGGGGTCGGTTGTGGGGTGGGGGGAGGGAAATACACTTGGTTCCGGTTTTGGTTCCTCCTTTTTTCTCTTTGTTCCCTTTTTATTGGTTTTGTTTTATTTTATTTTAATTTGCTACTCTTTTTTTTTTGAGATACAGAAAAGAGCCTCCTGAGGTTGTTATTGTTGTTGTTTTAAAAAAAAAGAAGAAGAAGAAAAATGTAAAATCACAGAGGCCCAACAGCTTAAGTCTTATGCTTTAATCGGTTTAGATCAACCGGAATGTTTTTGGATTTCCCAGAGTGGATTATAAAAAAGGAAGAAAAAAAGAACATAGAAAAAGTTGTATTAAAAGATAGCTCATACCCAAATTCAAACACACACACACACACACACAAAATTCCTATTTTTAAACCAAAGCACATTTGAATGACTATGGAACCTCACTTGGCTCGGGAAAAAAAAGTTTAATATATTTATCTCATTGTTTACATAAACTTTTACAGTTACAGACCTCAACAGATCAAGGGGCCAGACAAAATTAATGATTGCTTTTTCCATTGGTTTAGCTGACAAAAGAGTTGTAGGTAAAACATAGGATGTTCTCTGTTTGTGCTGTTTTGTAAAGGAAGAATTTAAAAAAATAAAAAATAAAAACAACCGCAACCACTCGACCTCAACAGTTCAATTCGAACTGATTTTGTATTCCAGAATTTTTAGCGTGGTTTAGGAGTAGGAAGATGAGCCATTAAGAGCTTCAGAAGAATGTTTGTGTTCCATCAGCCTTGCGGGTGGCCAGTAGAATAGCTGTTGGAGAGTAGTCCTTCCATCAGATGATATTCTTTGAAACCATAGGACCACAGATAAGGCGAGAACGAACTTCCACTTGTTCAAAGAAAACCCCAATGATCACAAAAAGCTGTGACAATGATCCCAAGATCTCAAACCAGAGAGATTGAGACAATGGAATGTTTCCTCCAAGTGTCCTTTATAAGGAACAGCGGGAATTGTCCACGCATGGTAGAGAACGCCAACGGGAAATCTGTTGGAGAAGGAACTAGTGTTTAATGTTAGTCAGGTGTATTGGGTTGCTGGCCATCTATCAACATTCTTCAAGAATTGTCCCAAAGTATGTGTTTAATCCAGTGTTAATTCCACTGGAAAGGTGCAGAAGGTTGTTGAAGACTCCAGAATGGTCCAGTCAATAGCTTTGATCTTGGGCACCAGTCTCAAGAAGTGGCCCTGAGGTTTCTTTGCTCAGGTGTCCTCCGGTGATGTCCCACAGGTATAATTTTACTAAGTAAATAGAGACCAGGCTTAAGGAGAAGGAAGTCTCAAATCTGCGATCATCCAGTTGTTGCCATATTTCAACACACGTTGGGCAAGATCAGAAAGATCTGGAGATGTTTCCTATCTGCTCCAGAATTAGGTTGTCCTCTCCAGCTTCAGGATTAGATGTCCTCTCTAGCTTCAGGATTGGTGGTTTTAGCTATAACACGTTTTAAGTTAGATGACGGTTGTGTTTTTTTTTCCCCCGAAGGGGATGTTGGCGAATTTAAGAGTCTTCTCAAATGAGGAGTTCCACCTTACTTTGGTTTGCAATCTGGTGCACTTCCCGGAGAGGGGAAGTGTTTCCATTCAGCACGAGGACATCATAAACAAGTCTTGCTACACAACATAACTGATTTAAGAACGTTGAAAGATTTTTTCTTACCAGGTTATGTTATATCTTCTTTCCTGTGGACTTTTCCAGCTCCAGTGAGTTTGGCTAGATTGTGATCTAGATGGAGGGGATCTTCCCCCTGACGTTCCAGAAATGCACCTTCAATATTATTTTCTATAAAGAAAAAAAATAATCCTCTTTAATATTTCCACTTTTTTTAAGTTAAAGAAAAATCACACTTTATCCGTTCTTCATTAAGTGCTGTTTTTTCCCTCTGCTGTTTATTTTTTCTTCCCCACGTCCTTTAAAAGCAAAAGCAAACGCATTTTTAAAAAAAACTTAGCCTGAAATATTTAGGATGCAAAAAAAAAGTAGGGAAGAGGCTGATGGAAAACAAACTTATTAATTTTGCCTGGTCTTGAATATCTAACTAACAAAGATGGTGCAAACACTATTTGACAGTGTTGTTTCATTTTTTTTTGTTTGTTTTTTTTGTATCAATATTGTACGTGCTTTATTGAATGTATTTATTTCTCAAGATTCTGTATGCACAGTTTTGCAAGGAGAAAAAATAATAATAATAAATAAACCTCAGCATTTGCAAAAAAACAAAAATAAAAAGACAAACGATGCATTCAAACAAGGTCTTCGCTACAGGATTTCAAAAAAAAAATGTTTAAAAAAAGTTTTAAAACTTAAAAAAAGTAGAAATGACAAAAAAAAAAAACCTCAGAGATACTCTCGGCATAGCCATAAAACCATAACCTGTGAAGACAATACAAACCGTGGATTTTTTGTAGCTCTTTTATTATTTTCTTTTCCACAAAGGACAAAACATAATTGTTTTTTCGCTGTATTTAAGATGTTTCCAGTTATAGCGACGTCACTCTTAATACAATTTCCTTCCTTGTTATTGTTTTTGTTTGTTTTAAATTTTCTCTCGTTTTGTTTGTATGCGTGAGGGTGTGTACGTGCATGAGTAAACCAATGTGTAAAGCGCTTTTTTCCCCCCGTTTTTGAGCGGTGCAGGTCAACTCTAGGTTAGCAGTATTTTTCACGGAAAAAAAAGAAAAGATTCTGCCATGTCATTTCTGTTCTAAATATTTTTTTTTAAAAAGGAACTTCAGCTGCGAAGAGAAAATATTTGGGGTCGTTCGGTGCAAAAAGCAGAAAGAGAGAGAGAACGGGTTGTTGTTATGAATATTATTTTTCCATGCAATTTAGACTGACCTAAAGAACAGTTTGGGGAAGGGAGTCTTGCACCGTTCTAGGGAAAAAAAGCTGTATCAAGAATCTTCCCAGAGTTTTGGCAAAAGAAAACCTCTCTGATGCCTAACGGAGGAGAAGAGTTTTCTGCTCTCCATTTTGGTCATCCCAATGACCCTTTTCTGATGTTTACAATGCAAGCAATAATACACAGTTTTGGAATTTGGTTTGGTTTGTTTTAAGTGGGGCTTGTAAGATTTGGGCACGGGAGGTAAAAAAAACATTTACGCCCCCCCCCAACTTGCAAGAGCCAAGGAAGAACAGTGGCCCTTCAGCTGTCATTTGCGTCCTTCCACGTGGTCAACCACAAACGGGTCCCAGTGTGCAAGTCTCCAAAGCAACGAGAAGCTCCCAGCTCTTGGGGACCCTTGGATGTAAATTTTGGGAAGCCTTGGAGAATTCTGGAAGTTGCCCTCGCAGCCCGAACCAGAAAACCCTGGAAAATTGGAAGCTAATAAAACCTCTCCCTCTGAGGCCGCCTTGTCTTGCTACGCTGGAGTTGAGGTGGACCATTTCTTAACTAATGATGATTTAAGGGTAGCCTTCAAAGTCAGTCTGTGTAGCACAGGGGCGTTTGAAAAGGTTTGAGACATCCGGTGAAACTCAGACCCACACGCATGTGCAGAATTCAAACCAGCTACTTTATTGTTGCGTGCCTGTTTTGCAGGAATCTTCCCAAATGGGCAGCTTTGGGCTGGGAAAGATTAGACTCAAAGACGTTGGGGTGGGATATCGACCTTCCTCTCTTGTGCTTACATAAGGATTCCAGACTATTTCCCCCCTCCCCAACTTGAGCCATCTGGGACGGTTGCTCCCCAACAGCTCACCTGCTCCCCCTTCCCCCAATGCCAGGGCCCGGCCCCTATTTGTGTCCAGATCTCCGGTTCACTTCTGCACCAAAGCAGTGGCTGATCTAGTGGCTGCATTGGGATGTTTGGTTAGGTTTAACCTGGTTTAGGTTTATGAGCCACGGTGGCGTAGTGGATACAGTGCAGTACTGCAGGCTACTTCTGCTGACTGCCGGCTGCCTGCAGTTCGGCAGTTCGAATCTCACCAGGCTCAAGGTTGACTCAGCCTTCCATCCTTCCGAGGTGGGTAAAATGAGGACCCAGACTGTTGGGGACAAGAGGCTAACTCTGTAAAGCCTCTTAGAGAGGGCTTTAAAGCGGTATATAAAACATAAGTGCTATTGCATGAAGCAGTTTGATACGAGAGCGCTAGTAAGATCCAGTTTTAAGAGAGAGGGGAGACCATGCGATATGTTGTTACTTTAGGGTCTTTGAAAAAGTTCGTGGCAACTCACTTCTGTCTTAAATCTTTATCCCCCTCCCCAGGAGTGAAGCTTGAGTCACAATGTTAACTAAAAGTGGACCATTTTAGAATTACGATATGAACTAGATGCACACCTGAGATACTCATTGATGGGAGTACATCTTCCCTCGTTCACTCAACTCCCAGAAGAGCGCATTGAGAGCAAGGATACATAGATTACAAACGATTTTATCTTTTTTATTTGAAATCCTGCTCACCCTCTACGCAGAATTCTGAATGCCGATGATTTGATAAAGGAAAACAAACAGTCCATTGACAGGATGAGGTGTCCCTTAGTGCTCTGTCCTTAAGTTTACAGGGCGTTGCATACACAGGATTAAAATCTTTGCAGACACAAAGACCCATGAAAAGGAAAGACAGCAGAAGCTCCCATTTTTCATTTCTTTGGGCCAATTTTAATATTAACTCATTGCAAAGTCCTAAGCGTAGATGTTGTGCAGCCGCTGGCCAATTTTTTTTTTTTTTTTAGGAAATCCTTTTTTTAAAAAAAATGGAAATAGTCTGCTTTATCTCACTTCTCCCATATCTGGAAATGTCCAAGCCAATTCCTTCTTAGAAGACAAGAGGCATCTAGGGTGAGATTTGTGTGCAATCATAAATTTCAGGTTTTTTTTGTGCAGTGTTCATATGTTCCGAGTTTGGGGGTGGGAATCTCTTTTTCTACCTCATTTATATCTAAAAGAATATTGGAAAGAAGACGATCCTCCTCTTTGCAAATTGTTCCACTTTGTACTAGCATTCCTCATTCCGATTTCTTTTCCCTCACCTACGCAACGTTGAACATGTGGCTTTGACGCATTGGCAGCTGGAGGTTATTCCCACCGGGAACTGATAAAATGGATCCAAGAATTTCTGTTTATTACATATTTGTTGAGTTGAGTTGAGTCCTACTGGGCAAACTGTTCTTAGGTTTTGCTTTTAACCAACCGATGATGGCATGGATCTTGCTTTATGAAGTTCATGGAATTGATGGCGAGTCAGTTTCACTCATGGCGAGTCAACTTCACCAATCTGATTTGGCTTTGAAATTGGAAGACAAAAAAAAAATGCCACTGTTGAGCGAGAAGGTTTGTTTAATTCTCAACGTCAACTCGAGATAGGGGCATCTATTATTCCCCTGCCTCCTTCTTGAGCCTTAATTTTCTCTCTCTCTCTCGATCACTTGCTTTCTGACTGTTAATCCCCCAATGTTTTTGCAAAGGTAACTGACGTTCCTATCAAACTGTTCTTCTTTCCTTCAAAAGCTTGAATTCAGGTTAAGAGTTGCAGGCGGCTGTGATTGCAACTCACGTGTCATATTGGGGGGAAAATAAATAATAATAATAATAAAAATGCAGAAATTATAATATGATCTCAGCATTCAGTAATTTGCAGTCTTAATGTACAGTGATGAAAAGCTGTTATTTTATGAACTTTTCATTAAAAGGTTGATTGAAAAGTAGGACTTGTTGCCTGGCGTTTCTGGTTTGGGTCTTTCTTAATGCACAGGTAAGTAAGTCCTACCTGCATCTCCATTTTAGAAATGGAACGTTCTTTATTTTAATACTTAAACATAAACATATTTGTGCCTGTCGATGCTTAAACATTTTGGCAGGTTTTGTGCAAATTGAATCATGCATAAAAATAAAGGATGGGCTATTTAGAGAGAATGGAAATTTGGAAATTGCCTTTAAACGATACAATACGCTATTATTGCACTAAGTTCCAACCAGCTTTCTGGCTGTGATTTTGAATTTTAGCCGTTTTGCTAAATTTGGAAGTTTCTGCACAGCTATTTTTGGGTGCCGTATTTAGAACAATAGAATAGGATCTCCCATTTTGGCCATCCCAAATGGGATGTGTCCCATTTTTGTGGGGTTGAGGAATCAGGATTCAAGCATCGCCAAGAAATCCAAACAGTATTTTTTTTTTCCCCAAGACTTTCTGGTTTTTCTTTGAAGGTGTTTCACTTCCCATCCAAGAAGCTTCTTCAGCTCTAAAGAAGCTTCTGGGATGAGAAGCGAAGTGTCTTCAAGGAAAAAACAAGGAAGTCCACTTGCCTCTTGAAAAAGGCACCTTTGGAACAACCAGGACCTGGATGGCTGAGAATCTCTCATGGACATCACCAAGAAATGCTTTCCCAAAGTCTGCTGAATGTCAATCCTGCAAGACCAGACAAGGAACCCAATCCTGTAAGAAGATCAAAATCTTATTAAAATTGCCTTTGTTCTTTGTTCCTGTTCTTAACCACCATTTTTTAGTGGTCGTTCAACCTGTCATTTCCGTGACCCGTCAAAAGCGCGGACGGCAAAAGCGCGATCGACAAAATCGCGCCTTTGACGTCATCACAGCGCGACGAAAAAGATCGAAAAATTCAAATAAAAATTAATAAAAATTAAATTAAAGCAAGCCGATTCACATAAAGGTAAGGGTTAGGGTTAGGGTTAGGTTAAGGGTTAGGGTTAGCTTTAGAGCGTTAGCGTTAGGGTTAGGTTAAGGGTTAGCGTTAGGTTTTTCGTTACTTTAACGGTTAGGTTTAGGTTTAGGGTTAGGTTAAGAGTTAGGTTTAGGGTTAGGTTTAGGGTTAGGTTTGGGGGGCTTAGGGTAAGGTTTTCGCTTTATTTTTACATTTTTCGAACTTTTTCGTCGCGCTGTGATGACATCACAGCGCGCTTTTGTCGAGCGCGATTTTGTCCTACGCGATTTTGTGGTGGAACCGTCATTTCTTTAGCTACTGAAAAAGCGGCTTACGAAAGCCGTCCTCGCACTTATCACCGTCGTAGCAATCCCACAGTCACATGACCCCAAAAAATTAAGGCCATTCACATGTACAGACCGTTCTCAACTTAACAACAGTTCATTTAGCGACTGCTTCAGAGTTACGACAGTTGCAACATCCCCATGTTCATGCGATCGAAATTCAGATTGCTTGGCAACTGATACAGTTTATGGTCATATGATGTCCCCTTTTGTGACCTCCTGACAAGCAAAGTCAATGGGGAATCCAGATTATCTTTAACAACCCTGTTACAGCGCCAGTGGTTCACTTAACAATGGCCAGAAAAGCAGGCAGAACTTGAATGTCTCGCTTAGCGGCAGAAATTTGGCGCTCGAGACTGGTCATACGCCGAGGACTACCTATAATATTGGCTTTCAGTATCATGCTTTTATTCCCTTACCCACTCCCTCCCTTCTCTCTCTCTCTCTCTCTCTCTCTCTTCCAGGCCAGCTGCAGGAAAATAGTTTTGCATGTGGTGCCCTGTAGCCTACTTCCTTTAAATTCCTCGACTCTTCATTATTTCTCCCCCCACCCCCTTCCATCGCCACTTCCGGAGACATTCTCCAGGATGGCTATATTTTAAAACGCCTGACGTTTGGAACGCTGCATATGGGTTGGCTTTCCTGACAAGCTGCAAACTCAGCAGGGTTGCTAAGAAAATCCACTTGGTCTGTGTCCTTGGGGATGCATTTGCCCAACAAGGTTAAAAAAAAAAAAGAACGAAGGAACGGAGTGGTTTGCTAGCTTCATTCTGTCCCTGGGCACAGAAACCTGGATATCCTGCTTTTTTTGGTTAGAGGTGCTAAAGACCAGCTGGATTTCTGTAGCTTTATGAAATAGAAAGAGAATAAAGAAGAGGGGAAGAAGAGGTAGTAGGAGAAGAATGAGAGAAGTAGAAGCAAAAGGAATGGAATGGAACAGAATAGAATAATGGAATGGAAGAATAAGAAGAATGGAAGAGAAAGGAGAGAAGAGAAATAGAGAATAGAATAGAATAATGGAATGGAAGAATAAAGAATGGAAGAGAAGAGAAATATAAAATAGAATAAAGGAATGGAAGAATAAGAAGAATGGAAGAGAAGAGAAATAGAGAATAGAATAATGAAATGGAAGAATAAGGGAAGAGAAGAGAAATAGAGAATAGAATAGAATAATAGAATGAAAGAATAAGGAAGAAAAGAGAAATAGAGAATAGAATAGAATAATGGAATGGAAGAATAAAGAATGGAAGAGAAATAGAGAATAGAATAGAATAAAGGAATGGAAGAATAAGAAGAATGGAAGAGAAGAGAAATAGAGAATAGAATAGAATAAAGGAATGGAAGAATAAGAAGAAGAGAAGAGAAATAGAGAATAGAATAGAGTAACAGAGTTGGAAGGGACATTGGAGGTCTTCTAGTCCAACCCCCCCCCCCACCTAGGCACGAAACCCTACACCACTTCAGATAAATGGTTGTGCAATCTCTTCTTTAAAATGTCCAGTGTTGGAGCATTCACAACTTCTGGAGACAAGTTGTCCCACTGATTAATTGTTCTAGCTGAAATTTCTCCTTAGTTCTGGGTTGCTTCTCTCCTTGATTAGTTTCCACCCATTGCTTCTTGTTCTACACTCAGGTGCCTTGGAGAATAGCTTGACTCCTTCTTCTTTGTGGCAGCCCCTGAGATATTGGAAGACTGCTACCATGCCTCCCTTAGTCCTTCTTTTCATTAAACTAGACATCCCTAGTTCCTGCAACCGTTCTTTATATGTTTTAGCCTCCAGTCCCCTAATCCTCTTGGTGGTTCTTTTCTGTACTGAATTATTCCATGGTTAAATAGGAGTAGAAATAGAAAAAAGAATAGAATAGAAAACAGTAGAATAGAAATAGAATAGGAATAGAAATAGAAAGAATAGAATACAATACAGTAGAATGGAATGGAATAGAGCAAAACAGAACAGAATAAGAATAGAACAGAACAGAAATAGAAATAAGAATAAAATAAAGAATAGAATAGGAACAGAACAGAAATAGAAATAGAGTTGGAAGGGACCTTGGAGGTCTTCTAGTCCAACCCCCTGCCTAGGCAGGAGACCCTAGTTCCTACAACTGTTCATCATATGCTTTAGCCTCCAGTCACCTAATCACCAGGCGACTGAGCGTTATAGTTCCATCTTAGGCACAAAAGTCAGCTTTGGGATTTGGGGCCAGTCACCAGGAGATCAAGGGTTCTAGTCCTGCTGCCCAACCCACCTCACAAGGTTGTCGTAGGGAAAAGAGGAGGAAAGAGCATTAGATATATTGCCCGCCTTGAATTATTTATAAAGATAATAAAGGCAGGATAACAAAAAAATACATAACTATAATAAATAGGAGCTGGGCTATTTTCATTCTAAATGGTGTCCATTTTCCGAACCCTGTAATAAAATTTTAGGAGGGGGGGAAATCAGCAGCTTGCATCCCCCACCCAGAACAACTGCTCTCTCTCTCTCTCTCTCTCTCTCTCTCTCTCTCTCTCTCTCTCTCTCTCTCTCTCTCTCTCTCCTCTCCCTCTCCCTCTCCCTCTCCCTCTCCCTCCCTCCCTCCCTTTCCCTCTCCTTATCCGCTTATTAATTCTCTTCTTTGCCACTCTCCCGTTTCATTTTCACCATGTAAGCATTTTTGCAAAGTGGCGATTGGCACCAAACCTGGGACTTTGGCTCTTCCCCCCCTCCCCTCCTCTTTTTTTTTTTTTTTTAAGAGCGAACATTTTTCATACCTGCTACTTCTAGTTTCTAACTCAGATGCTGACTTTGAAAATATGGGCCCATTAAAATCTGCCTCTCCCCCTGATGCCTTTTAAACCTCGGTTTCTTTAAATCAGTGTTTCTTAACCTTGGCAACTTGAAGATGTCTGGACTTCAACTCCCAGAATTCTGGGAGTTGAAGTCCGGACATCTTCAAGTTGCCAAGGTTGAGAAACACTGCTTTAAATGGAGGTTTGGTTGGCAGGCACACTCGCTTCTCTTCGGTGGTTTCTCCTTTGCCTGCTTTCGTTCCACTCGCTGTTCGCCTCTAAATATTAGATAAATCTTTCCCAAGTTTCCTGCAAAAAGCCGTGCTGGTATTTTTTCCCTGTTAAAGCTTCCCACACCTCCTTCTCATATACATGTTCTGACTGAGGCTTCCCAAGAGCATGAAGCAAACTCCTTGTCCCGACAAAAAACCCTTTTATTAATTTGCTGTGAATTCTCCTCATTCACATCCAGCGAAGTCTTTCGAGGGAGGATTCACAGTCACAGACCTTATCTGGCTTGGAGAGCTGCCAGATATCTGCAGAACTTGGCAAGGAGTCTCGGAGAGTCACGAACCAATGGAGCGAACTAATGGTCTCCTGCAAACTCCACTCCCCATTTGCTCCTCTTTTATTTCCTCTGGGAGGGCCCATTGTTTGTCCACCTGTGGCCTTACTCCCAAGTCGACCCCTGTTCTTTAGCTGTTCTCTTCGTCTGGCAGCTCTACGCATGCGCACACTGGGAACAGGCTCCAGCTGTTCGTCTGCCCAACAGATGTCTGAAGGCAGTTGATAACTGGCATATGGCCCTGGCCCCCTCTCTGCCTCTGACACAGAGCCCTCCTCAGAGCCTTCCCCAGACTCCAGGACTGGCCCATGTTCCTCCCCCAACCTCCTCACTGTCCGAATCTGCCCCGCTGGCCATTGGTGGGCCACAACAATACATTTTTATTAGGTTATGAGGTGTTATTAAATACAAAAGCAAATAAAAGGACAGTTAGGGAAGGGGTGTCAAACTCAAGGCCCAGGGACCAGATCCAGCCCATAGGGTACTTAGTTCTGGATCACGGGGCTGCTCTGGAAACATCGAAGACTGGCCCGTGGTGCCTCTGCCAGTGAAAACGGAGGTCGGGAGAGCCACAGGCAGCCGTCTGGAACTCCACTTTCACTGGCAGTGGATTGAAGAAGGCTGTCGCAGCCGAAAACGGAGCTCGGGAGCCTGTTTTTGCTGGCAGAATGCTCGGGCCACCACAGACGCTGCCCCCGCCCCGACACGAATGACATTGAGCTGGCCATGCCCACCACCACCCCCGGAGGTCAGACACAACCCTTATTCAGCCCTCAATAAAATCAAGTTTGACACCCCTGGTGTAGGGGAAGGAAAAAGCGGGAAAGAAAAGTGAGGAAGGGTAGGGAAAGAAAAAGAAACTTTGACTTCCGATTCTCTCTGTTGCAGTAGGATAAGGCATTAACCACAAATCACAACTTTTGGTTCTGCCACAATAGTATGACGCAGTCATTTCTACAAAAATCTCATCGGTCAGTCTGGGAACCCCAAAATCAAAGTTTTCATACTTTTCCACCTCAAGCACAAAGTTCAGAAGCGGTTTCCACGTGGAAACGAAAGCACCATATTTTTCGGAGTATAAGACGCACCAAGATTTTGAAGAGGCAAATTAAAAAAAAAAGTTTTTGCACTCTGCAGCCCTCCCAAAAACGGTTTTCACAAAAATGGGCCCCTTTTTTGGTCAAACAAATGACCGTGCATAGCCTTTAGGAGGCTTCCAGAGTGCTCCTGGGGGTTGGGGGGCAAAAATGACCAAAAACCAGCCCATTTTTCTCTCGTTTTTGCCCTCCCCCAAGGAGCACTCTGGAAGCCTCCTAAAGGCTATGCATTTCTGCAAATGGGGTGGGGTTTTGGCAGGCCAAAACTGCTGTATTCAGTGTATAAGACACATCCAGATTTCCAGCATCTTTTTTGTGGGGGAAAGGTGCGTCTTATACTCTAAAATGCTCTTTTCTTTGAGCAGAGTAGTCAATTTTGACATTTCAGCCCACCTCCATCGGCTTCTGCAATCATTCTTCTACAGTAGGAATCAAAAGTGTCCTTCCATTTTTTTTGCACAATAATACAATAATGTTCCCTTCTTAACCATCCCCTTCGGGAATGTTTTCTTGACTTCTCAGAACTGCTATGAGATCACATTTGGCTCTCAGCATTTCTCTGCCTTGAATTCCTTGGAACGGCGCTCTTTGGGGGATTAGGGCTGCAGATGGAAGCTTATCGGTGGCCCTGGAGTGGAAAACTCTGGCAAGGAAAAAGAGGAAGAATTAAATGTGGCTCGGACGCAGCTTGGAGCAAAGCTTGAGATAGATATTCTTTGAACGAAATGAGATGTCCCCTGCTGGATCGAGCTGTGATGGATGGAATGGAGCTCCTATGCCCAACCAGATGTTCCTGGAGCCCACAGACAGTCCAGAAGGGCAGTAGACTGGACAACCGTTTGACCAGAATGTTATAAGAGCTCCTGCCTTGAATGGACTAGAACAGTGTTTCTCAACCTTGGCAACTTGAAGATGACTGGACTTCAACTCCCAGAATTCCCCAGCCAGCGAATGCTGGCTGGGGAATTCTGGGAGTTGAAGTCCAGACATCTTCAAGCTGCCAAGGTTGAGAAACACTGGACTAGAAGACCTCTGAAATCCCTTCCTGTCATATGTTCTACAGCTTTCTTGTGCTGCTGATCTTGAGATGCTGTTCTGACCTAGGCTTCCCAAAAGCACAAAGCCGACTCCTCATCCCGATGAAACCCCTTTTATTTAGTTGAAAGGGAATTCCTCTCCAGCAAAGTCCCAGCCAACAGTCTTTCAAGAGATTTCACAACAGCAGACCTGTATGAGGCTTGGAGAGCGGCCAGGTCGATATCTTCCAAACGCCACGCTGTAGCAGCAATTCCTTGGCAAGAAGTCAGGAACAGATCTTCACCCTGTGAAGCGGTATATAAGTCTAACTGCTATTGCTATTGCTACCGCTACCCTAATGGATTGAACTAATGGTCTCCTGCAAACTCCACTCCCCTTTCGCTCTTCTTTTATTTCCTCTGGGAGGGGCCATTCAGCGTCCCCCCTGTGGCCCTACTCCCAAGTCGACCCCTGTTCTTTAGCTCTTCCCTTCGTCTGGCAACTCTGCACATGCGCAAGAGCCAAGGTGGCGCAGTGGTTAAATGCAGCACTGCAGGCTACTGCTAGATCAGCAGGTCAGCGGTTCAAATCTCACCGGCTCAGGGTTGACTCAGCCTTCCATCCTTCCGAGGTGGGTAAAATGAGGACCCAGATTGTTGGGGGCAATATGCTGACTCTCTGTAAACCGCTTAGAGAGGCCTGAAAGGCCTATGAAGCGGTATATAGGTCTACTGCTATTGCTATTGCTATTGCTATTGCTATTGCACACTGGGAACAGGCTCCAGCTGTTCTTCTGCCCCGCTGATGTCTGACTCCGAAGGCAGCTGATAACTGTCGGACGGCCCTGGCCCCCTCTCTGCCTCCAATGCAGAGCACTTGTCTGAGCCTTCCGCAGACTCCAGGACTGGCCCATGTTCCTCTCCAACCTCCTCACTGTCTGAGTCTGCTGCCAGCTCTGCTGGCCGCTGGCAGGTCACAATAGACACAGATGGTGGGACCTTCTAAACTTCTCCTAGGATGAGGCTCTTCTCCTGGGATGAGGCCCTTCCTGTAGAAATGCTCAGCAGCTCTCTAACTTAGGCAGAGTCATTAGTCAGAAGAACTTCAAATTGAAGTTCTGGGACTTGCACATCTAACAAGCTTTGCCAAAAGTGATTGCTGTGGTTGCTCAAATAACCTTGTTGACTCCGTGTTCATGCTTAAGAAGAGCTAGAAATGGTTTGCAGTCACACGCAAAAAGGAGCTTTCTAGCAAACCACATTGACCAGCATTTGAGATGTCATCTTCACCAATGAGGTTGTGGTCCGGAGTCATTGGGGGGGGCAAGTGAGGAATATGAGATGATGGAATGGTGGAGATTTGAGCGATAGAGAACTACAGAAGCCAACAAAGACCATAATTAAATGGGATCGGTGAGTGGATCAGACACAATACAGAGCAATAGCTGCATTTGGTAGAAGCCAGTGGCTAAGACACTCAGCTTGTCGATCAGGAAGGTTGGCGGTTCGAATCCCTAGCGCCGTGTAACGTGACTTGTCCCAGCTTCTGCCAACCTAGCAGTTCGAAAGCACATAAAAAATGCAAGTAGAAAAATAGGAACCACCTTGGGGGGAAAGGTAACAGCGTCCCCTGCTCCTTCGGCGTTGAATCATGCCGGCCACATGACCATGGAGACGTCTTCGTACAGCGCTGGCTCTTCAGCTTTGAAACGCAGATGAGCACCGCCTCCTAGAGTCGGGAATGAGTAGCACACATGTGCGAGGGGAACCTTTACCTTTACAGGTAAAGTAATGCCGGCAGCAACCCACACCTGAATCCCTTGTAGTCCTAACAACGGAGCATGAATGCAGCCAACACAGCATCTGTGCATAACTCTTGAACCCCGCAGAATTTTGGCAAGAAAAACAGCTGTTGTAAACTACTTTTCTTTTTTCCTGGAGGGAAATCTAAATTATTAGAAACAGCTCCCCTGGTTCTCACTTTGTCAAAAATGCGTTCGGCATTGGCCGAAGTCTGGAGAATATCATGGCTTATATTTTATACTGTCTGGCTTGGCTTAGTCACCATTCAGTTTGATTGAGGGTTGTTTAAACTTCGTTGAACCACAGGGAGTTTCACTGAGAGGACGACTAAAGAATTTGAGATTATGTCGGATGGTTCCAATATTGCGTTTTCTTTTAACCTGGTTCAAATAAACTGGCTCAAACCTGGATTGGGGAAGCACAACGTGACTATATATTATAGATAAAAGTAAAGGTTCCCCTCGCACATATGTGCTAGTCGTTCCTGACTCTAGGGGGCGCTGCTCATCTCCGTTTTAAAGCCAAAGAGCCAGTGTGGTCCGAAGACGTCTCCATGGTCATGTGGCTGGCATGATTCAACGCCAAAGGTGCACGGAACGCTGTTCCCTTCCCACCAAAGGTGGTTCCTATTTTTCTACTTGCATTTTTATGTGCTTTCGAACTGCTAGGTTGGCAGAAGCTGGGACAAGTCACGGGAGCTCACTCCGTTACACGGCGCTGGGGATTCGAACAGTTGAACTGCCAACCTTTCTGATCAACAAGCTCAGTGTCTTAGCCACTGATCCACCGTGTCCCAATATACTATACAGGCCACAATTGTGACCAGAATTTCAGCAAGGCAGTTGTTAAGTGAGTTACGCCCTGTTTCATGACTTTTTTGCCACAGTTGTTCAGTGAATCACTGCAGTTGTTAAGAGAATTATGCAGACGTTAAGCGAATCTGGTTTCTCCCCATTGACTTTGCTTGTTGTAAGCCAGCTGGTTGCAAAAGGGGGTAACCTGACCCCCTGGGCAGTGCCACCATCATAAGTACATGCCAGTTACCGAGTGTCCAAATTTTGATCACGTGACCATAGAGATACTGCAAAAGTCGTAAGTGTGAGAAACAACTTCTCTCAGTGTGGTTGTAACATCAAACAATAACTAAACGAAGGACTATAAGTTGAGGATTATCTGTAGATGAGATACATTTTGATTGGAATGTAAGAAATAACATAATTGGCTATATGGATTGAATAGAATAGAAAACAAGAGAAGAGAATATAGAATAGAATAGAAAACAAGAGAAGAGAATATAGAATAGAATTGAATAGAAAACAAGAGAAGAGAATATAGAATAGAATAGATGATTGAAAACGAGGAGAGAATATAGAATAGAATAGATGATCAAAAATGAGAAGAGAAAGAATAGAATAGAATAGAATAGAATAAATGGTCGAAAACAAGAGAATATAGAATAGAATAGAAGATCAAAAACGAGAATATAGAATAGAATAGAATAGAATAGAATAGAATAGAATAGAATAGATGATTGAAAACGAGAAGAGAATATAGAATAGAATAGAATTCCATTCCACTCAACTCCACTCGACTTCACTCCACTGGGAGGCAAATCTTCTTAGGGTTACAATTGGGGTTAGGGTTGGAGAATTGGAGAATAAATTGGAGAATAAAATAGACATCTCCAATTTACTGGTAAATTAGAAGGGCTAGAATGCTTAGAAGGGCTTTGAATTTTCGAGACTGCCTTATATACTTCACCCCCCATCTCTCTCTGTGTGTATTTGTGTGTGTCTTGAACAGTTGTAAATAAGAGAAAAGAAAGAGGGAGGGAAGAAGTGGAGGGAGGGAGGACTACCAATCTCTTTCTTTGTCTGTCTATCTATCTCTCTTCCACTCTCTCTCTTTTTGTCTCTGTCTCTTTCTCGTCTCTCTCTGTCTCTCTCCCCCTCTCACTTTCTGTCTCTCCCTCTGTCTCTCTCTCTCTGTCTACCTGTCTCTCTCTCCTTCCTCCCCCTCTCTTTCTGTCTCTGTCTCTTTCTCTGTCTGTCTGTCTCTGTCTCCCTCCTTCCCCCTCTCTCTTTCTGTCTCTCTCTTTCTGTCTCTCTCCCTCTATTTCTTTCTCTCTCTGTCTCTCTCTCTGACTTTCACTCTCTGTCTCTCTCTGTCTGCCTGTTTGTCTGTCTGTCTGTCTCTCTTTCTCTCTCTCTCACTCCTCTTCTTTACAGCTGTTTTCCATCTTGGCGTAGGAAGTATGTTTAGAAAAAGAAGAATGAAGGAGGAAAAAAACCCTTCCCATTGTGTTCCTCCTGAGGTTTATTTTAGGAGGGGAAAAAATCCCATTCAGCTCGCCCGATGTTTCGGGCGGGGGTGGAATTTGGGCTGCCCAGCCAAGGGGGGGGGGGTGTCATTCTGGAACCCCTGTGCATTCTGTGTCGGGTCAATGCCTAATCTGGGTTTATGCTTCGCAGCAGCCAAGAAGAGCTTGGGGCAGCCTCTGCAGTGGAGGGCTTGCAATGCCCCCCCTCCTCCTCTCCTCTCCTCCCCTTCCCCCAGCCCCCACCCCACCTTCGGATGCTTAAGGGGAAATACTTTGCGAGTTTCTCTTTCTCCCTGCTGCTTCTTCTCGAAACCAGCCACATCCCGCGGCAAGCAAAAGAAGAGGTGTGTTTTTCTAATCCCCCTTTTCCAGTCTCTTCCCACCACCACCACCACCCCACCGTCCCCCGAATCACCTTCCAAGCCAATGTGGGAAGAAAACTCAGGAAGACAGCTGTAATAATATTAGACCCTGGTGTTTTTCAACTTGGGCTATTATTTGGCTCAGGCCTTCTATAACAGTGTTTCTCAACCTTAGCAACTTGAAGATGTCTGGACTTCAACTCCCAGAATTCCCCAGCCAGCGAATGCTGGCTGGGGAATTCTGGGAGTTGAGGTCCAGACATCTTCAAGTTGCCAAGGTTGAGAAACACTGTTCTATAAGATGAGCTGCTTTGCAGGGCAATAAGGATGGTTTCCTTGGAAGAAATGTCCCTCTGGGTTCAGTTCCAAGTGGGGAGAAAGACACCGGAAACAAGGGAAGACTGCTTGGAAAGATGGTTTATTGGTGGACAGGATCATATGGTTTGAAAAAGCTTGCATTCCGATTGGTTGTCAGACTCCCATGGAGCCATGCAGGGGCAACTCTGTAGGCTGTCCTGAGTCCCAAGCTTGGTTGACTTTTGCTGGGTGATGATGTAATGAAAAGGGCTCTGGGCAATTCCTACTAGGGCTCTAAGGAACAGGGTGGCTCAGTGGCTAAGACACTGAGCTTATCGATCAGAAAGGTCGGCAGTTCGGAGGTTCGAATCCCGCATAACGGAGTGAGCTCCCGTGACTTGTCCCAGCTTCTGCCAACCTAGCAGTTCAAAAGCAGTTCAAAAGCACATAGAAATGCAAGTAGAAAAATAGGAACCACCTTTGGTGGGGAGGTAAAAGTGTTCCGTGCGCCTTCGGCGTTGAGTCATGCCGGCCACATGACCACAGAGACGTCTTTGGACAGCGCTGGCTCTTCCATCAACCATTTGATTCCGATTCAGATTAACAGAGTTGGAAGGGACCTTTTAGGACATCTAGCCCACCCCCCACCCCACCCCGCCCAAGCAAATCAGAACAACAACAAATAGAAGGATTGTCCATCCATCGTCTATAGCCCACTTTGATATTTTAATTGCTACGCTTTGAAAGAAAGAAAAAAGCAACAGCAAATCAGAACAATAAAAAAAGAGAAATCATCTATCCATCATCCTTTGCCCGCTTCAATACTTCGATTGCTGTGCTTTTTCTACTGACTTGCCTCCCCAATTCCTCTCCTAAGTCTTTGTCTCTAACTTCATCTGCTTCTTGACTAGTCAAACTACAGTAGTGGCCAAAATTGTGGAAATGTTTTGGGGAAAGTGTACGGTATTTTTGAAGCTGGCTAATAGCACCACTTTATTTTGGAGTAGCACCATAATATTATATATCAATGGAAAGATAATTTAATCAAGAAGATAATGCAATAACTTTTATTAAAGATTTGCTATTAGAATAGCAGTTATAAAGAAGGAATGTGAAACATGTAGAAAAAATGAGGTATACAAAAATGATCACCATAGAAAAAACGAGATATACAAAAGATAGATAGAAGATAGATAGATAGATAGATAGATAGATAGATAGATAGAAGATGATAGATAGATAGGAGATGATAGATAGATAGATAGATAGATAGATGATAGATAGATAGATAGATAGATAGATAGATAGATAGATAGATAGATAGATAGATAGATAGATAGATAGATAGATAGATAGATATGTCAGTTAATACTTAGTTGGGTCACCTTTAGCATGAATTACAGCCTTACAACATCTTCCCATGGAGTGAACCAAGTCTTTTAGTTCTGCAGATGTTATAATGTGAACCCAAGATGGAATGACTGCTTCTATTAACTGGGTTTTATCACTGGCTATATTGGGCTCTAACTTTTCATAGAATACAGATCATTGAAAAAACTTTGTTGCATTACATTCTTGATTAAATTATCTTTCCATTGATGTGATTTGATGGTTACTACTCCCAAAAAAAAAAGTGGTGTTATTAGCCATCAAACCTCAAAAATACACTTTTCCCAAAAGGTTTTCACAATGTTGGCCACTACTGTAAGTACTTCTCCCACCTCTGCCCTGGGATGAGAGCATTTTCTAATCTCGGTTTTCCAAGGTCAGTAAATTATATCCCAACATCCCCAGCTGGGTGCTCTGATGGGCTGGGAACCTGGGATTATTTAAAAAGACAAACAAACAAACACCCAATTCCTGCCCAGATTCTCAGGAAATGACAATCCCTTTTTTCTGAGGAACAAGATTGTCTTAATCATAGCTTTTTTTTAAAAAATAAAAAATTATCGTGGCCAAATTTTCTTGCCAGCGTGAATGATTCCAAACCTCGGGTCTTTTTGAGATCTGCTGATCTACAACGCCCATCGGTGGGTGGTTTGGGGTGTGGGGTGTGGGTGGGAGATTTAGTCCCAAACTGGTCTGGCCAGGAGGATGATCTCAGCCGTCCCCTTTTTTTTTCAAAGCCCCCACCCCCCTTGGGGTGAAATATACAACAAAGACCCAAATTGCTGTATCCTTAGTCACCGTCTGGCTGGGAGTCAGCATTATGTCTTCCCAATGACATAATTTCTGAAGGTGGAACACCCTATTTTCGGGGGAGAGGGGTGGGTGGGTTTTTTTTTAATGAAAAAGAAAGAAAGAAAACCTTTGGGATAGGCAGTAACCCTCCCTCCGAATCTGGCTCATTTTACATTTTAGGGGAAGTGGTAAAACCACATTTTTTTTATTTTGGAGTCAGGAGAGATTCGTGTTGCAATGGCTGTAAATTTGCCAGTCTTATTTTCCATCCTGCAGTGGGTCACCCTGCACCCTCTTAAAACCAGAGCCCTCTGCACGCAACAGGTTTCTCTTTTTTTTTTGTCTCTCGGGGACAGGGAAAGAGAGAGATGACAGGTAGGTAGGTAGGTAGGTAGGTAGGTAGGTAGGTAGTTTAGTTTTAGTTTTAGTTTTAGTTTTATTAGTATTTGTAGGCCGCCCTTTTCCCTGAGGGGACTCAGGGCGGCTCACACAAAACCGGGAAGGGGGAATACAGACATTAAGATAGAAACATATAATAAAATAGTAGGCAACATACATTCATCATTCGGGAGGGGTAACTATCCTTATCCCCAGGCCTGACGGGCGAGCCAGTTCTTCAAGGCTATGCGGAAGGCTTGGACGGTGGAGAGGGTACGAATCTCCACGGGGAGCTCGTTCCAAAGGGTCGGGGCTACTGCTGAGAAGGCCCTCCTCCTTGTAGTTGCCAGCCGACACTGGCTGGCCGATGGGATACGGAGGAGGCCTAATCTATGGGATCTTATTGGTCGCAGGGATGTAATTGGCAGAAGGCGGTCTCTCAAGTATCCAGATCCACTGCCATGTAGGGCTTTATGGGTGACTAATAGCACCTTGAAGCGCATCCGGAGATCGACAGGTAGCCAGCGCAGCTCGCGGAGGATAGGTGTTATGCGGGTGAATCGGGGTGCACCCGCAATCACTCGCGCGGCTGCGTTCTGCACTAGCTGAAGTCGCCGGATGCTCCTCAAGGGCAGCCCCATGTAGAGCACATTGCAGTATTCCAGCCTAGAGGTCACAAGGGCCCGAGTGACTGTTGTGAGAGCCTCCCGATTCAGGTAGGGTCGCAACTGGCGCACCAGGCGAACCTGGGCGAATGCCCCCCTGGTCACAGCCGTTAAGTGGTGGTCAAATGACAGCTGTGGATCCAGGAGGACTCCCAAGTTGCGAACCCTCTCTGAGGGGTATAAAAAAGGTAGGTAGGCAGGCAGGCAGGCAGGCAGACAGACAGACAGACAGACAGACAGACAGGAGATAGATAGAAAATAGATAGACAAATAGAAGATAGACAGGAGATATATAGATATATAGATATATAGATATATAGATATATAGATATATAGATATATAGATATATAGATATATAGATATATAGATATATAGATATATAGATATATAGATATATAGATATATAGATATATAGATATATATAGATAGACAGACAGACAGACAGGAGATAGATAGAAAATAGATAGACAAATAGAAGATAGACAGGAGATAGGTAGGTAGGTAGGTAGGTGGATAGATGGATAGATGGTAGATAGATGGATAGATAGATAGATAGATAGATAGATAGATAGATAGGCAGGCAGGCAGGCAGGCAGGCAGGCAGGCAGGCAGGCAGGCAGGCAGACAGACAGACAGACAGGAGATAGATAGAAGATAGATAAATAGAAGATAGACAGGAGATAGGTAGGTAGGTAGGTGGATAGATGGTAGATAGATAGATAGATAGATAGATAGATAGATAGATAGATAGATAGATAGATAGATAGATAGACAGACAGACAGACAGACAGACAGACAGACAGACAGACAGACAGACAGACAGACAGAAGATAGATAGATAGATAGATAAATAGAAGATAGACAGGAGATAGGTAGGTAGGTAGGTAGGTAGGTAGGTGGATAGATGGTAGATAGATAGATAGATAGATAGATAGATAGATAGATAGATAGATAGATAGATAGACAGACAGACAGACAGACAGACAGACAGACAGACAGACAGACAGACAGACAGAAGATAGATAGATAAATAGAAGATAGACAGGAGATAGATAGATAGATAGATAGATAGATAGATAGATAGATAGATAGATAGATAGATAGATAGATAGATAGATAGATAGATGATAGGAGATAGATAGATAGGAGATAGATAGATAGGAAATAGATAGATAGATAGATAGATAGATAGATAGATAGATAGATAGATAGATAGATAGATAGATAGATAGATAGATAATATGAGGACTTTCCCCATATATATACATACATACATACATACATACATACATACATACATACATACATACATACATACATACATACATACATATGCTGGTCTTGTTGTATCCGGGTCTTTTCCCGTGTAAGATTGAGATTGTCTTGGCAACGTTTCGGCGATGTCTCACTCGCCATCCGCAGGCTGGAGTTTTCGACTTAAAAAGGAAAGACTGTTTTTAAGTCTAAAACTCCAGCCTGAGGATGGCGAGTGAGACCTCGCCGAAACGTTGCCAAGACAATCTCAATCTTACACGGGAAAAGACCCGGATACAACAAGACCAGCATACCTTCACCCATGAAAATCTACAAAAACACACATACACACACACACACACACACATAATATATATATGGGGATATATTGGGGAAAATATATAAACTAGATGTAGTAGACCCATATAGATAGTTTTGTGGAGTTACGTCCACAATTGAGCCCAGAATCTCTGTTGCTAAGCGAGACATTTGCTAAGTAGGTTCTGTCCCATTTTACAACTTTTCTCGGCTTTCTTGTTAAGCGAATCCCTGTAGTTGATAAGTGAGTCCCTTGGTTGCTAAGTGAACCTGGCTTCCCCATTGACTCTGCTTATGAGAAGGTCCTAAAAAAACCGATCACACCACCTGGGGACACAGCGAGTTTTGATTGCGTGATCACGGGGACGTTACAAAGGTTGTGCCTGTAAAAAAAAGATCCTGTCATAAGATCCTTTTTCCAATGCTGTGATAACTTCGAACGGTCACTAAAATAAACTCTCGTAAGTCGAGGACTTACCTATGCTTCAGTCCTTCAGAAATTAAATGTTGCCATTTGGAAAGGCCTCACAGGTAGAGCTAGTTTTACTCCTGTTTCTAGCCACACCTGGCCCATCTCTTGTTTGCCGAGGTTTCACCCCGAGGTGAATTTTTGCAGGTAAGTTGTCAAGTTCACTGCCTTCCCTCCCCCTCCTCGTTTATCCCGCTCTCTTTCACCCACCCTGTCTTGAAGCCGTTTTTCTGGCCCGACTGCTGTCTCAAAGAAAGTTGTTTACATCCTAAGGAGTAGAAATCAGAAACGAGACCAAGGCCTTAATTTTGGTCCAAAGCAGGTTTGCAAGACAAGGTAGAAGCTGTTGTTGACCACAACTGGATTACAAAACCTCCCCAAAAAATTGCTGGCTCATAGAAACCTCTTTCCCTCTTTGTTGTAATACTCTGTAGGGTGGAAAAGTGTCTTGGGGGGGGGGGGGTGTCTTCTAGTCCATACGATGAACGATTGTAGGAACTGGGTATGGCTAGTCTAGTGAAGAGAAGGACCAGGGCAGACACGATAGCAGTCTCCCAATATTTAGAATAGAATAAAATAACAGAGTTGGAAAGGGACCTTAGAGGTCTTCTAGTCCAACCCCCTGCCTAGGCAGGAAACTTTACACCACTTCAGACAAATGGTTATCCAACATCATCTTAAACACTTCCAGTGTTGGAGCATTCACAACTTCTGTAGGCAAGTTATTCCACTGGTTAATTGTTCTCACTGTCAGGAATTTTCTCCCTAATTCTAAGTTGCTTATCCCCTTGATTATAATACAATACAATTCGATACGATACGATACGATACGATACAATACAATACAATACAATACAATACAATACAATACAATACAATAGCAGATTTGGAAGGGACCTTGGAGGTCTTCTTGTCCAACCCCCTGCCTAGGCAGGAAACACTACACCACTTCAGACAAATGGTTATCCAACATCTTCTTAAAAACTTCCAGTGTTGGGGCATTCACAACTTCTGGAGGCAAGTTGTTCCACTGATTAATTGTTCTCATTATCATGAAATTTCTCCTTAGTTCTAGGTTGCTTCTCTCCTTGATTAGTTTCCACCCATTGCTCCTTGTCCTGCCTTCAGGGGCTTTGGAGAATAGTTTGACTCCCTCTTCTTTGGGGCAGCCCCTGAGATATTGGAACACTGCTATCCTGTCTCCCCTAGTCCTTCTTTTCATGAAACTAGACATATCCAGTTCCAGCAACTGTTCTTCATATGTTTTAACCATCTTGGTTGCTCTTCTCTGCACTCTTTCTAGAGTCTCCACAACTTTTTTACATTTGAGGGGCTGCCACAGAGATGAGGGGGCCAAGCTATTTTCTAAAGCACCCAAAGGCCAGACAAGGAATAACGGATGAAAACTGATCAAGGGGAGATTCAACCTAGAAATAAGAAGAATTTTTTTCTGACAGTGAGAACAATCAACCCATGGAACAGAAGATGAGCTACAAATATTCTTCTTTATTAGTTCTTATACCATCCCAGCCAAATTGATGTCCAATCTTTTCTTGTAAGCCTTTAGTTTTGAATCATTGACAACTTCTGGTGGCAAGGTGTTTCATCAATTAATTATTCTTACTATTAGAAAATTCCTCCCTGGTTGGGGGTCTTCCTCTGAAGACTTTCCTCCCATTTCTTCTTGTCCTGCCCTCAGATGTTTTGGAGAACAAATTGTGACCTTCTTTCCTATGCTAAGCCTCCAAGCATTGGTCAACCTGAGCAGCACTATGGGTATTTCTTGATGCTTTCCTTGAACAATAATTGATCATAACACTAATAATATTGGAAGAACCTCAGTTTGACTGGCCATCTCAGGGCTTGTCCGTTAAATGCAAATGTCTGTAAAATCCAGATGTGCAGATAGTCTTCGACTTAACAACAGCTCACTTCGTGACCGTTCAAACTTACATGCTTACTTACAGAGTAAGGTTCTACATTTAGGCAAGAAAAATGAAATGCACAGGTACAGTATAGGTGGTACCTTGCTCAATAGTAGTAACTGGGAGAGGAATCTTGGCGCCCTAGTGGAGAACCATTTAAATAGGAGCCAACCATGTGCAGCAGCTGCCACAAAAGCCAACACAGTTCTAGGCTGCATAAACAGAGGGATAGAATCAAGATCACGTGAAGTGTTAATACCACTTTATAAGGCCTTGGTAAGGCCACACTTGGAATACGGAGTCCAGTTTTGGTTGCAACAATATAGAAAAGATGTGTAGACTCTAGAAAGAGTGCAGAGAAGAGCCACAAAGAGGATTAGGGGACTGGAGACTAAAACATATGAAGAATGGTTGCAGGAACTGGGAATGTCTAGTTTAATGAAAAGAAGGACTAGGGAGACAGGATAGCAGCCTTCCAATATCTCAGGGGTTGCCACAAAGAAGAGGGAGTCAAGCTATTCTCCAAGGCACCTGAGGGCAGAACAAGAAGCAATGGGTGGAAACTAATCAAGGACAGAAGCAACTTAGAACTAAGGAGAAATTTCCTGGCAGTTAGAACAATTAATCAGTGGAACAGAAGTTGCCTCCAGAAGTTGTGAATGCCTCAACACTAGTATAGGGTTTCCTGCCTAGGCAGGGGGTTGGACTAGAAGACCTCCAAGGTCCCTTCCAACTCTGCTATTGTATTGTATTGTATTAACATGCGACCTTCTGACAAGCAAAGTCAACTGGGAACACAGATTCACTGAACAGCCGCACTATTAACTGAACAACTGCAACGATTCGCTTTACGACGGTGGCAAGAAAGGCCATCAAACAGAACGAAACTCAGTTAACGAATGCCTCACTTAACCCCCGAAAGGTTGGGCCTTTGACGGAGGCCGTAAGCCGAGGATGGCCCTCTATTTCTCTACCGTTTTCCTGGAAGCTCTGCCTCTGTCTGACTCTGGCGGGTTGTGTCTTTGAGGAATGTGAAAATCTGGCACAACCGATCTCTCCTGTCTTAGCCAAGATGATGTCTTGCTTGCGGCCTGGCTGATGTTAATTTAAAACAAGGAGGAATCCATTCGACACACACACACACACACACACACAAAAGGGACAGGAAAGCTGAGGGAGACGTCAAGATTTAAAGCAGGCGATTCGTTACTCCAGGTTAAAGGGTTGAGTTTTCCAGAATTGGAGGCTGGCAGGGAAATAAAACCGTCCCGGGGAGCCGGAGGGCTTTCGCCCAAATGACAAAGCACTCTTGGATCAGGGGAAGCTCTGGCATTTGAAACACCCGTCTCTGTCTCATGCTTAAGGCTCGAAGAAAGCAGGAAATGCCATCAGACATCTGGTAGTTTTCCTTCTCTGCAAGCGCCCCTCTCCCCCCCCCATCCACTTCCAACCTCTCTCCTTATCTCTGCTTTATTGCAAATGGTTTTAATATCACGAGGACCCTTCTTGCTTTGATAACAAGTTGGAAAAAAGGAAACCAAACGCACAGGAAGTTGCCCCGGATTGTCTTTCCAACGAGATGCGAAGACATCCTTACAGTTTGGGAAGCATCGTTTATAGCAGTGGTCACCAACTGGTGGCCTGAGGACCACTGGTGGCCCACCAGAAAATTTTGGTGGTCCGCAGAAAAATTACTTGCGTTTTTTACATTGCACTAAATCAGGGGTGCTCAAATTACGACCCCTGGGACGGATACGCGCAATGAATGCTTGTGTTGCTGCAGAGAGTCTCCCCCTTTGGGGTCTTTTTGTGTGGGTCGGAGGCAATGGTGGGTTTCAAAAATTTTTTGAACCTACTCTGTGGGTGTGGCCTCCTTTGTGGGAGTGGCTTGCTGGCCATGTGACCTGGTGGGAGTGGCTTGCTGGCCATTGTTCTCTCTCTCTCTCTCTCTCTCTCTCTCTCTCTCTCTTTCCTTCCTTTTGTCTCCCTGTCCCTTTTTTCTTATTTTCTTTCATTTCTCTCTCACTTTTTCTTTCTTTTTTTTCTTTCTTCCTTCCTTTCTTTCTCTTTCTCTCTCTGTGTGAGTCTGTGTGTGTGTGTGTGTGTGTGTGTCTTTGCCTTTCCCTCCCTCCCTCCCTCTGTGTCTCTCTATGTCAGTGGTGGGTTTCAAAAAGTTTTGGAACCTCTTCTGTAGGTGTGGCCTGCTTTCCGGGTCCACTGGTGGAACCTCTTCTAACCGGTTTGGTAGATTTGACGAACTGGTTCTACCGAATAGGTGTGAACTGGTAGGAACCCACCTCTGGTTGGAGGGGGGGCAGACATTCTGACTTGGGGTCTGCTTCGGCCTCCTGGTGCAGGATTTTGGGCGAAGGCTGGAGGGAAGCGCCACTAGTGGCAAAGAGCCAGAGGGCCTCGTTCCAGTGGGACTGCATCATGGCCTGGAACTGGCTGACCATCTCAGCCCGCTGAGCCTCCAGGTGCCGGCACCTGGCCTTGCATTCCCACAGGTCTTCCCTCTGCTTGGAAAGCCCATGCTTGTAGTTCTCAGTGAGGTGCTTCTGCTGAGCCTCCTCCTCGATCCAATTTGAACTGAGCTGTTTTGCCAACTCTTTTCTCATGGTGGCTGCTCAGCTCCAGCAACTGTTTCCTGTTGGGGCCCTAAGGAGCCCAGGCGGGCAGGCGAGGAGTAGCTGGGAGGGGAGGGGCAAGTTGAGGCTGGCGAGGCACCCCTCAATGTGAGTGACATTGAGTTGGCCACGCCCACCCCGCCAGTCATTAGGCAGATCATATTAGTGGTCCGCAGGATTTAAAATTATGAATTTAGTGGTCTCTGAGGTCTGAAAGGTTGGGAACCCCTGGTTTATAGAGGCGTTGCTCGACATGGGCCATTTTAAGATGTGTGAACTTCAACTTCCAGAATTCACTTGGTCTGCATTAGCGCAATGTACGAATTTAAATCAGAATTTTCCTAGATCTAAAGCTTGGTTTACATCTTACAATTGAGTCCAAAATTTATTTGTTAAGTGAGGCATTGGTTAAGTGAATTCAGCCCCATTTTACGACCTTTGTTAAGTAAAACACCACAGTCATTAAGTGAGTAACCCGGTTGTTAAGTGAATTTGGATTCCCCATTGACTTTGCTTGCCAGAAGGTTGCAAAAGGACACTTGGGACACTGCAACAGTCATAAGTACATGCCAGTTGCCAAGCGTCTGAATTTTGATCACGTAACCACAGGGATTCTGGAAAGATCTTAACAATTAAAAAATGTAAGTTGATGATGACCTGCAAATTATTTAATTGTTGGAGAACTGCAGAAGACAGAAATCAACACAAGGGGGGGGATCAGAAGAAAATTCTCGAAGAAGGAAGGACTCGACTTTTCCATCATTCAATCCTCCATCTCACAAGAGAACCTAAAAGTTGATTCTGCACAATTATGAACCTCAAAATGTTTGCCCCAGAAGCAGAAATGGGCTGTGTTACACAATCTGGGAATTTATAGAACCTTCATTTAGTTTAGAAGTTTGGCTAGGACAACATCTCCCAACACCTCCCAAAAGGTAGATCAGTCAACAAACATTATGGAACTGTCCAAGGTCCTGTCCCCCCCCCCTCTTTTCTGTCTTCTTCACAAGGATTAAGGTAAAGGTTCCCCTCACACATATGTGCTAGTCATTCCTGACTCTAGGGGGCGGTGCTCATCTCTATTTCAAAGCCAAAATGCCAGCGCTGTCCAAAAACCGTCTCCGTGGTCATATAGCCGGCATGATTCAACTCTGAAGGCGCGTGGAACGCTGTTACCTTCCCACCAAAGGTGGTTCCTATTTTTATATTTGCATTTTTACATGCTTTCGAACTGCTAAGTTGGCAGAAGTTGGTACAAGTAACGGGAGCTCACTCCGTGCTAGGGATTCGAACTGCCGACAAGCTCAGTGTCTTAGCCACTGAGCCACCGTGTCCCTTTCACAAGGATTAATGCATTGCAAACTTGAGAAGTCTAACTGTCTTTGAATCTCTGTATTTACAGCATGCAGAACGATAGATTTGGAAGGGACCTTGGAGGTCTTTAAATCTAACCCCCAGCTTGCTCAGGAGACCCTATACTATTTCTGACCAATAGCTTTCCAATCTCTTCTTAAAAACTTTCAGTGATGGAGCTCCTGGTGGCAAGCCGTTCCACTGATTAATTGTTCTCACTGTTAGGAAATTCCTCCTTAGTTCTAAGTTGCTTCTCTCCATGATAAGCTTCCATCCATTTCTTCTTATCCTGCCCTCAGGTGCTTTGGAGAATATGATGGCCTCCTCCTCTCTGGGACAATCACTAAAATATTGGAAGATTGCTGTCCTATCTCCCTCTCTGCTTCTCTTCATTAGACTGGACATACCCATGCAGCCATTCGTCATATGTTTTAGCCTCCAGACCCCGATCCCCTACACCACTTCAGATAAATAGTTATCTGTTCTGACCCCCTCCTTCGTCCAGTAATGACTGCCGAGACAAGCTTAACTGGAATGTACTTTAATAGCAAGAAACCAAAACCTCGGTGGCTGAAAGCCAAGCAGAACAAACAGATAAGGACCTTGGCAGCAACTCAGACAAACTCAGGCAGCAATAAACACAGATAAGGCTTGGCAGCAATCCAGCCTGCCAAGCTCACAGTAACGTCCTCCGACATTCAATCCTGCATTGACTTCTGCAAAAAGGGGCGTGTGCACAAGTAGCTTTTTATAGTCTGGAGAAGAGCCTAATGACCACCAGCTGAGTGCAATTACCTCCTGTAATTGCATAATTGTTCCTGACGCCTATTAGTTCTTCGATGGCGTGCATCCAGGAACAACTCACTACTGGCTTCCGGCTTACTCTCCCTTGTCTCCTCCCCACTGGTCCAAGGCTCAGGTGCCTCCTGGTGGCCGACCAGCCTCTCTGCGCCTGCTCGGAGTTGGAACCCTGTCCATGGTCCTCCACATCCTCCAGAGCTGACTCATAGGGCCCCTTGCTGTCCGAGTCTGGTGGCAGCTCCAACTGCTGGGCCACAACAGTTATCCAACATCTTCTTGGAGCATTCACAACTTCTGGAGGCAACTTCTGCCTCCTATTTAAGGGATTGTCCAACTAGGACTCCAAGATCCCTCTCACAGTTACTACTATCGAGCCAGGTACCACCTATATTGTACCTGTGCATTTGGTTTTTCTTGCCTAAATGTAGAACCTTACTTTTTTCACCACTGAATTTCATTTTGTTAGATAGTTAAATGCTTTCTACATAGCCCTCATCTGATCTGCAACCATACGGCATCCCACCATAATTCTAGAGCTCCAAACTCTTATTTCTTCTTACAGTTCCTTGTGTAATTATTGTTGTTATTTTTATACCATTCTGCAGAGAGCCCTTGCTCTTCCCCCCCACCCTCAAGCATCCTAAATCACAAGGGATTGGCCACAGGTTCATTTCCCACAGCAACATAACCCTCATTTCCTGAAACAAGGATGGGTTACATCAAACTTCAGAGAAGATCTGGACAGCACAAATGACCGGCAAATGAGAAAGAAAAGATTATTTTAATTTGTAAAGTCCTTTTTTTTAAAAAAAAATAATGCTGTCCCATTTCTCCATCCATGTAAACGGAATTCAAAATCTACTTAGAAAAATGGAGGGAGGGAGCGAGGAAAGAAAAAAGAAAGAAAAAGGGAAAGAAAGAAAAAAGAAAAAGAAGGAAGGAAGGAAAGAAAGAAAGAAAAAGAGAGAAAGAAAGATGCAAAGGAAGGAAGAAAGGAAGGAGAAAAACGGGGAGGGAGGAAAGAAAAAAGAGAAAATAAAGAAAGAAAAGGGAAAGAAAGAAAGAAAAGGAAGGAAGGAAAGAAAGAAAGAAAAATAAAGAAAGAAAGATGCAAAGGAAGGAAGGAGAAAAACAGGGAGAGAGGGAAAAAAAGAATGAAAGAAAAAGGGAAAGAAAGAAAGAGAAAAAGAAGGAAGGAAAGAAAGATGGGAAGGGAGGAGAAAAACAGGGAGGGAGGAAAGAAAGAAGAAAGAAAAAGAAAAGAGAAAAAGAAGGAAGGAAGGAAAAAAAGATGGGAAGGAAGGAAAGAAATGCTTCCAACTTTTTTCAGTTCCGCCATATACAGAAAAATTACATTTTGAACCTTTTGCTTTGCATTTCTACCTCATTTAAACCATTCCTGTAACAACGTCAATCTCATCATCAAAACCCCAAATTTCATTTTTCCTCCCATTTCAAAGATAAAGTTTAGAAGGGGTTTCCAACTGGAAACAGCAAAACAAAACAAAACAAAACAAAAACCCTAGATAAATTCTTCTCGTTGAGTCCATTTTGCCATCTTCGGCAACTCCATTTCCCCCTTTTACCACCACCCCTTTCCTCCACGGTGAGAACAGATCTCCTCTGTCCACCTTGCCAGTGTCAGTGGGGGAGGGGGGAGGCCTTTAGGAGAATTGAGATCCTGAACGAGCCAACCCCCGGCTCCGTTTGCGTGCCAAGGGCCCAGCCCTCATTTCCCCGTCGCGTGCTAAAGGATCTCCGCCAACCTCTCTTAAGCTCCTGTCTCAGGGCTTCTCAAAACCACCGTTCCCTGAATTGCGGTTTCAGGGGTTAGTGCAAACCCAGACATGGCATTTTCCCAGCCCAACCAAAAAAATCGGTTCCCACAGCTGGCAACGCCGCTTGGAAAGGGTGTGGCGAGGGCTCGATTGCACCGGAGGGGCTGCAGGGGTTTTTTCCCCCCACTCTTTGTCGGGGGTGGCGGGCGGGGAAGGCATGGCCTCTGTGGATCATTTGTGCGTGTGAGAGAGAGAAGGCGAGAGCTTGGCATGGGGGCTTCTCCCCACCCACCCACCCAAAATCCGGAGGCCCTATTCCCACTGCAGACACCTGTCTCTGCAGCCCGGCCCAGAAATATACCTTCATCTCGTGCCCCCTTGCCAAACCTTTCCCTCAAGAGGGTGGGGTGGGAATTCCAGAGAGTGTTGATGATAGGAGCCAAAGTTTCCCCACCTTCCTTTTAACCCTTAAGGTCTGCAACAGTGACGGGGCTGATGCATCTCGCTTGAGCAAAGGATTCAGGGTTAGGTGGGAAAGACCAACCTGCTTGCTTTGATTTCCATTCTTGGTTTGAAAGCAGAGCACCAGCCTCTGAGACTGCATGCCTTTTGGCATGGCACCCCAAGGGCTAAAACATATGAAGAACGGTTGCAGGAACTGGGTATGTCCACTCTAACGGAGAGAAGGACTAGGGGGTGACACGACAGCGTCTTCTAATATTTGAGGAGCTGTCAAAGAGACGATAGGACATGGTGGCTCAGTGGCTAAGACGCTGAATTTGTCGGTCAGAAAAGTCGGTGGTTCGGCGGTTGGAATCCCTAGCGCCGCGTAACAGAGTGAGCTCCCGTTACTTGTGCCAGCTTCTGCCAACCTAGCAGTTCGAAAACACATAAAAAATGCAAGTAGAAAAATAGGAACCACCTTTGGTGGGGAGTTAACAGCGTTCCATGCGCCTTCAGCGTTGAGTCATGCCGGCCACTTGACCACGGAGACGTCTTCGGACAGTGCTGGCTCTTCGGCTTTGAAACGGAGATGAGCACCGCCCCCTAGAATCGAGAACAACTAGCACATATGTGAGAGGGGAACCTTTACAGTTACCTTTACAAAAGGGAAGATAGGGTCAATCTATTCTCTTGAGGGCAGGGCAAGAAGTAATGGGTGGGAAGGTATCAAAGAGAGAATCAAGCTAGAACTAAGGAGAAATTTCCTGACCGTGAGAACGATTAATCAATTGCTTTCAGAAGTTGTGGGGCCTTGGAGGTCTTCTAGTTCATCCCCCTGCTTAGGCAGGAAGCCCTATACCATTTCAGACAAATGGTTGTGCAATCTCTTCTTAAAAACTTCCAGTGTTGGAGTATTCAAACTTCTGGAGGCAAGCTGTTCCACTGATTAGTTGTTTTCACTGTCAGGAAATTTCTCCTCAGTTCTAAGGTGATTCTCTCCTTGATTAGTTTCCACCCATTGCTTCTTGTTCTGCCCTCAGATGCTTTGGAGAATAGCTTGACTCCCTCTTCTTTGTGGCAACCCCTGAGATATTGGAAGACTGCTATCCTGTCTTCTTTTCATTAAACTAGACATACACAGTTCCTGCAACTGTTCCTCATATGTTTTAGCCTCCAGTCCCCTAATCCTCTTTGTTGCTCTTCTCTGCACTCTTTCTAGAGTCTCCACATCTTTTTGACATTGTGGTGACCAAAACTGGATGCAGTATTCCAAGGGTGGCCTTACCAAGGCCTTATAAAGTGGTATTAACACTTCACGTGATCTTGATTTTATCCCTCTGTTAAGGGACTTCACAAAATAGAAAAGAGTTAGGAATTGGTTGGAAGTGGTATGAGGAGGGAGGAGAGAGAGAGAAAGGAGAAAGAGGAGGGAATGGAGGAGAGGAGAAGAGAAGAGAGATTATGGAAGAGAGGAGGAGGTGAGGGAAGGGAAAGGAGGAGGAGAGGAGAAAAAAGAGAAGAAAGATTACAGAAGAGAGGAGGAGAGGAGAGAAGGGTGGGAGTGAGAGAGAGAGAAAGAGGGAAAGAAAGAGAGAAAGAGATACAAAGGACAAACTGGGGAAGTTTAAGTCATGAACTGTAATAACCATCTTTACCCTGCAAGATTTAAGATCTAGTTATTGGGAATAAGTTTATTTATTTATTTATTTTGGCTTTTCACCCAACATCCCAAATGCCACTGGCCCTAGCTGGTTCGCTCATTCCATTTATTTCACTTTTCCGTAATCAATCCCAGGTGTGACATTGATCACAACATCTGGCTCCGTGCCTCCCTCCCTTCCTCCCTCCCCATTCACAAATGGCCTGGAAGCCGACAAGCTAAATCTCAAATATTTCACACTCCGCTTTGTGCCAGAAGAGCTTGGAAAAAAATATGTCTTGCATCTGTTCGGCAGAGAAGCAGTGCTCCGAGTCTGCCGCCTTCCGGACACGGACACCTCGCAGTAGATGGAGAACCTTCGGCGATGTGCCTCGAGGCCCTCACCTGGTCAGCCTTGCGTAGCAAAGCAGATAGTGATGCGGTGGCTCAGGGGCTAAGACACTGAGCTTGTCGATCAGAAAGGTCGGCAGTTCGGCGGTTCGAATCCCTAGTGCCGCGTAACGGAGTGAGCTCCGGTGACTTGTCCCAGCTTCTGCCAACCTAGCAGTTCGAAAGCACGTAAAAGTAGAAAAATAGGAACCACCTTTGGTGGGAAGGGAACAGCGTTCCGTGCGCCTTCGGCGTTGAGTCATGCTGGCCACATGACCGCGGAGGCGTCTTCGGACAGCGCTGGCTCTTTGGCTTTGGAACAGAGATGAGCACTGCCCTCTAGAGTTGGGAACGACTCCTCAGTGAGGTGCTGTCATTAGGCAGATCATATTAGTGGCCCCTGAAGACTCCGGAGGGCGAAAAACAGCCCAACACGCAAACCAGAAGTCGGTTCCTTCAGGGCAGCCTCCGGAGGGTGAAAACTGGTAAAAAAATCCAGGCAGGAAATCAGCTGGCCAGCACGCACGCTGGAGCTAACAGGGCAATGCCTTGTGTGCCCTCAGAAATAGCTCCATGTATCACCATCCCTTGTATTGGGTCTAGTTCAACCCCTGCCTGAGCATGGGGTTGGACTAGAAGACCTCCAAAGTCCCTTCCAACTCTGCCATTCTATTCTATATCTTTTTATTGTTATTATTTTTGCAAGAAATGGGAAAAGCCCATTTCTCAGATCCAGGGGACCAAATCAGGACCCTGCTGTAATGCCACAATGGAAGACGTTCTGGCACAGACGGGATGTTTTTTCTTTTTATGATCACTGTTGTTGTTGGTCCCAAATGCCTTGCAGATGTTGCTGGCTGCTGACTGCATCCCTGGCGACTTGGCAGCCGGCCACCAAGATGCTAAACTCTTCACCCGCCGTGGGGTGAAAGCAGCAACGGAGGGGGGACTGAGTCACCACGAGGGCAGCAGCAGAAGAAAAGGGGGGCCCCGCTCAATTCCCCAGCATTGGAAGTGTTTCAGATCAACTTAGCTGGCTCCTAAATCAACATTAAGGTAAAGGTTCCCCTCGCACATCTGTGCTAGTCGTTCCCGACTCTAGGGGGCGGTGCTCATCTCTGTTTCAAAGCCGAAGAGCCAGCTAAGACTCAGCTAAGAACTCCTTAATGGGGTTGGCCCCTATGTAGATACTCACTGTGTAGATACTCATGTGGAGACTCTAGAAAGAGTGCAGAGAAGAGCAACAAAGATGATTAGGGGACCGGAGGCTAAAACATATGAAGAACAGTTGCAGGAACTGGGTATGTCTAGTTTAATGAAAAGAAGGACTAGGGGAGACATGATAGCAGCCTTCCAATATCTCAGGGGTTGCCACAAAGAAGAGGGAGTCAAACTATTCTCCAAGGCCCCTGAGGGCAGAACAAGAAGCAATGGGTGGAAACTAATCAAGGACAGAAGCAACTTAGAACTAAAGGGAAATTTCCTGACAGTGAGAACAATTATTCAGTGGAAGAACTTGCCTCCAGAAGTTGTGAATGCTCCAACACTGGAAGTCTTTAAGAAGATGTTGGATAGTCATTTGTCTGAAGTGGTGTAGGGTTTCCTGCCTAGGCAGGGGGTTGGACTAGAAGACCTCCCAAGGTCCCTTCCAACTCTGCTATTCTATTCTATTCATACCTCACTGACTTTTTTCTGTACCGCTTGGAAGAGTTTTGAGCCTTTCATCCTAAACTTTTGAACGTCCTCTTGAGGCCTTCCACTCCGTGTGGTGCCTTTTGGAGGACCGGGTCAACGTTTGACCTGGAATCTGGTTCTCCTTTCCTCCTCTCTTATTCTACCTTTTGCCCCCAAGGGTTCAAATATCGTTCTTCTAGGCATCCGACAGCTTTACATATGACTCGAGGCACAGAGAGCCTGGGCACCAATCCAGAAATGTGAGCAGCAGAGGAACGGGAGAGCCGAGCCAGGAAATTTTACATCCATCCATTCAGGACTCGTGCCAAAGACGACAAGAAAATGCAGTTGCGCGCACAAGGCCAGCGACTACACACACACACACACACACACACACGCACACACACACACAACCACTCTGCAAAAACTGGAGGCCTCCCACTTCCATTTTTGCAAGGATCTGCCTGGAACGGCAAAGAAAATTGTTATCGAAGTGGCAGGAAAATTATCGCCTCCTTCGGGCTGGATTGGGGGGGGACACTTGAGTGAAAACAGATTGCGGGCGAATTTTCACTGCGGGCACACCCGTTAGCTCCGAATTATTTATCGCTATTATATCAAGGACAGTGTGAAATCGCAGCTGCCAGTTCTTTCGATGGGGTTGGCTTCAATTTGCATCGCGTTCTTCCCCGGAATGTAGGAGATATTGTCATATCTCAGCGGAATAGAGACCAGCCAGGCAGTTCGTAAGCTGGTTTTGCTCCATCCTACGACCTGTCTTGCCAGGGTGGTTAAGTGGATCACTGCGGTTGCGAACAACACGGCCGTTAAGTGAATCTAGCTTCCCCCATTGACTTTGCTGATCAGAAGGTTGCAAAAGAGGAGCGTTGGTCCCCAGGGCATTGCAACCGTCGTAAGTACATGACAGTTGCCAAGCATCTGAATTCTGATCATGTGACCAAGGGGATGTTGCAACAGTCGCAAGTGTGAAAAACGGTCATAAGTCACTTTTTTCGGCATCATTGTGTAAATTTGAATGATAACTACAGTGGTGGGTTCCGGGCAGTATGGACCGATATGGGCGTACCAATAGTAGTGGGAGCAGCGGCCACCGTTCCAGTATGGTGACTCCAGGGGTGGGTTCCTGCCAGTTCTAACCACTTTTATAGAAGAGGTTCCACAAATCTACCGTGCCGTTTAGAACCGGTTCCAGCTCCCTCCCCCCTGCCCGTCTGCACATCATCAAGATGAAGAGCGAGAGGAGGAATTCTGGGAGTTGAAGTCCACAAGTCTTAAATCTGTCAAGTTTGAACACCCCTGGGGGTTTTTTCTCTAAAGGGTTAGGGGTGCAAGGGTCTTGTAACTTGACAGCTTTAAGACTTGCGTGCTTCAATGCCAGAGTTCCTGAGCCAACATGACTGGAGGAGGAATTCTGGGAGTTGAAGTCCACAAGTCTTAAAACTATCAAATTTGAACACCCCTGGGGGGTTTTTTTCTAAAGGGTTAGGGGTGCAAGGGTCTTGTAACTTGACAGCTTTAAGACTTGCATGATTCAAATGCCAGAGTTCCTGAGCCAACATTTTGGTTGCTAAGCAAGAGTGTTGTTAAGTGAGTTTCACCACATTTTACAAGTTGGCCACGCCCACCCAGTCATATGACTGCCAAGCAACTCCCACTCGGTCACATGGGCTGGCAAGCCACTCCCACTCGGTCATGTGGCCGGCAAGCCACTCCCACTTGGTCATATGACTGCCAAGCCACTCCCATCTGGTCACATGGCCAGCAAGCCACTCCCACAAAGCAGGCCACACCTACAGAAGAGGTTCTAAAAAAATTTGAAACCCACCACTGGGTGAATCGTTTGACCCGCCTACGTTCTATGGCTGTTTATAATGCGACTGGCCACAGCATGCGGTGCCTGCGCAACCACCGTCGAGCATCTGGGTGTCGCAGGGTAGTGGGGTGTGTATGCGTACTCAGCCCACATGCCCAACAGAGGACGCCCGGCGCCGTGCGCAACGTACTGGTTGCGACGGGATCCGGAACCCACTACTGGATCACTAAATGTTCTGTTGTAACTCAAGAAGTACTTGTAGGACTAGGGACTCCCGTGCAACCACGAGGAAATTCATTTAAAAACCAAAGTCACGTTGCTCTATCAATCTTCAAGCAAAGAAAAACCTCTTCAGGCTCTGAAATGCCTGCCCGGTTCCCCCCACAGCTGAAAAGAAAAGGAGGGGGGGAAAGGTTTTGTCTGTGAAAGTCACGGAAAGAGAGTGATTGTTGTCATTATTTATCACGGTTTCTGGCTCTGAAGTGACAGGATTAAGCGGAGGGCCTGACGCAATGTCTCCTCCGGTGAGTCAGGTTGTATCAGCAGGTGTGACAAGTCTTGGGGAAAACGGGAGGAAATAAATCTCCGGCAAGATTGGGATTTTTAAATATATACGTATACGTGTAAGATCAAAGATTGGGAGAGAAGACTCCAGCTGGTTTCATCTGACGCTGAAATTTCCTCAAAGCCTTTCGCCCCTCCGAGCAAGACATCTGTTAGGGCCTCTTCTCTCAAGATGGTTTTAGAATTTCTTTTTTTTCTAAGTTTCAAAAGCGGGGAAAGGACGAGTTTATTTCATACTAGCTGATAACCTGAGGCAGCCCGGGCAGTTATGTATTCATCCCAACCCTGTATTAAAGGGATTCCCCCTTGTGGAGTACTGTGAAGCCGTTACCATGGCAACTCCACTGCGCTGTACATTAGAAGCTGTTTTCAGGCACAACAGGCTGTATCTTAACAGAACTTGAATCCAAAATGCACGCTATCGCTGTCAAAAGTACTGTGACTTGACACAGTATAATTCAGACCTTTTCATTTCAGCGGCCCAGGCGTTCCGGAGTTATAACTGTAACACACACACACACGGACACACACACATATACCAAGGGGTGTTAGAGGTGTCTTACCCCCACAATATTTGTTTCCAGAAAGTAAGTCATCTTTGTACCAAGTTTGGTTGAAATTGCTTGAGGAGTTCTAGAGTTATGCTGGAACATACACACAGAGAGAGCCATTTTTATGTGTATAGATGTCTCCTGCTTGAGCAGGGGGTTGGACTAGAACAGTGTTTCTCAACCTTGGTGACTTTAAGCCCTATGGACTTCAACTCCCAGAATCCCCCAGCCAGCATAGCTGGCTGGGGAATTCTGGGAGTTGAAGTCCACAGGACTTAAAGTCACCAAGGTTGAGAAACACTGGACTAGAAGACCTCCAAGATCCCTTCCAACTCTATTGTTCTGTCTTCTAAAGATACTGATTTAAATGATTTTTCCTAAAACCTAGTTGTTGAAAGGAACATTATCTTTTAAGAGTCACATGTCTGTCCCTTGGGACTTCAATCAGTAAATTCAACACAGGTTTTTTCCATTCCTTCTATCTGTTGACCTTGGCAATTCTCCCCCCCCCCAATCCCCCAGCATCAAAAAACATCTGACAGAGCTGAGAACTGGGGAAGCCATTCCCCATACAGAAACAAGAAGAAAAAAAAGAAAGAAAGAAATTTTGGCCAATATGTTTTATTCATAAAAAGCTTTTCTCTTGAAAGTGCACAGTAGTTTAAAAAAAATAAAAAGGAACTCTGGATACACACACATAAACGCACACAATATAAATACTACTTAATAAATTGCTAGAAACCTTAAGAATTAGCCCTGTGAGAGTTGCTGTATTCTATTTCCTTTGGAATTATATCAACATTTAAAATGATATTTTTAAGTACTAAAGAGCAGGTTTAAAAAAAAAGTGAAAAATTGGTACCAGAGATGTAGATTGAGACTTTTCGTTATAGTTTTTCAATTTATCACAACTGGCGGTAATATAATGGTAGGGTTCGCGATGGCTCAGTGGATAAGATGCTGAGCTTGTCGATCAGAAAGGTCGGCAGTCCGGCGGTTCGAATCCCTAGTGCTGCGTAACGGAGTGAGCTCCTGTGACTTTTCCCAGCTTCTGCCAACCTAGCAGTTCGAAAGCACATAAAAAATGCAAGTAGAAAAATAGGAACCACCTTTGGTAGGAAGGGAACAGCGTTCCGTGCGCCTTCGGCGTTGAGTCATGCCGGCCACATGACCACGGAGACGTCTTCGGACAGCGCTGGCTCTTCGGCTTTGAAACGGAGATGAGCACCGCCCCCTAGAGTCGGGAACGACTCCTCAGTGAGGTGCTGTCATTAGGCAGATCATATTAGCGGTCCGTGGGATTTAAAATTATGAATTTATTGGTTCCTGAGGTCCGAAAGGGTGGGAGAGAGAAAGAGGTCCTCTGTTAACATCATCCAACAACAACAGATCCTTTGTTATTGTTATCTTAGAGGAAAAGTTGTAAAAAGAGAGGCTGCCCTAGATTTCTTAGGGGTTTCTGCCATCTAGTGGTAAGACATGAGCATTACGTAAGAAAGTAAATGGACCGCACAACCATTGCAACACCATCATAGCAGGCCTTAAGATGCTGAGAATTTTAAGGCACCTTTAATTTGGCTGACTCACTTTGCTGACTCATTTTGGCTGTCCTTGACTCACATTCAATTGTTCAGGGACCATTTGAAGTTACATCAACACTCACCCTTTTGTTTCTTAACTTTTATTCTTTTATGAATGTCTTAACTCTGGAAAAGACTCCTGAGAGTCTCTTGGACTGCAAGGCGGTCAAACCGGTCAGTCCTAGAGGAGTTCAACCCTGACTGCTCTTTAGAAAGCCAGATCCTGAAGAGGAAACTCAAAGACTTTGGCCACCTAGTGAGAAGGAAGGGCTCCCTGGAGAAGAGCCTCATGCTGGGAACGATGTTGCTCCATCAGTCACGCTATCCATCTATCTATCTATCTATCTATCTATCTATCTATCTATCTATCTATCTATCTATCTATCTATCTATCTATCTATCTATCTATCTATCTATCTACTTACCTATGTATCTACCCATTTATCTATATCCATCATCTACCTATCTACCAACCTATTCCTGTCTATCTCCCTATCTCCCTTGGACTGCAAGGCCATCCAACCGGTCAGTCCTGGAGGAGATCCACCCTGACTGTTCTTTAGAAGGCCAGATCCTGAAGAGGAAACTCAAAGACTTTGGCCACCTAATGAGAAGGAAGGACTCCCTGGAGAAGAGCCTCATGCTGGGAACGATGTTGCTCCATCAGTCATGCTATCTATCTATCTATCTATCTATCTATCTATCTATCTATCTATCAATCTATCTATCATCTATCGATCAATCAATCAATCAATCAATCTATCATCTATCGATCATCTGTCTGTCTGTCTGTCTATCAATCGATCGATCTATCTACCTACCTACCTACCTACCTACCTACCTACCTACCTACCTACCTACCTATCCCTATCTATCTACTTAGTATCTACCCATTTATCTATATCTATCATCTATCTATCTACCAACCTATTCCTGTCTATCTCCCTATCTCCCTTGGACTGCAAGGCCATCCAATCGGTCAGTCCTAGAGGAGATCAACCTTGACTGCTCTTTAGAAGGCCAGATCCTGAAGAGGAAACTCAAGTACTTTGGCCACCTAATGAGAAGGAAGGACTCCCTAGAGAAGAGCCTCATGCTGGGAACGATGGAGGGCAAAAGAAGAAGGGGACGGCAGACAATGAGGTGGCTGGATGGAGTCACCGAAGCAGTCGGCGTGAGCTTCAATGGACTCCAGAGGATGGTAGAGGACAGGAAGGCCTGGAGCAACATTGTCCATGGGATCGCGATGGGTTGGGCATGACTTTGCAACTAACAATAACAACAAAATACAAGGAAAAATTGAAATAGGAAATTGGGGAGAAAAAAAAATATGAGGGTGGGGGAAGGAAAAAAAAGTGCTGAGGTCCGACTCTTTTTCGGATAACATTCCAGCCTCAATGTTTTACGTTTTACACATTCGTATATAACTAGCCATTTCTAGAACAATAAATCTTTCTAATGGGCAAAAAGTCCAAGTTTCATTTTTTTTTCATCACAAGCACAAAATCCAGAGGAAATATCCAAATAAAAAACATAAATAAATATATCCTCAATTTAACTATTTCTGCTTTACCTTCTTTACTGTGGAAATTATACACACATTCACACACACAGCATATATGCACACATATATTTTACATACACATACATACATACTATAATTTACTATAAAGATTACTTAATCATCTTTATAAACTATCACCTTTTTAAAAACTTCCCCTTAACATAAATACCTACATTAAAGCTCACTTTCAGACCAATAAAATTCCAACTAACTCATTAAATTGAAATCACTCCAAGTTAAAAGGTAAAGGTTCTCCCTCACACATATGTGCTAGTCGTTCCTGACTCTAGGGGGCGGTGCTCATCTCCGTTTCAAAGCTGAAGAGCCAGCCCTGTCTGAAGACGTCTCCGTTGTCATGTGGCCGGCATGACTCAATGCAGAAGGTGCGCGGAACGCTGTTACCTTCCCACCAAAGGTGGTTCCTATTTTTCTAATTGTATTTTTTTTACGTGCTTTCGAACTGCTAGGTTGGCAGAAGCTGGGACGAGTAGCAGGAGCTCACTCTGTTATGCGGTGCTAGGGATTCGAACTGCCAACCTTTCAATCGACAAGCTCAGTGTCTTAGCCACTGAGCCACCGCATCCCTCTAGGAAAGGATGTCTTTCTTGTAAACATCCTTCTTAAAAGCTCTAAAATTTTCTTTTAAGCTAAGTCCTCACTCTTATGACCATTGCAGCACTCCATCATAGGATCAAAATTAGGGTGCTCGGCGATCCACACATATTTACGATGGTTGCAGAATCCCAGGGTCACATGATCATCATCAGCTGGCTTCCACCAGGCGAAGTCAATGGGGGGGGGGGAACCAGATTCATTTAACGACAGCATGAGTCACTTAATGACTGCAGGGATTTGCCTTAACAACAGAGGCAAAAAATGTCCTATGCAGTTGGGTGTGACTCACCAACCGCCTTGCTTAGCAGCAGGAATTCTGTTCCCAATTGTGGCCGTTAAGTCAAATACTTCCTGTACACTTTCTACCTGTGTTATCAGACAAGCTAAAGGTAATCAATAAATCAGGGTTTGTGTTCCTTGTTATTGTTGTTAGTCGTGAAGTCGTGTCCAACCCATTGCGACCCCATGGACAACGGTCCTCCAGAACTTCCTGTCCTCTACCATTCTCTGGAGTCCATTGAAGCTCACGCCGATTGCTTCGGTGACTCCATCCATCCACCTCCTTCTCTGCCGTCCCCTTCTTCTTTTGCCCTCCATCGTTCCCAGCATGAGACTCTTCTCCAGGGAGTCATTAGGTGGCCAAAGTCTTTTGAGTTTCCTCTTCAGGATCTGGCCTTCTAAAGAGCAGCCAGGGTTGATCTCTAGGACTGACCGTTTGGATGGTCTTGCAGTCCAAGGGATTCGAAGGAGTCTTCTCCAGCACCAGAGTTCAAAGGCCTCCATTCTTTGGCTTCCTTCCTTCTCATTAGGTGGCCAAAGTACTTGAGTTTCCTCTTCAGGATCTGGCCTTCTAAAGAGCAGTCAGGGTTGATCTCCTCTAGGACTGACCGGTTGGATGGCCTTGCAGTCCAAGGGATTCGCAGGAGTCTTCTCCAGCACCAGAGTTCAAAGGCCTCCATTCTTATGGTCCAACCTGCACAGCCATACATTGCATCTGAGAAAACCACAGCCTTGACTAGACACACTTTTGTTGGCAGGGTGATGTCTCTGCTTTTTAGGATGCTGTCTAGATTTGCCATAGCTTTCCTCCCTAGGAGCAAGCGTCTTTTAATTCCTTGGCTACAGTCCCCACCTGCGGTGATTTTGGAGCCCAGGAAAATAAAATCTGTCACTACCTCCATTAAAATCTGTCACTACCTCCAAAGGTAATCATTAAATCAGGGATCCAAAGCTGGCTTGCACTACCCCTCCCCAAACTACATCATCTGCCAATGGTACTGCTGCCACCACTTTGTGCCCGTTTTGATTTTTAATGTCTAATTTATTTATTTCATTTATACCCTGCCGTTCCGCTCTTAGGCAACTAAGAAAGTGAAATTGTTTGTGCCTGAAAGAGCGTCTTGCATAATCAAAAACCCATCCGTTATTTTTGCTTCACTGGCTAATTTAAGCTCGTCTGCAAAATAGGTTACATGGATTATTAATGGCTTCAAAATCTTATACCGGCTGCTATGAAAAAGCTGATGTCATCCTCGCCTACAACTCGCCTATCAATACACAACCGTCGTATTTTTAAGCATCTTAAAAGCAGCCGTTAAGAAAATACACATCGAAATCCAAACAAATGAAGCTTTTTTCAACCAGAGAGAGGAACCTTAGGAATTTGCTGATCTGTTTATATCTCTGTTTACATCCTTTGTTTCTAGATCTTGTACCCAAAGCTATCGAGAACAATAAAAAACACCATATTGTAAGGCGGTTTATTATTTAAAAAACAGAGAGGTGGCGGGAAAGAGCCAGTCCACAATGCAAAGGAGAATATGCTTGCTTGGGGAGGCCTTTAGTTTTCCAAGCCTGATCCAAAGCAGTTTTTAAAAATGTTTAAATTAATTGGAGATGTAACCAGATAGTAGTTGTATAGCCTTAATTGTCATGGTACATCAAGTATACAATGAAATTGGTTTGTTGATGATGAGGGCATCAAATCAAATCAAATCTCTTACAGCCAGAAGGCCAAGAGGAAACAGGCGCCAGTTTCAGAAGATTGCAAAACAAAATCCTCTTTCAAAATACGCAATGGAGGAATAATTGAATCAATAATTTCACTTTCGTCTTTATCTTCTTCACCGTCATTCCCTACGTTCTTTTTTCATTGTCCTCTTCCTCTTTTTCTTCATCACTTTCTTCCTCCTCCTCTGCAGTTTGTACTTCTCACTTTCTTCTTCACCATGACTTTGTTCTTCTAGTTCACCTTCCTCTTCTCCATCTCTACAGTCCTTTCCCCATCCTCTTCTTCTCACTTGATTCACCACCATCTTATTCATCTCCACATTCCTCCCATCCTTTTCTTCCTCTTCCTCTTCCCCATCTCTTTGTTCCTCTTCTTCAGTTTTCTGCTCCTCTTCTCCATCTTTAGTCTTCCTCCTCATTTCTCCAGCCTCATATTTGCTCTATCTCTGAGCTGGGGGAAAGGGAACCGCCAGGAGATCCTCGGTGCTCTCTGTGCTGGGGGAAAGGGGACCACCAGGAGATCCTGGGTGCTCTCTGAGCTGGGGGAAAGGGGACCACCAGGAGATCCTGGGTGCTCTATGAGCCAGGGAAAAGGGAACCACCAGGGGATCCTATAGGTTGAGGATCTTGGTCTCTCTGAGCTGGGGAAAAGGGAACCACCAGGAGACCCTCACCATCATCCTGTCCTTTTCATCATCTCCACATTCCACTTTTCTCCTCTTCTTCGCCATCACTTTATTCCTCTTCTTCTCCATTTTCAGTCTTCCTCCTTCTTTCTCTGTCCTCCTTTTCACATGGTCCTCCACTATCATCTTGTCTTCTTTTCCATCTCCACATTACTCCCAGCCTTCATCCCTTTCTTCCTTCTCTTTATTTTCTTCTTCTCCATCTTGACGTTTTCCCCTCTTCCTCCTTCTCCATCAAGACTTTGTTCCTCTTTTTCTCCATCCTCTTCTTCACACTCACCTCGTCTTCATTCTCTCCAGTCTTCTCATCCTTCATCCCATTCTTCCTGTTCATCTTCACCCTCACTTTGCTCCTCTTCACCTTCCTCCTCTTCTTCTGTCTTCTCCTTTCTCCCACCTCCTCTTCCCACTTGCTCCTCCACCGTCATCTTCTCTTCTTCTTCATCTCCACATTCATCTCCTCCTTCCTCCTCCTAAGAGGACTTTGTTCCTCTTCCCCATCTTCAGTCTTCCTCCATCCTCTCTTTCTTCTCACCTGCTCCTTCACCTGCATCTCAGTCTTCCCATTCTTCATCCCATTCTTGCCCTTTCATCTTTACACTCACTCCTCTTCTCCACCTTCCTCCTCTTTGACACTCCTTCCTCCTTTCCTCTCCTCTCTTCTTCTTCTTCCTCCTCCACCTTCCACCTTTCCTTCCTCTTCTTCCTCCTCTTCTCCCTCTTCCTCCACTCATTTTCTTCTTCTTCCTTCCTCATCTTCTTCCTTCTCCTCCTCTCCTTTCTTCCTCCTCCTCTTGTTCTTCTTCCTCTTCTCCTTTCTTCTTCTTCCTTCCTCCTTTTCCTCCACCTCTTGTTCTTCTTCCTCCTCCTCTCCTCCTTCTTTTTCTTCCTCCTCCTCTCCTCCTTTCTTCTTCTTCCTCTTCCTCCCCTTTCTTCTTCTTTTTTCTCCTCCTCCTCCCCTCCTTTCTTCTTCTCCTTCCTCTTCCTCCCCTTTCTTCTTCTTTTTCTTCTTCCTCCTCCCCTCCTTTCTTCTTCTTCTTCCTCTTCCTCCCCTTTCTTCTTTTTCTTTCACCTCCTCCTCCCCTCCTTTCTTCTTCTCCTTCCTCCCCTTTCTTCTCCTTCTTTTTCTCCCTCCTCCCTCCTCCTCTTTTCCCCAGCCGCCCGCCCGCCCGGCAAAAGCCCAGCCCCTCCTCGGGGCCAGCGCACCCTGTTCCTCGCGCCCGCCCGCCCGGCCTTTCCAGGAAGCGCCGCCGCCGCCGCCATGCATTGTGGGGCAGCGGCAGCAGATCCAAGATGGCGGCCAGCAGGAGGCTGATGAAGGTAACATCCAGGCTGAGGCCGCCGGGCCGGCGACGGGGCGAGAGGCGGGGCGGGCGCGCGCGGGGACGGGCGGGGGTCCCGGGGTGGGCAGCTGGCAGGAGGGCGCCGGGGCCTTTCGGGGCCCGCTCGCTTCGGAGACGGCGCCGCGCCGGCTGACGGGGCCGCGCTTCCGCCGGTGCCTAAAGCGGGCGGGGGGGGGGAGGAGGAGGAGGCCCGGGCGCGCGGACGCCCCTCGCGGGGCCGCGCCGATTGGGGGGGGTGAATTGGGGTGGGGGGGCTCCCACTTCCTCCCCGGCGAGGGGGGGTCCCGCCGGGTGACTAAGCAAAGCGGGGCATCCCAGCTTGGAGACCCCCCTCCGCCGTCGAGGAGGAGGAGGAGAGGGGGTTCAAATGGGGCGGGGGGAGAGAAAGGGAGGGAGGGGCGTCTCCCCACTCCTCCCTTCCTCCCCCGCCTCTTCGGATGGGCGGCGGCGCCTCCTGACGTTACGAAAGCGGCGTTGGGCCAAAGCCTCGGTGGGACCGAAGCGGAGGCCCAGCTGGGATGCCTGCCTTCTCTTCCCCACCCTCCCGCATTCGCCAGCCCAAAGGTCCTTCCTTGGGACACCCCCACCCCCCAGCAAGGGAGAACCTCGTTTCTTGGGAAAGGGGATGGGAGCGGGAAAGGGAACCACCAGGAGATCCTGGGTGCTTTCTGAGCTGGGGGAAAGGGGACCACCAGGAGATCCTGGGTCCTCTCTGAGCCAGGGAAAAGGGAACCACCTGGAGATCCTCAGTGCTCTCTGAGCTGGGGGAAAGGGGACCACCAGGAGATCCTGGGTCCTCTCTGAGCCAGGGAAAAGGGAACCACCAGGGGATCCTCTAGGTTGAGGACTTGGTTCTCTCTGAGCTGGGGAAAAGGGAACCACCAGGAGATCCTCTAGGTTGAGGAGATCCTGGGTGCTCTCTGATCTGGGAAAAAGGGAACCACCAGGAGATCCTCTAAGTTGAGGACTTGGCTCTCTGTGAGCTGGGGAAAAGGAAACCAACCACCCTTGGTGCTCTCTGAGCTGGGTGGTTTTCTTCCTGTTGACATTTCGTGACCCAACTAGGTAACATCATCAAGCCTAGGAGAGAAGGGGGTTTGTGGGGAGGAGAGAAGGAAGGAAAAGAACTATGGGGTTCTTGGTGCTCTCTGAACTGGGTGGTTTTCTTCCTGACAACATGTGTCCCAGCTAGGTAACATCAGGGCTAGGAGGGAGGGGGAGGGGGAGTTGCAGAGAGAAGGAAGAGAAGAGGAAAAAGAGGATTTGGTGCTCTCTGAGTTTGGTTGTTCTCTTGCAGACGTTTCACTACCAAACTAGGTAACATTATTAGTATTAGCAAGGAGTGGGGTTAGAATATAAACTGAGAGCAAACTCTACTCTTTACTAGCGCTGTTGATGTTACCTGGTTGGGTAATGAAATGTCTGCAAGAAAACAATAAATCTCAGAGAGCACCAAGGTCTCCACAGTCATTGCCCCCCTCCTCCTCATTCCAACCCCACTCTCTTTTAGCACTGATGAGGCTACCTAGTTGGGTAATGAAACGTCTACGAGAAAACAACCAAGCTTAAGGAGCACTTTCCCCCATCCTCAGCCCCTCAAAGCTTTTCTTAAATTTAAATAATCTGTTTTCTAGTATCAGATAGTTAATGGAATGACATTATAAGTAAATTGTCTGCTTCACACAGTATGCTAAATCACATACACACTCCTCTAAACTAAGGTTAATACTATGTACGATTGTGGGAATGTAGCCTTAACTGACCTGCTGAATGCTATTGTGCAGACCTACATTTGCAGGAGACATGGTTTGGTTTTCGTTTCTTTAATGTGCTCATCCTAAAGCTTTCAGTTCCCAGGAGTTCCTTTGTTCAGCCACAGGAAGACAATGTAAAAGGAGTGGATTTATTAACTTCCTGGATTATGTATAGTGCAACATCCCATAATAACAAGTTTGCCAGAATGAAGGCAACAGAGCAGCCCATTTGGATCTTAAAAATGATAAGCTGGCAGGGAATAAACTACAAGTCGTATAGATGTAACGGTACACTTAGCTGAATGGGGTTTACACGTGTTAAAATCTATCCGCATTCGTGTCAAATAATCCAGTGTGGGTTATTTCCAGGTATCACAGTAAGAGCATAAACTATGTCAATGTCAGAAGGTAGTAAGAAATACGCTTTGGCATCACATAGATGAGTTTGAGATGCATTTTCACTTTCATTCTTTTCATAGCAGGCTATCTATACTTTATTTTCACTTTCAAACTTCAGCCTCTGTAGCAAGTGAGGTTTGGGAAATGGGAAGATAACTTTGCAACCAGAACCACTGCTGTGTTGCAGATTTTGTTCCATGGCTCTTAAAAATTATCTAGATTCGAAGTTTCGGAATGGGCCTTTTATGGGTATATTCCTTGCCGTTAATAGGAGTTTTTGTTTTTAATATTCAGGTAAAGCTTTTGCTAACATTCTGTCATAACAGCACATGTGAATTTGTCTATCACACTTTGATTCAGCTTTTTGCTTTAGAAGGTTTAAATCTCTCATTCTTTTCCTTTTTATATAGTTTTATATACGATTACAGATTTGGGATAAACCTCTTAACGTTTCAAAACTCCCTGAACAAGATTTAGTTAGAAGAATTCGAGAAATACTTGGACTTCAAGTAATGATGTCACTAATTGGATATAATTCTCATAAATCCTGCTTGAAATTAAACATTTCTCCCACATTCATCCACCTACAGAGTAGTCCGGGTTTGGGTTTCTGTAAACTTGGAGAAGGGAAAAAATGATTTTACAAATAATAGTCCATATTATTAATTTTGTGGTGTACTCTGCTTTATTGTAATTGCTTGCTTAGGCACTCATATGTCAAAGTCATATCCTTGCAGTTAACAGCAAAAGTAGTAATTTCCTTAAAGAGTCTGGCCTTTTCTGTTTTTAACCCTCTGTTCACTTGCATGTTTATAACTAATACAGGTTGTCCTCAACTTACAACAGTTTAGTGACTGCTCAGAGTTACAACGGCCTGAAACAAATGATTTATGACTGTTTTTTCATTCTTACATTGCACCGTCTCCATGGTCATGTGATCAGGCTTCAGATGCTTGGCAACTGGCATGTACTTATAACTCCCTTAACAATCATGATAATTTAATAACTGCAGTCATTCGCTTAACAACTGTGGCAAAAAAGGTCATAAAAATGGGGCAAAGCTCATTTAATCACTGTCTCATTTAGCAACAGAAACTTTTTGGCCTTCCTATAATGTAAATACCTAAACTGAAACAGTGAGACGATACTTAAGAGTCCATGGCAATTCTGCGTGCAAAACATCGGCTGAATTTTAATACATTCCCAACCCAGATGCAAGGGTGATATACAATTAACACACTTTAGAGCACTACCAGGAAGGCGGTGGCTTGGTGGCTAAGACGCTGAGCTTGTCAATCAAAGGTCGGGAGTTCAGCAGTGAAAAATCCCTACTGCTGCGTAACGGAGGGAGCTCCCGTGACTTGTCCCAGCTTCTGCCAACCTAGCAGTTTGAAAGCACGTAAAAATGCAAGTAGAGAAATAAGAACCACCTTTGGTGGGAAGGGAACAGCGTTCCGTGCGCCTTTGGCGTTGAGTCATGCCGGCCACATGACCACGGAGATGTCTTTGGACAGCGCCGGCTCTTTGGCTTTGAAACGGAGATGAGCACCGCCCCCTAGAGTCAGGAACAACTAGCACATATGTGCGAGGGGCATCTTTACCTTTACATTGGATATGTTTACTGCCTTACAGATGAACTGTAAGGATATGTTACATATCCTTGTGTTATTTATAAAAATAACAAAGGTAGAATACAGATGCGTAAATGAATCAAACATTGCTTATAATCACAGAAATTATCTGAGGAAATTGCCCCCCCCCCCAATAACCTGTAATCCTATAACATAGTATAGTGCACTCCATATTGATTAACTAGGTTTTGGATGTTAGTTGTAATACAGTTTGCAGGTTTGTTTAATACTGGGTTTGTGTTCCCTCGTTTATGCATATCTTTTTTTTTTCTCCTAACAAAAAAAGTGTTGTTTATCTAACTGAAAATGAATATTAGAATTCCGTGAGCTAAGCAAAGAATCTGAACCTTCTTTTGGTGCTATTGTCAATTTAATAATATCCGTGAATTGTGGAATAATATTTTTTTAAAAACCCCTCCCTTTCATCTTTGTGCCCTTACGTAGCACAGGATATTAAACAGCTGATTTGCTCTTTAGTTCTGTAATTCAAGCCTGCCTTATGTTAATATTAATTCCAGGCAGAGTTGACAAGACGATCAAAACCTTGGAAAGTTTCTGAATCTTTGGCTCACTTTATAGCAACCGCTTGTGTTCCTGAACTTGTGACTTTTTTTTTTAATGTCACAAAGAGGAATGTGTGCTATAAAAGTTTGGGATCACCTCACCAAGCGAAGACACATTCAGAATGGTAATTCTGCAGTTCATCCTCCCCCCCCCTCCCACGCTCATTTGCATACAGATGCCTAAATGGAGGTTTATTTATTTTATTACATTTATATCTCACGTTTCCTGTGAGACATTCTCAGCAGCATTATTACTCATCGTCTTAGCCTCACGCTGAGAACATTTGTAAGTTCGCAGTTGGGCTGATAGGAAGCTACCAGCCAGAATTATTACCCAGTAGATCCAGAGTGAGGAGGTTATCGCCAATCCCCTGTTTAATTATGTGCTCAACTTGAAACATTTCTCTCTTTTTTTTGAAAGACCTACGTTCTGAAATAATTATTCTGATGGGTGATTTTGATCTCACTTTGTATATGTGGAGCAGAATTAATTATAAAGTAGAAGTTATTAAACCTGGTTATTAAAGGCCAACTTCCTTTAGGTTTGCAGACGTGAGACTCCAGCATACCTAAGCCTAAATATCGTGGTTAAGTCACCAAGAATCAGGGTGGATAAAAATCATTTAAAAAAAAATTAAATCAGATTTTTAAATTTTAAATTGGATTGTTTAATTTAAATTGGATTTTTTTAAAAATCAAATTCATTTTAATAAAAGGCTTTTGGAATAAAAATCTATCTAGTTTTCTATTTAATATACATTAATAATTTCATTCATTCAGCATAAAATGGAGCTTCGTTGTGTAGCATGAGGCAATATATTCGGCAATATTGGGGCTGAGGTGAGTCAACAGTAGGTCAGACGAGGAGCTGCTGCGGGAAAGAGATGACAGCTGCTATTTAAAAATTATGATTTAAATCAAGTTAATTTAAATCAAGCCTTTTTACTCGTGATTTAAACTGACTTGGTTTAAATCATATCCACCCTGTCAGGAATGAAGCAGGCTGAAGTCCACCAATAATCGACGTTATCAGAAATTTCCTGCCTAGGCAGGAAACCCTATACCGTTTCAGACAAATGGCTATCCAACATCATCTTAAAGACTTCCAGTGTCGGGCATCCACAACTTCTGGAGGCAAATTCTGTTCCACTGATTAATTGTTCTAACTGTCAGGACATTTCTCCTCAGTTCTAAGTTGCTTCTCTCCTTGATTAGTTTCCACCCATTGCTTCTTGTGCTACTCTCAGGTGCTTTGGAGAATAGTTTGACTCCCTCTTCTTTGTGGCAACCCCTGAGATATTGGAAGACTGTTATCATGTCTCCCCTAGTCCTTCTTTTCATTAAACTAGACATTCCCAGTTCCTGCAACCTTATATGTTTTGGCCTCCAGTCCCCTAATCCTCTTTGTTGTTCTTCTCTGCACTCTTTCTAGAGTCTCCACATCTTTTTTTACATCATGGCAACCAAAACTGAATGCAGGATTCCAAGTGTGGCCTCACCAAGGCCTTATAAAATGGTATTAACTTTATTATAAATAATGACAGCATCCTTCTCAGAACCAAGGAGACTTTTAGACAGCACAGTGAATGTTTCCTGAAGATTGCACTTATTTCATTTTTCTAACAAGGACACTGGAGCTTGGAAATTGCTGTTGCCTGTTGATGAGATCATTCATTTGTGTTTTAACTGCCACTCCTTGAAATCCTCACAGCCTGCTTAAATTTTAGAAATTGATGAGAAAACCAAGAGACTACAGGTAGTCCAAACTTTTTGTCACTATTTGAAACATTGGTTAAGTGAGTTTGCCCCATTTTGCGTCCTTGTTGTGTCTTTTTTTTTGGCCGTCAGTTATTAAGCGAATTGCTGTAGTTGTCAAATTAATCACCCGGATGTTAAGCAAATCTGGCTTTCCCCCATTGACTTGCTTGTCGGAAGGTTGCAAAAAGGGGATGGCGGGACTCTGCAGCCGTCATAAATACGAGTCAGTTGCCTGGCATTTGAATGTTGATGCCATGACCAGGGGGATGCAGCAACAGTCGTAAGTATGAAAAACAGTCATAAGTCACTTTCGAGTGCCATTGCAACTTTGGATGGTCACTGAATGAACTGCCGTAAGTTGAGGACCACCCGTATTTTGAACTTTTCTTCGTTTTTTTTTCCTTTATTTTTCTTATTTAACACAGTCAACAACATAAAATGTAACCGTATCAGTTTAAAAACAAAAACCACAAGCAATCTTCTTTTGCAATAAAGTAGTCAAAATCTATTTTCATTTTAAAAACCCCAGATAAATAAAAGGTTTCCCCTCACTGAAGGAGAATATCAAGAAAACTCCGATGCCTCCCAGAGATTTTAAGTGATCAACATTAACTTTCTTTCTTTTATTCCCAGAACTTGACTTTTCGGTGGTGGATTAAAAGGTTCAGGCATTGGGAAAACTTGTAAGATATAACTAAGGCTACACACTACAGGTTAAATCCTCAACTTACGACTGAAACGGAGCCCAAAATTTCCATTGCTAAGCAAGACAGTTGCTAAGTGAGTTTTGCCCCATTCTATGACCTTCCTTGTCAGAGTTGCTAAGCGAATCACTGCAACTGTTAAGTTAGTAACACAGTCGTTAAGTTAGTAACACCCCGTTGACTTCCGCTTGTTAGGAGATCGCCAAAGCAGATCACCCTGCGACCGTCATAAATACGAACCAGTTAATAATCCATTCCTTACATAATGTCTTTGAAAATAGCCATGTGCCCTACTTTTATCATACCACAAAAAAGCATGCCAACCCAGTTGCAAATCATGCCCCTCCAGTGTCAATAATCTTGTATTTCTCAGTAAAATCCATTCTTTCATCCAAGCTGGACCCGCTGCTTGGTAGTACAGTTCCCAGTTTGGTAATCCAAATCCACCTCGAATCCTTGCATCTTGTAACATTTTTATATTAATTCTTGCTTTTTGTCCCTGGCCATATATATTTCCCCACTATTGTGTTCATACTTGCAAATAATTTTTTTTCTCTAGTTTTATCGGTATTGTTTGGAATAGGTAAAACAGTCTTGGTAATATATTCATCTTTACCTCTGCTATTCTTCCCATCAGTGATAATGGTAGGTTTTGCCATCTTTCCAAGTCTACTTCTACTTGTTTCCTCACCTAATAATAGTTATCCTCCTTTAGTGTTCCACATCTTGATGTCAGTTGAATACCCCAGTTGCGAATCACTGCAACTGTTAAGTTAGTAAGTGAATCTGGCTTCCCCATTGACTCCGCTTATCGGGAGGCCGCCAAGGCAGATCACCCTGCGACCGTCATAAATACGAACCCTGCTGTCAAGGATCTGAATCAGGTGACCACGGGGAGGCTGCTGCGGATGCAGAACAGTCCCAAGTCAACTTTTTTTCAGTGCCGTTGTGACACTAAGTGAGCTGTTGCAAGTCGAGGACTTCCTGCACTGTGGCCGCTCCTTCCCCCCAAATCAGATATTTTAATCCATAACTTAATCCTTACATCCAGGAAAGAGAGTAGAAATTGAAACAAAACCATTGCATGGGTTTTCATAGCCAGGTTGTGTAGCTCTGTTTCAGATTGACAGAGGTGGAAGGGACCTTGTAGGTCATCTAGTCCAATCCCCTGCCCAGGAAGGAGACCCTACCCCCTTTTTCTGTCTAATCTCTTCTTGAAAGCCTCCGGGGATGAAGCTCCCGCAACTTCTGAAGGCAACTTCTGTTCCACGAGTTGATGGTTCTCACTCGTTCCCAATGGAAGGATTTAAAGCAGGAGACAGTTACCAAGTCTTTTAGAATAGAATAGAATAACAGAGTGGGAAGGGACCTTGGAGGTCTTTTAGTCCAACCCCGTGCGTAGGCAGGAAACACTATATCATTTCAGACAAATGGCTATCCAACATCTTAAAGACTTCTAGTGTTGGGGCATTCACAACTTCTGGAGGCAACTTCTGTTCCACTGATTAATTGTTCTGACTGTCAGGAAATTTCTCCTTAGTTCTAAGTTGCTTCTCTCCTTGATTAGTTTCCACCCATTGCTTTTTGTCCTACTTAGGTGCCTTGGAGAATAGCTTGACTCCCTCTTCTTTGTGGCAGCCCCTGAGATATTGGAACACTGCTATCATGTCTCCCCTAGTTCTTCTTTTTGCTCAACCTTTTGTGGATGTTAAACTCCCAGAATTCCCCAGCCAGGTTGGGACATCTGGGAGTTGAAGTCCATGCATCTTAAAGCTGGCAGGGTTGAGAAATATTGGTCTGGCTCTAACTTTCCGGCCCAATAAAAACTTATAAATATATATTTTAGAAGAAGCTTGAGACATCAGAATTTAATCATTCAAAACAAGATATAACTTTAGGTATATGTCTTACTCTGGCCACTCCTGATATTTTCATCCATGAGTGTAGCTGAGTAACCGATCTTCATTGATCAGGCATACTCGAATATTGGAATGGCATTTCAGCCTGAATTCAGAAGTGCCCCCCAAGATGTGAACCAGGATCTTGAAGAAAAAGGTAACCTTGTCCAGTAGAAATTGGGTCCGTTTGCCTGCATCTGAGCATCTCCTTTATGTTCTGTGCTAAAAAAAAAAGATCCTAATTTAGAATTTAGCAGTTTGATGGAAAGAAAATACAAAACTGAAGATTGTTGGCATACCGGTGGCACTATTTAGTTTTGGCCTAGCATTGTTGTAACTTTAAAACTGTGGTTTATTGAATAAGCCTTGTTAGCTGAGTTCATGAAGTTTGTTTGTCTCTCTCTTTGTCTGTCTGTCTGTCTATCCTCTACGTATCTATTTATCTATCTATCTATATCTCTATATCTCTATCATCCATTATCTATCTCTATCATCTATTTATCCATCTATCAATCCTTTATCTATGTATATATAAGTATAATTATAATCTTTATTGCCATTGTGCTTAAATACAGCGAAATTGGTTTTAACCTCACTGGTGCAAAATTATAACAGAAACGAAAAAAAGAAAGAAAAAGAAAAAAAACTAGCATGTGCATGGATTGTGGTTGTATTTAAAATATCATCTATCATCTATTTATAGCTCTATCATATATCTATCTATATCTATATCATCTATCTATCTATTGTCTGTCTATCTAGCTATCTCATCTATGTATCTATCATCTATATCTCTAGCATCTATATAATCTAATCATCTATCATCTTTATATCCTATATCTATCATCTCTGTCTATCTTTATCGATCGATCTATCATCTATCTAGCATCTATATAATCTAGCATCATATATTTATCTATCCATCCATCCATCCACTGACTGTGTGTCTGTCTGTCTGTCTGTCTATTTATCTATCTATCTATCTATCTATCTATCTATCTATCACATTTATTTTCTGCCCATCTTGTAACAAAACTACAAAGCTGTCACAAAGCTGCTCAGAGTCATTTCTTAACTGCGGGATGGGTGGCAAATAAATGTGATAATAGTAAAATAACAATGTTTTATAAATAGTAGACAGGAACGGCTTCAGTCCTTAGAAATTGAACTGGAAAGGGCAAGGTAGCATTGAAACTGAAGCAGGAATCATAGTGGTTTCCTTATCAAGCCAGAGATGCACCCGGGGTTTGAAGTTGGCTAATGGTTGTTGGCTTTAGAATAGAGTAGAATTCTTTATTGGCCAAGTGTGATTGGACACACAAGGAATTTGTCTTTGGTGCAGATGCTCTCAGTGTACATAAGGAGAATAAAATACATTCATCAAGAATAAAAACATACAACGCTTAGTGATAGTCAAGGTTACTAGTAAGCTATCAAATTGTACTAGGAAACAATAAAAACAATGTAAATTGAAAGATACCAGCAACATGGTTATAGTCATAAGTGGGAAGAGACAGGTAAGGAAGAGAAGAATAATAGTAATATAGTCTTGGTAGATAGTTTGACAATGTTGTGGGGATTACCGTATTTTTGGGACAATAAGACACACCGGTGTATAAGACACACCAAGAGTAAGTAAGAAAAAAAAATGTCCTCCCCGGCCCCCAGGACTACTCTGTAGCCTTCAGCAGGTCTGGGGGAAGGCAAAAACGGGGGCATTTCCCCCTTCCCTCAGCCCTGCTGAAGCTTGCAGAGTGCTTCTGGGTGCTGGAGGAAGGGAAAAATGCTTCCATTTTTGCGAAAAACAGCCCATTTTTCGCAAAAATGGGATGTGGGAGCAGGGCCTCAGGAAGCCAAAAATGGCTGTATTCAGTGTATAAGACGCACCAACATTTCCACGCTCTTTTGGGGGGGGGGTGCGTCTTATACTCCGAAAAAGACAGTAGTTGTTTAGCAAGTGATGGCATTCGGGGGGGAAAAACTGTCCTTGTGTCTATTTGTTCTGGTGTTCAGTGCCCTATAGCATGTTTTGAGGGCAGAAGTTGAAACAATTTGTGTCCAGGATGCGAGGGGTCTGTAGATATTTTCACAGCCCTCTTTTTGACTCGTGCCGTAGACATATTTAGAGCCCCAAAAGGATAGAATCTGGCATGATGCTGGTTTATTACACTAGTGGGAAGAGCCAAATGGGTGCTCACACCAACAGTAATCGAGTCTTGTGATGGATGACTATCCTGTGGCATTTTGTTTTCATTTCGGTTTCTAAAAGGATCAAGTTAAATTGGCCTGAGTTCGGATAAACTGCGTGTAAACTTGTACAGGAAGTGTAATGTACGGAACTCTGGATATTTATCAGCAGCAAAGGGTGACACATTGCTAAAACTTTCCTAGCCACAGAATTACGACATCGTCTTTAATACTGCCAGGGGTGATGCCAACTCCTTGGGAAATTCCTGATCGCTGAACTGGCAGGCTCAGGGAGTGACCGAGTTTTAAGATCTCTTGCCTTTCCTCCCCCCCCCCCCACTTCTTTTAATTCAGAGCATTCAAAACACTAATTTGGCTTTAGATTTCTGCCTTCAAGACAAGGAAACAGCAAGCGGGTTTATTATTGTTTGCCCGCACAACTAAATTGTCAAACATTTACTCGGCTGAACGCCTGCATAAAGCTGAATGCATCAGGCACACCCATGAAACCAAGGCAATATTTGTACACTGCTGGCCCAATCGCTCGTGAGAAATTCCTGTTTTTGTTAGCAGTAAACTTACTCTAAGGTAAAGGTTCCCCTCACACATACGTGCTAGTCGTTCCCGATTATAGGGGGCGGTGCTCATCTCCGTTTCAAAACCGAAGAGCCAGCGCTGTCCGAAGATGTCTCCGTGGTCATGTGGCCGGCATGTCTAAATGCCAAAAGGTCACGGAACACTGTTACCTTCCCCCCCCCCCCCCCCCGAAGGTAGTCCCTATTTTTCTCCCTGCATTTTTTACGTGCTTTTGAACTGCTAGATTGGCAGAAGCTGGGACAAGTCACAGGAGCTCACTCCATCACACGACACTAGGGATTTGAACCGCTGAACTGCCAAACTTTCTGATTGGCAAGCTCAGCGTCTGAGCCACTGAGCCACTGCGTCCCTCATAAGCGTAGTATTCGGAGCTAATTATAACCAGCTACTCTATGGATTTTGTGGGTGACTCTTGCTCCAACCAGATCTTCATGGTTTCACCAGATCATGTCTATTCATGACGGTGATGTTCTTGACTCAAGCTTGAAGAAGCAGAATTGCACAATAAGACTTGGAAGGGTCCTTGTGGGTCATCTAGTCCAACCCCTTGCTCAAGCAGAGTTCCTATGCCATTTCAGACAAGTGACTGTCCAGTCTCTTCTTAAAAGCCTCCAGTGATGGAGCAACTTCTGGAGACAAGCCATTCCACTCATTCATTGTTCTCATGGTCAACAAATTTCTCCTTAGTTCTAGGTTGGATTTGATAAGCTCCCACCTTATCCTATCTTCAGGTGTTTTGGAGAACAGGTATATTCTCCAAAAAACAGCATAGACTGATTCAAGTATATTGGTTGAATTGATACATTATTGGCTGCTCTGGTTTTTTTTTTTAACTTTACAATACAAACTTTATAATAAATTAACACTCTCAGGTTTTACACAAAGTAAGTTTGTCTATATTGTAAATGGTCTTCCCTTGACCGGAAATCCTCTTGGAAGAGCTGGGTCAGAATGGTCAGTTGGACAGTCTATCTTGGAAAGAATCAGATAAAATAAGTGGAGGTTCTCCTAAATTTGATATCATGCCTTTCCATTTATGCTTCTGTTACATTAAAATTTATTACTTTGGCAGCTCAATTATTGTCTATATCACACACTTATCATCTTACCTTTATCCTTGTGTATTCCCTTGGAGTGACTTTAATTACTTGCTGGAAGTGCACAAAGATTTATTAGTATTTATTTACAAATAACTCAAGGCAGCGAACATATCCAACACATTTTCCCCACCACCACAACAACCTTGTGAAGCGTGTTCAGCTGAGGGAGAGGGACTGGGAGAGAATGCCCAGATAGCATTTAACAATAGCCTTTAGACTTATATACCGCTTCACATTAGTTTACAGCCCTCTCTGAATGGTTTACAGAGCCGGCCTATGGCCCCCAACAATCTGGTCCTCGTTTTACCGACTTCGGAAGGATGGCAGGCTGAGTCAAACTTGAGCCGATCAAGATCGAACTCCCGGCAGTGGGCAGAGTTAGCTTGCAGTACTGTATTGTAACCACTATGCACAATGGATGGATGGATGGATGGATGGATGGATGGATGGATGGATGGATGGAAAAGGAACATCAATAGTCCTTAGACTTATATACGTTTGAAGTAGTATATAAGTCTAAGTGCTATTTTTATATCGCTTTACAGCTCTCTAAGGGGTTTACAGAGTCAGCTTCTTGACCCCCAACAATCTGGGTCCTCATTTTACCCACCTCGGAAGGATGGAAGGCTGAGTCAACCTTGAGCCAGTCAGGATCGAACTCCTGGCAGTGGACAGAGTTAGTTTGCAATACTGTATTCTAACCACTGCACCATGGATGGATGGATGGATGGATGGCAGGAAGGAAGGAAGGAACAGCAATAGCAATAGTCCTTGACTTATATATACCTTTGAAGTGGTATATAAGTCTTAAGTGCTGTTACTATACCGTTTTACAGCCTTCTCTAAGCGGTTTACAGAGTCAGTCTATTGCCTCCCCCCCCCCCCCAACAATCTTCATTTTACCGGCCTCGGAAGGATGGAAGACAGCCTTGAGCCTGGTGAGATTCGAACTGCCAAATTGTAGGCAGATATAATACAAACTCTTGTATTAGCAGCAGCCACTAATTGGTGGAAACCAACATTTTGCAAGTGGTTTTGTTGATCCATGTACGTGTCTGTTTTGGATGCGTGTCGTAGGTAAATTAGCTCTCTTCGTAGCCTAACAATCAACAATGCTATCTTGTTTGTATGTTATTCTTGCCATTTTCTTTTCAAGCTTTTGTTACCCCGTTGAGCCTTTGCCTATTATCAATATTGGGAGAGGAGTGGTGCTCCTAGTTTTAAAAAAACAAGTTCTTCTTTCCCGTGGCATGGGGCAATTTCTTTAGGCTGTAAGGTTGGCTACATGCTCGTTTGAAGAGAAGGGTTTTTTTTCCCTAGATAAGGGTATAATTCTTATTTTGGTTAATTTCTTCTAATTATTTTCCTGTTTAAATTTTTTGTTTGGTTTGCAGTTATGGCTTCGTTTACTTGCTTACATTGGCTGCAATTGTAAGGAACTGTAGGGAATATTTCTGTGTGATGCTCCTTTCTAGGGGCAGTGCATGGAAAACACTTGATATAATCTGAATTAACAGAATAGCAGAGTTGGAAGGGACCTTGGAGGTCTTCTAGTGCAGTGTTTTTCAACCATTTTTGTGCAAAGGCACACTTTTTTCATGAAAAAAAATCACGAGGCACACCACCATTAGAAAATGTTAAAAAATTTTAACTCTATGCCTATATTGACTATATATAAAGTAATTCTCCCACGGCACACCTTACACTATGTCACGGCACACTAGTGTGCCGCGGCACAGTGGTTGAAAAACACTGTTCTAGTGCAACACCCTGCTCAGGCAGGAAAGCCTATACCGTTTCAGGTAAATGGTTGTCCAACCTCTTCTTAAAAGCCTCCAGTGATGGAGCATTCACAACTTCTGGAGGCAAGTTGTTCCACTGATTAATTGTTCTGACTGTCAGGAAATTTCTCCTTAGTTCTAAGTTGCTTCTCTCCTTGGTTAGTTTCCATCCGTTGCTTCTTGTCCTGCCCTCAAGTGCTTTGGAGAATAGCTTGACTCCCTCTTCTTTGTGACAATCTGGCTTGGAAGCATTACACTACTGAACAGCTGGTTGTACAAGCAGTCCTCAACTTACAACAGTTCATTTAGTGACCATTTGAAGCTATAACGACACTGGGGGGGGGAGGATGGTTTTTCACATTATCACTGTTGCAACATCTCCATCATCAAAAGATCAAAATCCAGATGCTTGGCAAGTGATCCGTATTTATGACAGTTGCAGCGTCCCGGGTGATCCTTTTTTGCGACCCTCTGACAGGCAAAATTGCTTTTTTTTCCCCCAGTGCCGTTGTAACTTTGAAGAGTCGCTAAGTGAACTGTTGAAAGTAACTATCTCTAGAAGGATCTGCCAAGCTGGATGACTTGATTAAAATCTGTCATTGCCCCGAATGTAGTAACCGCATGTTTAAAAAAATGGAAGTTTTTTTTAAAAAGTAAAATTTATTATAAGAAGAAATCAGGGTTTGTTTGTTTTTAATTTTAAGAGAAAGAGCTATTTTAAAAGGGAAAACTTAATTGATGCAAGCGGGTGGAAGCCTACTCAGAAATTATAACCTCTCTTCACACACATTGCTTAATAGATAGAAAGGGGCCTGCCATCTATATTATATTACCGTATTTTCCCCGAAAATAAGACAGGGTCTTATTTTGACACACACACCGAAATAAGCGCTTGGCTTTATTTTCGGGGAGGTTCTGTAAGATATAACTAAGGAGGTCTATAAGATATAACACTATGGATTAATCCTCAATTTATGACTGAAACTGAGCCCAAAATTTCCATTGCTAAGCAAGACAGTTGTTAAGTGAGTTTTACGGCTTTTCTTTAAGTGAATCGCAACAAGTGGTTACGTTAGTATCATGGTTGTTAAGTGAATGGCTTCCCCATTGACTTCGCTTGTCGGGGGATCACACTGCGACCGTCATAAATACGAACCAGTTGTCAAGGATCTGAACTTATTATTGTTGAGGTGCAGGAGGCGGTGAGCGTGGTCACCTCATGGCTGCTGCTGTGTTGCAATATTTTCGGGGAGGGCTTATTTTAGCGCATGCGCTCAAGGTTCCACCACAAAACCGCGGTAGACTAAAGCGCGTGTGACTAAAGCGCGGTGACAAAACCGCACCGTCAAAACCGCGCCACAACAGCGCGCCGACAACAGCGCGCCAACAGAAGCGCGCTGTAACATAACCCGAAAAATAACCCTAAACCTAACCCTAAACCTAACGCTAAACCTACCCTAAACCTAACCCTAAACCTCACCTTAAGTTAAATCGCGCTTCTGTGGGCGCGCTGTTGTGGGCGCGCTTTTGACATCGCGGTTTTAGCGCCGCGGTGTTGTCGGCGCGCTTTAGTCTACCGCGGTTATGTCATGCCACGTGCGCTCAAAAGCCCTGATTGGGCTTATTATCCGGGGAGGTCTTATTTTCCGGGGAACTGGTTATGTCATCTTTTTATTTTGAATTTCCAACCTCATTCAAGGCAAGCACCTTTATCAGGGACACAGATACTGAGTTTTTATCATTGCCTTCCTGAAGGTGACTCTCTACATGGAGTCGTGACCGTTCAAAGTTACAGAGGCGCTGAAAAGTGTAACTGATGGCCCTTGTTCACACTTAGGACCCATTCAGCATCCTCGCGGTTAAGTGGTCAGAATTCGGGCGCTTGGCCACTGACTCGTATTTATGATGGTTGCAGCGTCCCGGGGGTCATGCGATCCCCTTTTGCGACCATCTGACAAAATAAATGGGGGTGGGGGAAGCCAAGTTCACTTAACAACTGCACTATTAATTTAACAACCGCAGCGATTCACTTAACAACTGGGGCAAGAGAGGTCGTAAAAGAGAACTCGCTTTACCACTGTCCCATTCAGCAAGAGAAATTTTGGGCTGTGTTGAAGTCATAAGTCGAAGGCTACCTGTTATAACATAGTGCCAGATTGCTGGCTGTTATTAAGTCTGAATTCTCTGTGAAAAGTCAAACAGAGGAATTGTGCCTTTTCCAGATTGTTCCCTCCGTTCGTCCTTATAGTAAACCTGTAGCAAGACAAGAGGAAGAGAAAGCGGGGGGAAGACCAACTGTGGGACAGTTTGACTTCCATTGAGAAGATACGAAAGTAAAAACAACGCACACGTTTTCCTGAATATTACAACCGATTATATTGGCTGATGTAGTTAATATGCTTTCCTCCCCACCCCCTCTGCTTTGCTTGTAGGAGCTTGAAGAAATCCGCAAATGTGGAATGAAGAATTTCCGTAATATCCAGGTGGACGAAGCTAACTTATTGACTTGGCAAGGGCTTATTGTTCCCGTGAGTGTGAAAAAAACCAACAACCTCTTGTAATTGTTAAAATGCACCAGAGTTCTTGTGAACCCTTTAATTTTCCTTAAACATTTAGGTTGGTCCTTGCGGGACTGGTTGAGCGAATCTGTGGATTTTCCAGAGTGAAGAAGAATAAGAAAATATTTCTGTGCAGGTTTCCGAATAATTAAATTAGCTGCCATCCATCTTTGCATTAAAAAGAAAAGTTATTTCTAATTTATAAAGCCCGTGCACCGCTAAATCGTTGCGCAGTGGTTAAAACTTAAAAAGAGAAGCCGCCTGTTGTTGTGCAACTAACAAGACACAACAGCAAAGCAAGGGAGGAAATGGATGTGCAGGAAAAACGAAAGTGAAGGAAAGCACCCCACAACTCTTTCACAGCTTCAAAATGGGCCAGATAAAATAGCAACCAAGGAGGCAGTGATGTGGGTTTACTGTATTTCTCGGAGTATAAGACGCTCCGAAGTATAAGACGCACCTACGTAGTTTTGGGGAGGAAAACAAGGGGGAAAAAATCTGCTTCTGCCTCCCAGCAATTTGCCTCCTTGCAACAAACAGCAAACAGTACAGACAATATACACTGTTTGTAGTGTTACATTTCAGACTATATTCGTACAGATGCTGTTAAAATTGATGATAAAATTGAAGAGCCGAGGTGGTGCAGTGGTTAAGGTGCAGTACTGCAGGCCACTTCAGCTGACTGTTATCTGCAGTTCAGCGGTTCTAATCTCACCGGCTCAGGGTTGACTCAGCCTTCCATCCTTCCGAGGTGGGTAAAATGAGGACCCAGACTGTGGGGGCAATATGCTGACTCTGTAAACCGCTTAGAGAGGGCTGAAAGCCCTATGAAGCAGTATATAAGTCTAACTGCTATTGCTATTGCTATTGCTGTGGCTTTCTGGAAGTATACGTTATTCTCTGCTATTTCCAAGAAGATACAATAGCACTGGGCCTCTTCAGGTCAAGCATTTATTTTAAAAAGCTCCTTCATTTTGTTAAGTTGTCTAGACCAGTGTTTCTCAACCTGGGCAACTTGAAGATGTCCGGACTTCAACTCCCAGAATTCCCCAGCCAGCATTCGCTGGCTGGGGAATTCTGGGACTTGAAGTCCGGACATCTTCAAGTTGCCAAGGTTGAGAAACACTGGTCTAGAACAATAATAAAGCAGTTTTTAAAATATAAGTCTAATAATTTGAACATTCTATAGGCATTTATACTGTAGTTATTGACTTACCTTCTTGCAGCAAACAGAAGCACAAGGGGAAAAAAATCTTCTTCTGCCTCCCAGCAATTTGCCTGGTGGAGCAAATAGCAAGTTTCACTTTCAGTTTCTCCCAATCATCAGCTGTTTCAGGCTGCAGGGATTGCTATAGCCTATTGCAGCCTCCGCAAACCCCATTTTCCCTGTTTGCTGCAAGAAAGATTGCTGGGAGGCAGAGGCCAAAGGGTGAGGGCCGGTGAGTGGGTGGGGCTACATTCAGTGTATAAGACGCACCCAAATTTTCACCCTCTTTTAGTGGGGGAAATGTGCGTCTTATACTCTGAAAAATACGTATTTCTAGCACCTTCAGAGAATCCCAGCATACAACGTAATATGGGAAACGTAGAATTTATTTCAAGAAATTTAGATTTCATTCCCTATCACAGAATCAATACCCGTCCCTCACAGGGCAGGAAATGCTCTCTTAAGACAGTCCTTGACTTAAGAACGATTCATTTAGTGACTGTTGAAAGTTAACGGCATTGAGAAATGACTGATGACTGTTACAGCGTCTTCATAGTCACGTGATCAAACTTCGGGCACTTGGCAACTGGCAGGTACTTAATGACTGTTGCATGGTCCTGGGGTCGTGATCACCGTTTGTAACCTTACCAGCTGGCCTCCAGCAAGCAAAAGCCAACAGGAGAAGCTGAATTCACTTATCGACTGCAGGATTCATTTAACCATTGCAGTGAATCGCTTAACAACCGGGGCAACAAAAGAGGGGGTCGTAAAACGGGGCACCACTCACTTAACAGAAATGTTGGGCTCAGTTGTGATCGTACCACCAACTTGTCATTCTTGGTTTCAAAAGCCATTTCCTTTACGGCCCCGAGAACCACTTTTCCAAATGGTAAAATCTCCTCGAACAACAGGACTAGCTGCATGGCTGGACAGCTAAATTCCAGGCCTGAAGATCTGCCCCGCATAAATTTTAAACCCGTTCTTAATTATTGCAAGCTTTGTGTCTCTTTGGAGAGGCAACAACCCCTGGTTGTCATGGGGTTTCTTCTTTCCTTGCAGATCAAATTCCAGGGTTATTAAAACAAAAGAAAAATTCAAAGAAAGGGAGGGAGGTTTCAAGCAGTTGTCTAACAGGAAAAATAGAACCCTCAACTCTGGCTCCTGTCTCTCCCTAAGAAACTTGGCTTTTTCATTTGATAAAGGCTTTGATTTCCTTCTGATAAAAGGCAAGAATAGTTTTGTCAAAGCATAAATCAAGGCTGCGAGGCTGGAGGGACAACATAATATGTACACATAGCTGGCAGCAGAGTCGGACAGTGAGGAGGTTGGGGAGGAACATGGGCCAGTCCTGGGGACTGAGGAAGGCTCAGACGAGGGCTCTGCATTGGAGGCAGAGAGGGAGCTAGACAGCAGTGAGGCAGAGAAACAGCTGGAGCCTGTTCCCGGTGTGCGCATGCGCAGAGCTGCCAGAAGACAAGAACAACGAAGAAAGCAGGGTCGACTTAAGAGTAAAGCCACACCTTGGAGGTGATTGGCCCCTCCCATAGGAAACAAAAGGGGAGCAAATGGGGAGGGGGCTTTTTCAGGAAACAATTCATTTCTTCAGTCTTTTCAAGAGTGGAAAGTTCTGTTTGTGACTAAGAGACTCTGTGCCAAGTTTTGCCTTGCCGTATGTTAGGAAACTAGTTATCTGGCAGCTCTCCCAGCGAGATAAGGTTCGTGTGGATAAACATTCCTCTGAAAGACTGTTTTCCAAACCTTGCTGACTGTGAATGAAAGGAATTCACAGTTGTGTAAATCAAAGAGGTTTTGCCAGGACCAAGAGTGGTGGGCTGCTAACCGGTTTGCTACCAGTTCACTTGTGCTCACACGTGCAACACTTCTGGGTAGAAGCGTCCGAGCGGGTGAGCGCAACCTCCTGCCTCCGCCACTCCTGGTTCGGCCAAACCAGGCCGAACCAGGAGCAACCCCCACCTCTGGTGTGGTGCTCCCCTTGTTTTGAGCCAAAAGACAACCCGTCAGCAGCTGAAAAGTTGGCACTCAAAGGCACCTGAAGACATTTGAGATTGGGAGATGCTCTCCCTGCCCCTCTCGGTGTCATCTAAGGAACATTTTTAATGCACCAAACCGGGTCCCTCTTAACTCCTACAGAAAGATAATCCTGGACTTAACCGCAGTTTGTGATTGTTCACAATTACAACAGCACTGAAAAAAAGTGACTTACCGTTTCCCCGAAAATAAGGCCTAACTGGAAAATAAAACCTGGCATGATTTTTGAGGATGCTCGTAATATAAGCCCTCCCCCTGAAATAAGCCCCAGTTAAGATTGTCAGCCAGTATTGTATTTCCCCCAAAATAAGACCTGATGCGTCTTTTGAAGCAAAAATTAATATTAGACCCAGTTTTAATATAAGACCCGGTCTTATTTTCAGGGAAACAGGGTACAGTCATTTCTCACACTTAACAACGTGGTCAAAATTCAGATGTTTGGCAGCTGGCTCATATTTATGACGGTTGCGGTGTCTTTTTTTGTGACCACCTGACAAGCAAAATCAAAGGGGAAGCCATATTCGCTTCTCAACTATCTATCTAACTTAATCTGCAGCGATTCGCTTAATAACCGTCTAAAAAAATAATAATCAGGAAAGGCGACAAAAGTCACTTCACAAATGTCTCCCTTAGCAGGAGAAACGTTGGGCCCAATTGGGATTGTAAGTCAAGGACTAGCTGTATAAAAAGTTGCGTCCGTGAGTTGAATTATTTATTCTGAAGGATTGAATATTCCTTGCCTCTTTTATTTATCTCCATTCTCCCAGAATGAAGGAGTATGTATTTTCCATTCCCACATAAAATATATATTTGAATATAGGTGCTTTTTTTAAAAAAAAAAAAACAATTGTCAAGTTGTATCTTGCAATTCTGTTCCAGAATTGTGGGTGTCTTTTATTTTTATTTTTAACAAGTCACTGCTTTAAGAATAACAGTCGTTCAACTGTTTTATCCGGATACTAGTTTTATAAGATAATCCTTCCTGCAGGGTTTTATCGGTAAATTCCTAACCATTCTGTCTTCTGTAAACAATTCTGTAATTTGTATTGAATCTGTCTGTGTGTGAACTTTTTCCTTTGTGGATAAAGTTAACAACGGGCAAGCTTTTATTTTATTTAAACTCCTTAAATAAACAACCTAAGAACAAAACAATATTTACAACAATAAAAACAAGAGAGACAGTATAAAAAAAAACAAAGTGGAATTAAGGAACCCACCTTCCCATTTTTTTCAGGACATTGCATAAAACAAACAGAATCCTGCTAATAAAGATTGCGATATTTGAGGGGTTTTTTAAAAAAAAAATCAGGTATTTTTTAAAAAATAATGTGAGTCAGATTGCTAACAATGAAAAAAAAAGCAGGGAAGGGAGACTTAAGAAAATATTTTGAAAAGACTAGATTTAAATCTAAAAACAAACCACTAATAGTAAAACAAACCCACAAAAGATTTTTGGTTCCCTTCCATTCTCAACTTTGAACCACCTATTCTTCTAACGCACTGCAAGAGTCCTTTTAAATATTAAAATATTAAAAATAAAGGGATCTTTACAGGTAATCCTCAACTTTACAACCACAATTGCACCCAAAATGTACATGGCTAAGCGAAACATCTATTAAGTGAGTTTTGCCTATTCTTAAAACCTTTCTTGTCACAGTTGTTAAGTGAATCACTGCAGGTGTTAAGATAGCAACACGGCCGCTAAGTGAATCTGGCTTTCCCATCGACTTTCCTTATCAGAAGGTCACAAAAGGGGATCACCTCTTCTTTTAATGACTCCCATAATCCCTTGTGGGCTGAATCAGGGCAACTGAATGGAGCTGAATGTTTACTGGCCAGATGCCCTTCCTGTTGCCAATGCGGAGTTTTGTTTGGCAGATACATTCTCATCGTGCCCAGAGAGAGAAATATCTGCCTCTACCTAGGACTCGCAGCCTCCAGATTGTGAGGTGAGAGCTCCACCTGTAGGCCACCGCGCCACTCTACAGCAGGGGATCACATGACTCTGGCTGTTACTACTGTCATAAGTACATGCCAGTTGCCAAGCATCTGAAGTTTGATCACATGACCATGGGGACGCTGCAAGTGTGATAAACGGTCACAAATCACATTTTTCCGTGCCATCGTAACTTAGAAGGGTTGCTGTAAACGAACAATATTGAGTTGAGGCCCCATGAATCAACTAGGGCATTTTTTGGAAACCTGACAGTGTATCTGATCCCACTTTCCCGTTTACCAGCCAGCTTTCCTCTGAATTCACCCTCTGGTTGTCTCGGGCTGCTTTTCACACTTTCTGTGTTGCCTCTCCCTAGGACAACCCTCCATACGACAAGGGGGCCTTCAGAATCGAAATCAACTTTCCTGCAGAGTATCCATTCAAACCTCCCAAGATTACATTTAAAACGAAAATCTATCACCCTAACATTGATGAAAAGGGGCAGGTTTGTCTGCCAGTAATTAGTGCTGAAAACTGGAAACCAGCCACCAAAACTGATCAAGGTAAGAGATTCTCCCGTCTCCATTTTGGGCCTCTCGATTTCTATACGAGTATCTTCATTTTGGAAAGAGCTTTTCTCCCAGGGTCCTGGATCTCAAGAGCACAAGCCACGCTGGGCTTTTAAAATCTTGCGATGGGATCCCTTTTGAGGGCGAAGGACTTCTGATTTTTCTTGTCCTTCCCTCCCTGGCTTAGTTTTTAAAAATCTGAATTTTATCACAAAGGATAAAAAGAGGAGAGACTTCCAGGCAGCTACGTCTGAAAAACAATTTGTCCAATATTGGAGGCGTCTACGATCGGCCTTATTTGTCATATCTCTTGAATAAAACCCCAGCTAGGGGGCTGTTAGGTGTTTTAGTACGCTTTCAGCCAATTCTTAAATGGTTTATTGTAATAGTTCAGGGGTCGACAACCTTAAACACTCAAAAGAGCCTATCCGGAAGCCCCCCCTCCCCCACTGAATTCTGGAGCTGACCAGTAGTCCCGTTCCCCCACCATAGAGTCTCCTCCTAGTGCGGCATCCTTTCTCCTCTGCCGACCGGAAGTCCAGTTCCCCCACCATAGAGTCTCCTCCTAGTACGGCATCCTTTCTCCTCTCCCTGTCCTAACCGAAAGCCCTATGAATTGTGGAGCCGACCGTCGACAGGGAGCCCCAGCAGGGAGATGAAAGAGCCACATGCAGCTCCAGAGCCACGGGTTGCCGATCCCTGTAATAGTCCAAGATGAGCTTGATATTCCTCATCCAGCATTTTTTATTTACATGCGTGTGCTTGCATGTGGATTCAGAGCCGAGTTTCTCTCTTCGTTTCTGCGAGGAAAAGCTTTACACCAAGATTATTTTGCACGCACAGAGCAGAGTTCCTCCATTCATAAATCTTAATATATGCCGCCATTACGGTGGCCCATCCGGTGAATTAAATATACCAGTGAAGATGGTCCTGTATGAGCCGAGGTGGCCCAGTGGTTAGAGGGCAGTCCTGGTGGCTACTTCAGCTGACTGCTAGCTGCAGTTCAAACCTCACCGGCTCAAGGTTGACTCAGCCTTCCGTCCTTCCAAGGTGGGTAAAATGAGGACCCAGATTGTTGGGGGCAACAGGCTGACTCTGTAAACCGCTTAGAGAGGTTATAGTGCTGTAAAGCACTATGAAGTAGTATATAAGTAGTATTGCTGTTGCTAACGTAACCTCTTCCATTCTGCTTTAGCACATTCCAATCGATTGTGGTTTATTTAGCCAACTGTGGCCAAAGCTGGGCTTGAAGGCCACATCAACCTTTAAGGACAAAGTTGAGGAGCCAAAACCTGAAAAAGCAATGACAGGGTGAACATTTTCATTTGCGTTTGCGTTCAATTCAGATTTAAACACAACGGCCCACGCGACACCTTTTTGGTTGCTTGTTCGGAAACTTCCCCAGTTCTCTTCCATTAAAAAATAGAATTTTGGAAAACATTTGTGGAAGACTTGAGTGCCATTCCCAAGGATTTGAGTGTCATCTGCTCAGAACAGCCTGAACTGTGAGATGGGTGGCAAATGAATTTGATAATCTATTATGGGACACTGGCTCAGGGGCTAAGACGCTGAGCTTGTCGATCAGAAAGGTCGGCAGTTTGGCGGTTCGAATCCCTAGTGCCGCGTAATGGAGTGAGCTCCCGTTCCTTGTCCCAGCTTCTGCCAACCTAGCAGTTTGAAAGCACGTAAAAAATGCAAGTAGAAAAATAGGGACAACCTTTGGTGGGAAGGGAACAGCATTCTGTGCGCCTTTGGCGTTGAGTCATGCCGGCCACATGACCACGGAGACGTCTTTGGACAGCGCTGGCTCTTCAGCTTTGAAACGGAGATGAGCACTGCCCCCTACAGTCGGGAACGACTAGATCATATGTGCGAGGGGAACATTTACCTTTAATCAACCTATTACAAATCCATAAATCTCGGGATCTGCGAATCGATGGTTCTGCCTTTCTATCTGGGGCCACACTGATCTCTCTTTTTCTCCTTCCTTCCTTCTTTCTTTCCCCCTCTCTTTCTTTCTTCTTTCCTTCCTCCCTCCCCTCTTTTTTTTTCCTTCCCCCTTTTCTCTCGACAGTAATCCAGTCCCTCATAGCACTGGTGAATGACCCTCAGCCAGAGCACCCCCTTCGAGCCGACTTAGCCGAAGAATACTCTAAGGACCGTAAAAAATTCTGTAAGAATGCTGAAGAGTTTACAAAGAAATATGGTGAAAAACGACCAGTGGACTAAAAAAAACAAAACAACAACAAAACACAACAAAACAACAACAAAAAATACACCTGACCGAGTTGATGTCAGCAATGTGTGATAGAAGAGCTGAAGAAGTGCATTTCAGACACACCCACAAAAAGCAGGACTCTATGGAAATTGACAAGTGTCACCTCTTGGTGTTAACTTGTGGCTGTTAAACTAATAACTTTCTACCGTTTCTTAATCAAAAGTGGTCTAGGTAATCTGTAAAGAAAGGATTAAAAATTTAAGATGTTCTAGTTCTGCTTTCTTTGTTTAAAATCACTGCTTTAATGTACTTTAAAAGAATGCTGTTTCTTTTCTTTCTTTTCTTTCTTTTTTGTTTTCTCTCCCCATCACAATTTTATCAGAAAAAAAGAAAAAAAAAAGTCTTAGGCTTATTAACTTTGCCCTTAAAATTCAGAAGGTCGTGGCTGTTATTTCTTATTTTCCTTTTGCAAATTCCCTTTTTGTTTTCCTCTTCCCATTTCTTGGTTGCCCCTTATCCTTCCCTCCTCCCTCCCTCCCTCCCCCACACCACCAAGACGGAAAAAAACAAAACCACGCATACTTAATTTCTAAGAAAACAGACATTTAGGGGAAAAAATTGAGCTGTTTGTTTTCCCTGTCTTAAAACGTTGCACTGTTTCTTGCATGTGGGTCCAAGGTGTTTTTTTTTTCTTTTCTTTCTTCAACTTAAATTTGTCACATAACGTAACTGCCATATGTACACCAAAACAAAACAAAACCCCACCACCAGAATCAACCCCAGATCTGTTCTTAAATCTGGCTGATGTGGTTACAATAATGTTTATTAAATGGGGGAAATCCAAGCATTGTGTGCATGGATGAATTGTACCACGTGACTTACGTTCTGTTTAGGGGGAGGAAATTTTGGCACAAAATATTCTTTAAGCAAAGGAATAGCGGAGTGTAATTTTCTTTCCTCCCCCTTCCCCCCCCCCTTTTTTTTGAATTTTACTCCTCACTTTTATTATTTAGTATCTATGCAGGCTACCTAGAATAAAGAAGGCCTCGAGTCCATTTGCGAGAATTTCAAATATGGGACCAAGAGGTACCAAAACAGAATTAATCTACCAACCAACCAAATAAATCCAGCTCCTTCTCCTATATACTTCCTAGCTGAGAGACTTAACTGGGGAGAAATCCTTCTTGACAACTTAAGTTCTGACAAAACAAAAACATAGTCACAAAAAAATCCTTTCAATTTTTACCTCTTTTTCCCTGCGCAAACAACCAAAGCGTAATTTTCTCCAAATAATGGATTGGTTTGATCGATTGTCATCCAAAACGTAAGCAATTTCCATTAAGCAATAACCCGCGCCCATCGTAAAATTGAGCAGTTGCCTTTTCTCCCGTTAAAAATAATAATAATAATAACCCCCCGCACATGAAAATGTGGCATTCTAGGATTAATATTGATTTGGCGATGTTGATTCAACCCCCCCTCCCCCCCCAGCTATCCCTGCTCCCAAGTTAAGGGGGAGTTTTAACGTTCTTTCCCACGGAAAACCCAATCACCCCGTTTAATGTCGTGTCGCATTTTAGGATGGGCAAAACGCAACTTTTATGTGACACAGTGACTCTCTTTCCCCCTGGCTGCTCAGTTTTTTTTTAAAAAAATGCCTGGCTTTTAAGTGAGCATTTCAAACCATTTCTCTGAAACCGCAGTAAAGAACCAAACCCAAGTGCGTAACCATCATTTCTCTTTTGCATGTCTTCGCTTTTCATAGATCTCTCGGCATTCCGGTGGGTTTTTTTTAAAAAAAAATATATATTTCAGGAATCTGGAATCTCTTGTTTTGGTCTTTGCCATCTTTAGGGAACGAATGTATGGTTGGAGAGCCGTAGAAATAGCATTTCAAGTTTTAATTACTATTATTTTGCGTCCGCCTTTCCATCTCTCCCCGCCCCCCCCTTACACTCCAGCTTTTGATTTTAAACTGTACAAGATTGACAGCCAAGTACCTCTGAAAAGTAGAAAGAAAGAAAAAAGGCAGTTTTCTCCTCTTCTTTTCTTTTTTTCCTTATCATTTGGGGTATGAAACATCTTCTGTTTTAAGTGTTCTTAGACACATTCTTTGGTAGGCGATTAAAGTTGAAAAAAAAAAAAAAACCTTAATGGACACTTGCATTTCCTTAATTGTGTGTTTAGCCTTGGTGACCAGCACTTGTCTATTACCAAAATCTCCACAACTTTTGTGTCTTCATTTGCAGAAAGTTGGAACTGACTTTGTTTCATTCACGCTCACTCCGATTCAAAATAAACAAACAAAAAAATGCCAAATTTTACCTGTCCAGCTGAAGTGTGTGTAAAATCCTGCCTTGCATGACATCGAAAAAGAACATTTGTCGTTTTATTTATTAATTTATTTTAGTACTTGTTCCATATGCAGCTTTGTACCTTTTTAAAAAAAACTTCGATATTGGGGGAGGGCGGTAGTCGATGTCTCTTTTTTTAAATTGCAAACATCTCAAGTCGAATTGCAAACATGTCCACAGGTGATTACGGAGCAGAGAATGCAAAAAACAAAAAAATATATTGAAGAATTGAAGGGACTGTCATTCAGAATTCCCCTACTTATCTTGGTTAATTTGATTAAACAGATTAACAGAGTTGGAAGGGACCTTGTAGGTCATCTAGTCCAAGCAGGAGACCCTACACCATTTCTGACAGATGGCAGTCCAGTCTCTTCTTGAAAGCTTCCAGTGGTGAAGCTCCCACAATTTGAACCACAACAATCTACTAACTTTTCCCGTGGGTCAGATTCTTGCATTCAACCCATAAGTGTCAGCTGCATTTGTGCACATAACACAACACCTGTCCCTCAATCTTTAGCTATAACCACTACTGAACTATAAACTCATCTTCACTTGAGTGTCCTTATTATCTTCCCCTTTTCTGGCTACCAGAATGTAATTTCCTGGGCTGTATCTACAGCTAAAATAGCCATGCTTCTGTCGAACAACATCTTAAAATATTGCAGCCCTCCCTCTCCCACTTTTCTTTCTGTGAGATTCCCTTTCCCCTCCCTTTTTGTTTTCCCTGGGAAGATCTACCCACCCACCCTCAAATGGGGGCTGCAAAATTCAAAATATGTAGGATTTCCAATGAGGTGCAAAATGGCACGAGGCTCCTTCAAAACCAGGGAAGTTGTGAATAATTTTGAAGAAGAGATTGATAGGGGAGCGCCTGTTTCGATGTTCCCGAGAAGGGATCTTTAGAACATAGAATTCTAGGGCTGGAAGGGACCTCGGGAGGTCTTCCAGTCCAACCCTTGTTCAAGGCAGGAGACCTCATATATCCAGGCCGAAGGTGATCCAGTCTGTTTTTGAAAACCACCTATTTTCATTTCTGCAAGAAATACAAGCGGATGGGACTCACCCCTTTGCACAAAACAATTTTGTTTGTATGTAGGAACAAATTAGCTTTGTTAGATTTTGAAGCCATATAATGGCTTAAAAGGTTTGCGTCCATGCCAAATGTCCCAATTTTGACCTGGGGATGCCGTTGTTAAGTGTAATGACCAGCTGTAAGTCACTTTTTTCAGTTTGCTTTTAATTTTGGTTGCTAAATGAATGGTAAGTTGAGAACTCTCTGTGCAGTATTTTTGAAATAATGACTTTGATGAATGGATTAAGTATAAATAACACGATTGCACTTTTGTGTGCCAAGTTGAATCCTTTCTTTTTTTTCTTTCCTTTTTTCCTTCCTTCCCCTTCCCTTCCCAGATTGAGGACCCGGATTGTTGTTGGGGGCGATATGCTGACTCTGTAAACCGCTTAGAGAGGGCTGAAAGCCCTATGAAGCGGTATATAAGTCTAACTGCTATTGCTATTGCTATTCCCTTCCCTCTCCTTTCTCTTCCCTTTTCACCTCCCAATCAAATCAACTTTCTTGTCATCTATCCTGGCCTTTGTCAAAGTATTATGTTTTCCTGAAAATAAGACCGCCCCAATCGGGCTTTTGAAAATAAGCCCTCCCCTGAAAATAAGCCTTCCCCTAAAATATTTAACCGCATGCGTAGCCGGTCTCTGCCATTTCCTGGGGGAAAGTGGGGGGAGGAACATGTCACATGTCCACGCGGAACGGCCTCGCGGAGGCCACTCCCACAAACCCTAGCTACTACGCCCCTTCTCTTAGTGGCGGCCGTAAAAAGAGCAGCTGGCCAAGAGACGCTAGGGCTGGCAAGAGTGTGCCAGAGACAGAACTCCCGGCCCTCTCTGGATCAGTTGATCTGCGAACCGAGGTTAAGGGGCATCCTGCACCTCAAAAATAATAAGATCTCCCCGAAAATAAGGTCAAGCACTTATTTGGGGGGGGGGGGGGGTTTGTCAAAAAAAAAAAAAGACCGTGTCTTATATTCAGGGAAACACGGTAATCTAAGTGGCGCTAGTTAAAATGTCCAGCAAATTCTCCCTGCGTTTCTATTATATAAGAACAAACTTCCCAAAATAGGTTGATATAATACAAAAAATAACCAAAAAGGAGGAATACGTATTTCTTTCATCCATTTAAAACATGGCTAAATGCTGGCACATTTTGCCATCGCTCTTAATGTCTCTTTCAAATATTTTAGTTTCAACCAGTACCCTGCTAGGGAGAGGGGAATGACTGGAAGGAACTCAATTTTCAGTTTTCCAAACTGTTCCTAACCCAAACAGAGCTAATTAGCAGGCAATTACTTATTCATAGAAAAGAGGGTGATTTTTTTTAAAAAAAAATCTAGTTTAATTTGTCATTAGTCCCAGAGTAATACAAGAATAAATAATTCAGTGTCAACAGAGGAAACTTGTAGGAATTACAAGAGTCACAGAATTGATTCAAAGGTTTAAACAATCAGCCAAAGGAATGTTAATTTCTCAAAAGTATAAATATTATGTTAGAGACCTACTACAGATCATTCTCAACTTACAACCAGAATTTCCACTGCTTAGGTTCTTAAGTGAATCACACCTCATTTTACCTTTTTTTGCCACATTTGTTAAGTGAATTGCATGCACTTCTTAATCACATGGTCATTAAGCGAATCCGGATTCTCCATTGACTCTGCTTGTTGGAAGTCAATGAGGAAGGTCGCGAATTAGGATCAAATGACCCCAGGACATTATAACTCTTGTATGCTGCTTGCTAAGCATTGATCACCTGACTGGTGCAATGGCCGTTAAGTACGAGGACTGGTTGCAAGTCCTTTTTTTCAGTGCGGTTGTAACTTCAATCAGTCCCTAAACGCAGCATCCATGGTATGGCGTCCTGTCAGTGTGTGAGAGAGTTGAGGGCTGTTTGGGAACAAACTGTTTGCTGTGTGAGCAGCAAGGAAGGAGGCAGCAAGGAGCCAGGGCGTGGCTTGTTCTGTACTAAAGCTGCATGCTGTGCTGATACCTGAAACAAACTGAAAGTGAAACTTCTCTGCTGAACTATTGTGTTGGCAAACCTGCTTTTGGTATTGTCTATTTACTTCATGTGTTATATATAAAGAGAAGTTATTGAATCCTGCTGAATCAGTGTGTGCTTTCTGAATGGGATTGCTGCTGCAAACTCTCCTTGCAGCAAAGAGCAAACAGCCAGGTCAGCTTCAGCACATTATTCAACCTGAGCAGCTGATTGGCGGGGTGGATGGGAGTGCCAGAATACCCCCAATCAGCTGTTCCAGGCTACAGGAATTGCTACAGACCATTGCCTCCTCGCATTTTTGGCTACATTCAATGTATAAGGCGCACTCAAATTTTCACCCTCTTTTAAGGAGGGGGGGAAAGTGCATCTTATTCTCCGAAAAATACAGTATAGATATACCTACTGGCCTCCTGGACCATCGTGTGGAATTCCAGAGAAAGTTTCATCTTTTAAAACAGGAAATTCACAGGTGGGGAAAAACACCTTCAAAGGCGATCATCTGTGCAAGCAGTTTACACAAAACAACTGAGCGTATGTAAAAATAATAATAATGGGGGAGTTTTATTTTTCAAGCCTGAGAGTCCTTACCTAAAAAAAACCTCTTTGCTTTTATTTACTTTTTTGAGATTAAACTACCTTCCTAAAGGTAGCTAAAATTAATAATTGGAACTCTTCCCCCACCCCTCTTCCTTCTAATAAGCTTTTCTAACATTTTTGATTTTAGTCTCGCAGATCGAGATATTCTTGATTCAACCTGTTCTACTTGCTATTCAAACAGTCGGGATGTGTTTGCTTGTTTTTACTAGTACTTAAAAAGAAAAGAAATCACTGCGTTACTAAGCCAGCGCAACCTATAATAACACTGGATCCTTCTGAATGCCTTCCCATCCCATAATATAATGCGGAGAGAGAGAGACCTGAGTTGCTATTTTGTCTGGGTTCTTGCAGCGTGCCGAACCTTGGCTTGTTTTAATTGTGATTTGTGGGAACAGGCCACAAAAGTTTGCTTCCAGCATAAAAACTTATGGTCATATTAGGTGAATACCCAGTGAGGCACTGATGATGTTACCTAGTTTGGTCACGAAATGTCTGCAAGGAAACCACCAAGCTCAGAGAGCAATGAGGGCCCCTCATTTCAACCCTGAGTTGCCAATATTTTCACTCCTCTTGGTATACCATAACACAGTGATGAAAAATCTTTCCCAACTGGAACACTTGAGCATATGTTGTGGCCCAGCAGGAGCCATTGGAGCTGCCACCAGGCTCCGACAGCGAGGGGCCCTATGAGTCGGCTCTGGAGGATGTGGAGGACCCTGGACAGGGTTCCGACTCTGAGCAGGGCACAGAGAGGCTGGTTGGCCACCAGGAGGCGCCTGAGCCTTGGACCAGTGGGGAGGAGACAAGGGAGAGTGATCCGGATGCCAGCAGTGAGTTGTTCCTGGATGCCCAGCACTGAAGAGCTTATAGGCGTCAGGAACAGTTGCGCAAGTACAGGAGGTAATTGCACTCAGCTGGTGGTCATTAGGCTCCTCTCCAGACTACAATAAGGACTGCTTGTGCACACGCCTCTCTTGCAGACGTCAACGCAGGAACTAATGTTGGAGAACAGAATTGTGAGCTTGGCAGGCTGGATTGCTGCCAAGACTTATCTGTGCTGATTTGCTGCCAAGGACCTGTCTGTCTGTTAATAAATTCTGGAAAGTATCTTTGACTCGGAGTGTGTTGATGTGGGAAGAGGGGGGTCAGAACAGCATGTGTGTGCAACAGAGTGCTGGAAATTTGGAGATCAGCTGGCCGGCGAGGCCATGCCTGTTTTTGGCCGTTTTTTGTTATTTGGGGTGGGGGGGTTCCAGGACATTTTTTTGGCTGTTTTCTGGCCAAAAGAACAGCTCCAAAACAGCCTGTTTTTGGTTTTTGGGGGCTGTTCTTTTTTGGGCGTTTTCTAAGACCAGCTGGCTGGCATGAAAAAATGGTCCGAAAAACGCCCTGAAAATGGCTCAAAAAACTACCCTGTTTTGGGGCCATTTTCCGCAGCTTTGGCACCCGCAAAGAAAGCTGGCTTGAAACCAGAAGAGCTGCTGGCGATGTGCCACAGATTCGCCATCCCAGCCCTAACACTTCAGGTCTATGCTGGTGTTTTCTATCAAGCCAACACCGAGCAATGGCTCCCAATTCAACTGCCACGATCCTGCGGCCATCAGCTTTGGAAACCCAACTCGGCTCTTTGCGCGAAGACCATCGCAGTCCAAAGTTCCTTCTCCCATTTTTTTTTTGTTTCTCCCATTACAGAACAAAAAAAAAAAACACATTTAAAAATGGGAGGAGGAGCCATATCCGCCTGCAGAGAGTGCCAAAAACAAAATAAAAATTCCCCAGATGTCTTCGGCTCCCACCTGGAAACCACCCCTGATCCAGCCATCTTCACCTCTAAACCAAATGTTAAAACCCGGGGAACGTCCTTGGCGGAGAGTCAGGCGGCGAGATCTTTGAAAGCGCACAGCCGAATATTCCTGATCTTGTAATGTTTCTGGAGCTCCGGATCCTTCAAAGTCTCCAGCTCGTGCAGGCGTTCCCACGACTGGGAAAAGTCATCGGGGCCTTCTCCGCAACCTCCAGTAGGTGGGATGCTGGGGTAGCCTGGGTGGGTCATGAGTTCGAGAGTCACCGTCCGTAGTCCTTGACCGGGGCGTAAGAATGAAGACGGCAGAGGAGAAGATGTGGAGTCCTCTTTGGCCAAATGAGCTGTGGTGGCGTTATCGATAGCATCTAAGATGCTTTGAGTGGACATATTTTTCCCCATGGTGCTAAGGCCGATATATATATCTGGCCACCTGGAAGACAAAAAGTTTCTTCAATTTCAGAAAGACAGCTAGTCCTCGATTTATTTAGTTGACAGTTCCAGATTACAACGACATTGAAACGTATGAAGAACTGGGTATGTCTAGTTTAATAGAAAGAAGGACTAGGGGAGACATGATAGCAGTCTTCCAATATCTCAGGGGTTGCCCCAAAGAAGAGGGAGTCAAGCTATTCTCCAAGGCACCTGAGGGCAGGACAAGAAGCAATGGGTAGAAACTAATCAAGGAGAGAAGCAACTTAGAACTAAGGATTAATTTCCTGACAGTGAGAACAATTAATCAATGGAAGAATTTGCCTCCAAAAGTTGTGAATGCCCCAACACTGGAAGTCTTTAAGAAGATGTTGGATAGCCATTTGTCTGAAACGGTATAGGGTTTCCTGCCTAGGCAGGGGGTTGGACTAGAAGACCTCCAAGGTCCCTTCCAACTCTGCTATTGTATTGTATTGAAAAAAATGACAATTTTTCGCTCTTACGACCAATCGCAGCATCTCCATGGTCACAATTCAGATGCTTGGCAATTGACTCATATTTATGACGGTCACAGTTCCCCGGAGTCATGTGATCTCCCTTTTGCAAACTTCTGACAACATGGGGAAGCCACATTCACTTCGCGCCTGTGTTCCTAATGGCAGTAGCACTAAAGACTCATACCGCTCCACAGTGCTTTCCCAGCCCTCTCTAAGCGGTTTACAGAGTCAGCCTCTTGCCACCAATAATCTGGGTCCTCGTTTTACCCCCCTCGGAAGGAGGGAAGGCTGAATCAACCTCGAGCCTGGTGAGATTTGAACTGCCAAATTGCAGGCAGCCGGCAGTCAGCAGAAGTAGCCTGCGGTACTGCACCCTAACCACTGCGCCACTGCGGCTCGTAACTTAACAACTGCAGCAATTCACTTAACAACTCTGGCAAGAAAGGCGGTAAAATGGGGCAAAACTCTCTTGACAAGTGCCTTGCTTAGCGACAGAAATTGTGGTGTCGATTTTGGACATAAATCGAGGACTATCTGTACAAGACATCCTTTGCTTACACGGTCTTAATAATATGTTTCTTCTTAGAATCATCCGTTTAGCGGCCATTTAAAGTTACAAGGGCTCCGACCACGTATCCATGGTGATACTGTGATGGTCGTAAGAGCAAGAATTGGTCATACGTCCCTTCCTTCAGTGCTTGAAACTTCAATAGAAGTCTTCTATGGAGAGGGAGACAGTCCAGACAGTCACTTATCTGAAATAGTATAGGTTCTCCTGCTTGAGCAGGGGGCTGGACTAGAAGACCTCCCAGGTCCCCCCCCCCAGCTCATTCATTCTAGTCTTATAGATGCCCTCACCTTATGCCATGCTTTTGAAAGACCTCTATGGTGTCCAGCGAATCCTTCTCCACTCCCAAGTAGAAATCCATCAACGTTGACTCTATCCAACCACAGCGTGGGAGATCCGGTTCAATGGGAACTCGCGTGTACGTGATCCCATAGTCTTCCAACACCTCTGCGAATACGTGCCTGATCTCTGGAAGAGTAACCGAAGAGGAAGAGCATGGTAAGGAGATCCAATCCCAGGGAAATGCCAGTGCCAAAATGTTTTGAGGAGCAGAAGGGAGACGGTGGATCGATCAACACAGATCAGTGATGGGTACGGCCACCGGTACGACCATACTGGTGGTAGCTGAGAGCAGCAGCCACCATACCGGAATGATGGCTCGTTTGGCCCACCTCCCCGCCCGCGTTCCTTACCGTTTGTTTGACGCAAATGGGCCAATTTGTGCACACGCGCACAGTGTGCTGCGTGACCTCCGCCGAGCAGCTGCGCCTCTCCGATTACAGCGCCTGGTCCCCTGCACAGCATACCGGTTGCGACGGGATCCGAACCCACCACTGACGCAGATCCTACTTACCTGGGAGAACATGGACGTGTTGGTGTCCATCCATGTGATGAGGTAACTGGCCTGTCAGTTCACGGAACAACTCCACCTGTGCTATCAATTCCTGCTTCACCTAAGTGCAGAAAAGCAGAAGGTGTAAATGGGCTGCATGGATATTCTCGTTTATAAAAGTGGAATCGTTAGGTGAAGCCTACAAAACAAATCGGGCGCAACTTAAGCCTTCCAAGGGACACCTTGGCCACTCCGAAATGAAGGGTTCTTGATGATCTCTGAGCTTGGTTGGTTTCTTGCAGACGTTTCATTACCTAACTAGGTAGCATCATCAGTGCTGTTACCTTCTTTGAGCAATGGAACGTCTGCAAGAAAATAAGCAAGCTCGGAGAACACCAAAAATCTAACAGCCGTCCTTTCTTCCTCCTCCTCCTCCTCCTCTCACCCAACTCTCTTCTAACACTGATGATACAACTAGTTTGGGGATGAAACATCTGCAAGAAAATAACCCAAGCTCAGAGGGCACCAAAGGTCCTACAGTCCTCCTCCTCTCCACAAACCCCACTCCCTTCTAGCACTGATGATGTTACCTAGTAGGGTAATGAAATGTCTGCAAGAAAACCACCAGCTGAGAGAACACCAAGGACCCCACATTTCAACCCTGTGCTAAAAAGCTCTGAAATTCTCTCCAAACAACACTAATCCCAAAGAGTTGTGTGATTTCCTGCTCTTCTTTTAGCACAAAATGAACAAATGGTTGTGTGCGATCCAAGACAGGCTTGGTACAATTCAGGAAAAAAGAAACCCACGACACATTAGAAAGGTCTCTCTTGGTTCTGAACCCAGACGGTGCCCTATTAAATGGAAAAGGAGGGGAAGAAGGGGAAAACAGAAGAGAAAATATTAAATATATAAGTATATATTCAAGAGCGAAATATAAAGGGGGAAATATATAGTTAGGATAGATTAAGGGAATAAGAAATGATACCAAATTATATTTGGGTTTGCGAAAATACCATCCCAAGGAAATATTAACTGAGATTTGAAAGAGACACCTATAACAACAGAAAAAGAAAGGGAGAGAGGAGGAGAGGAGAGGAAGATGAGGGAAGGAAGAAAGAGGTAAGGAGAGGAGGGTGGAAGGGGGAGAAAGAGAAAGAGAGAGGGTAGGAAGGGGAAGGGGAAGAGTAGGAGTAAGGAAGAGGTAAGGGAATAAGAAATGATACCAAATTATATTTGGGTTTGCGGAAATACTATCCCCAAGAAAACATAAACTGATATTTGAAAGAGACACCTATAACAACAGAAAAAGAAAGGGAGAGAGGAGAGAATGAAAGGAAGATGGGGAAAATAAGAAAGAGGCAAGGAGAGGATGATAGAAGGAAGAGAAAGAGAAGGAGAGAAGGTAGGAAGAGGAAGAAGAGAGGAGAGGTAAGGAAAGAAGGGGAAGGAGAGGAGGAAGGAAGAAAGTAGAGAAGGGAGGGAGGGGGAAAAGAAAGGGAAAATAAGGTGGTGTTACAACAGGTGGAAGGGATGGTAAATAAAGCAACCCAAACTGTATATTATAAACTATTAAATGAAATAACAAATGTATAAGACTGGCAAATGTAAAGAAGAAGAACAATCATGTGAATGTATACTTAAAATGGTATGTAAGACAATAAAAAATAAAAAAATTGGCAAAAAAAGAAAAAAGAAATGTCTCCCTTGATGGATTCGACCTACACCGAGAAGGAAGACCCAAGTCAATCCATTTGAGTTGCCTGGCTCAACGTGGGCATCCTTCACCACGTATCTCAACCACCTTTCACCGAGAAGGAAGACCTAGATCAACCCATTTGAGCTGCCTGGCTCAACGTGGGCATCCTTCACCACGTATCTCAACCACCTTTCACCTACAAGGAAGACCCAAGTCGACCCATTTGAGTTGTCTGGCTCAACGTGGGCATCCTTCACCATGTACCTCAACCATCTTTCACCTACAAGGAAGACCCAAGTCGACCCATTTGAGTTGTCTGGCTCAACGTGGGCATCCTTCACCATGTACCTCAACCACCTTTCACCTACAAGGAAGACCCAAGTCGACCCATTTGAGTTGCCTGGCTCAACATGGGCATTGTTCACCATGAATCTCAACCACCTTTCCAAAGAGTAGATGGGGGGGTGTATTTGCTCCTCCTCACCTCAGCCATGTTAAGAAGCCCTTCGTTTAAAGACATCCGAATTCCCATCTTTCCATGGAAGAACCCTTCTGGGTTGAGGAGTGTGGACTTTTTCTTCAGTGCTGGGCAAACCGGGGTCCCCTCAGAAAGGTTGGCATGGAGCCCTATTGGAATGCAGTGTCTACAGAGAAAGAGAGGGAGGGGAAAACATTTGAAAAATCCTCAAAAAGGAAGTATTAATATACACCGTATTTTTCGGACGATAAGACGCTCCCAAGTATAAGACGCACCTACGTAGTTTTGGGGAGGAAAACAAGGGGGGGAAATCTGCTTCTGCCTCCCAGCAATTTGCCTCCTTGCAGCAAACAGCAAACAGTTCAGACGATATACACTGTTTGTGGTGTTACATTTCAGACTATCCTTGTACGGATGCTGTTAAAATTGATGTGGCTTTCTGGAAGTATATGTTATTCTCTGCTATTTCAAAGAAGATACAATAGCACTGGGCCTCTTCAGATCAAGCATTTATTTTAAAAAGCATCTTCATTTTGTTAAGCTGCCTAGAACAATAATAAAGCCATCTTTAAAAGAAATAAGTCTAATAATTTGAACATTCTACAGGCATTTATAGTTATCAAGGAGAAGCAAACAGCCTGATTAGCACAAGAAAAAAAAATCTGCCTCTGCCTCCCAGCAATTTGCCTCCTTGCAGCAAACAACAAGTTTCACTTTCAATCCGATCATCAGCTGTTTCAGGCTGCCGGGATTACTATAGCCTATTGCAGCCTCCGCAAGCCCCATTATCCCCGTTTTCTGCAAGGAGGAAAATTGCTGGGAGGCAGAGGCCAAAGGGTGGGGGCCGGTGGGTGGACAGGACTACATTCGGTGTATAAGACACACCCAAATTTTCACCCTCTTTTAGTGGGGAAAAAGGTGCGTCTTATACTCTGAAAAATACAGTAAGTATATGTTCAAGAATGAGATACTGTATATATATAGAGAGAAAAATAGGACATGATAATGAACAAATGGGAATAGGAAAGGATAAGCATAAACTTAGAAGTGGGTCACATGATCAAAATTGGAGCACTTGGCAGCCAGTGCATAAATCTGACTATTCCAGCATCCCACCCACCTTCTGACAAACAAAGCCAATTTGGGGGGGGGGGGACCAGAATTGCTTAACGACCGTGTTACTAATTTCACAAGGGCAGGGATTCCCTTAACAAATACGGCAAGAAAATTTGGTAAAATCCACTTAACGAATTTCTCACTGAGCAATATAAATCCTGGGCTCATTTGTGGTCGTAAGTTGTATACCCCGCCGATAAATTACAACGTATGTAGGCCAGGGGTCGGCAATCTTAAACACTCAAAAAGAGCCACAATGGTCCTAACTGGAAGCCCACCGTTCAGTTCTGTAACCGACCGGAAGTCCAGTTCCCCTATCATAGAGTCTCTTCCTAGCACAGCATCCTTTTTCCCCTGCTGACTGGAAGTCCGGTTCCCCCACCATAGAGTCTCCTCCTAGCACAGCATCCTTTTTCCTCTGCTGACCAGAAGTCTAGTTCCCCCACCATAGAGACTCCTCCTAGCACGGCATCCTTTTTCCTCTGCTGACTGGAAGTCCGGTTCCCCCACCATAGAGTCTCCTCCTAGCACGGAATCCTTTTTCCTCTGCTGACCGGAAGTCCAGATCCCCCACCATAGAGGCTCCTCCTAGTACGACATCCTTTCTCCTCTGCTGACCAGAAGTCCGTTTCCTCCACCATAGAGTCTCCTCCTAGCACGGAATCCTTTTTCCTCTGCTGACCGGAAGTCCAGTTCCCCCCACCATAGAGTCTCCTCCTAGCACAGTATCCTTTTTCCTCTACCTGTCCCAACCGAAAGCCCTATCAATTGTGGAGCCGACAGGGAGCCGCAGCAGAGGGATGAAAGAGCCACATGCAGCTCCAGAGCCACAGGTTGCTGGCCCGTGCTAGGGAAAAGTGATGTGTATGAAAGCCAACGCCAGCAAAAGGACCGACAGCTGTGCGATTTCACACTGTTGTGTATGTAGTAATGAGTCCCACAAGGAAACATATGAGAGTATATGTGGAATAAATTAGTAACAGTTCTCACAGGTTAAATCTCACAGGTTAAAGAGTCAGCACAACAAAATAAATCATCTTAAATTGGCTGAGATAAGTAGGGAACAGAAGTAGGCCAGGATAAGTTAGATAATCACTTAATTAAACACCGAAGGATTTACTTATTTATTAACAGGGGGATGCTGTCATTGGACACTGATTCTACCTCTTCAAAAACACACAATATTTTCATTTTGCAGCATTTTTTTTGGTATTCTTCTTCATTTCTTTCTGATCTTTACCCTAGTTTCTGCGTGAAAAAAATGGACAGCAATGTCCTTTGGCCTTGGGAATTCCCAGCTGCCTTCGCTTCTGCAATCTTGGCACCGATTATTTATTTCAACTCCCAGAATTCCTGAGAAATTCACACCTCTGGAGAGGAGTTGACCCTGGTGTAGCAATAGCTCTTAGACGTGCCTGCCGCTTTCCAGCCCTCTCTAAGCAATTTTACAGAGTCAGCCTCTTGCCCCCAACAATCTACATCCTTATTTTATTGACCTCAGAAGGATGGAAGGTTGAGTCAACCTTGAGATGGTCAGGATTGAACTTGTGTGTGGGAAGAGTTACACTGCAATACTGCATTGTAGCTATTGTGCATCATGGATGGATGGGTGGATGGAAGGAGGAAAGAAAGGAAGGAGGAGGAAGGAAGGAAGGAAGGAAGGAAGGAAGGAAGGAAGGAAGGAAGGAAGGAAGGAAGGAAGGAAGGAAGGGAGGGGAACAGCAATAGCAATAGATTTAAAAGTAGAAAGAGTGTTTTTTTAAAAAAAGAATAAGAGTGTAAAAAGGAGAAAAAGTTAAAAGTTAAAAACTGATTTAAAAGTAGTGTTTTTTTTAAAGGATAAAAATAGAAGGTAAAAAGGACAGCAGTGTTCAAAGCTCCAGAAAAACCAGTCACTAAATGAATCATCCGTGTGAAAAAAACAAATCCTAAGTCACTTTTTTCAGTGCTGTCATCATTTTGAACAGACACTGAACGGAGCGGCGTAAGCCGAGGACCCATTTTTAAGGTTTAAAACCCCGATGGGTTGACGCCCGTGAAATCAAAAGAAAACTACAAGGAGAGACTCACTTCTTGGCCAGCTGGACGGCATCGGACACGGCGCTCCCGTTAACCAGAAGCGAAACGTTGGAGATGGCCCCGGCCAGAAAGCACTCCACGATGCCATGATTCCTCCGCGGGCAATAGCCGAAATCATCCCCGGTTACGATCAGCTTCACCGTGGCTTGGGGCATCCTTAGGCGTCAACCCTACGAAGAGCCAAAGTTAGCCAGAAGACAAAGTCCTCACGTTAGTCTCTTCCCCTCCCCAAGGCAGGAGCAGAGAAGGAAGGGACGAAGCAGAGCACCCATCAGCCACAGCCGTGGCCAACCGCCGCCGTGTGCCAAGGAAGCATAAATCCTAAGACGTGTCTTTTTCTCGCTGCGCCACGCCAGCCGCTAATCTCGCCCTTGGGAGGGAGTGTGTGGAAAGCAAGTCCCGCCGAAGACGGCGTAACTAAGAGGATTAGCCAAACTCAGCTTTCTGGGTGAAGGAGGAAAAAGGCACAGTGGTTGGGTTTGAGCTGGCTGGTTTTTTAAAAAAATACTTCGTGTTTCCCCAAAATTAAGACAGGGTTTTATTTTCTTTTGACCCCTGAAATAAGCGCTTGGCCTTATTTTCGGGGAGGGCTTATTATTTTTGAGGTGCAGGAGGGGGCGAGCGTGGCCACCTTGTGGCTGCTGCTGTGCTGCAATATTTTCAGGGAGGGCTTATTTTAGCACATGCACTCAAAACCCCGACTGGGTTTATTATCCGGGGAGGTCTTATTTTCGGGGAAAGAGGGGTAGACATGGGGAATGATCCGGATCAATTTGTGGAGCAGTGAAAGGGCACCGGGGAAAGTGGGGCTGAAACGGAGCCACCGCTCAACACATTTCAATTAAAAGGGGAGGAAATAAACATATGAAGAACGGTTGCAGGAACTCGGTATGTCTAGTTTAATAGAAAGAAGGACTGGGGAGACATGATAGCAGTCTTCCAATATCTCAGGGGTTGCCACAAAGAAGAGGGAGTCAACCTATTCTCCAAGGCACCTGAGGGTAGAACAAGAAGCAATGGGTGGAAACTAATCAAGGAGAGAAGCAACTTAGAACTGAGGAGGAATTTCCTGACAGTTAGAACAATTAATCAGTGGAACAACTTGCCTCCAGAAGTTGTGAATGCCCCAACACCTGAAGTTTTTAAGAAGATGTTGGATAGCCATTTGTCTGAAACGGTATAGGGTTTCCTGCCTAGGCAGGGGGTTGGACTAGAAGACCTCCAAGGTCCCTTCCAACTCTGCTATTGTATTGAATTGGGAGCAGAGCTGAGGAATTGTAGCGCCTGGGCACCATGGGTTGGTTTTTGTTTTTTTTTAAATGTGGTTTTTAAAAAAATTGAAATTATGAGGCCACGGGGCCTCAGGACAGAGCTGGAAAAGGGGTCTTGGAGATTCTTCTAGTCCAACCCCACATCCTCTGTTCAAGCAAGAGATCTTGATAGATATTTATGAATATCTCTTTCTTGTTCCAGTGGGACAGAAGTTGCCTTCAGAAGTTGTGGGAGCTTCACCACTGGAAGCTTTCAAGAAGAGAGACTGGACTGCCATCTATCAGAAATGGTGTAAGGTCTCCTGCTTGGGCAGAGGGTTGGACTAGATGACCTACAATGTCCCTCCAACTCTGTTAATCTCTAAAAAAATGACATTTCTCTCTGTCTCTCTCTCTCTCTTTCGCTCTCTCTCTGTCTTTTGCTCTCTTTCACTCTCTCTCTTTAGCTCTCTGTCTCTCTCTCTCTCTCTTTCTCTCTATCTATCTGTCTGTCTCTCTCTGTCTTTGCTCTCTCTCTTTCTCTCCCTTTCTCTCTCCTCCCCTCTCTCTTTGAAGTCCAGTTTAAATTTACTGGAGGGGGGGGGGGCGGCGTACAGGATCCAATTCGGGCCAAACAATTGCTTTTTTAAGAGGTCCCTCTGCCAAGGGATGAGCCCCCGAGGGCCAAGTGTGCATTCTTGGAGCACAAATGTTCAGGGGTTCGGTGCATTCCCCAAGGCAGGGGGGGTTGGACTAGATGACCTACAAGGTCCCATCCAACACTGTTGTTTTTAACCAGAAAGGATTCTGAAGTTAGCTGGGATTTTGAGCCATGGAAAAAATCCTTTATCGACCTATTTCCCCTCCTCAGCCTTTCAAAACATTTTAATCCATCATCTCCCTCCTGTTTTATTTCACAATTAGAAGATCTGATTTAAACAAAAACAAAAAAAAAGAACATTGGTTCTTCCCACTAACCACATTTCATTCCAAAGCGAACCGCTCTCCAGAGCTACAGGTGGCTTCATCGGAGGCCGTGAATTCAAGAGCTAATATTTGAATTATTATTTTTTTAGAAAAAAGGTGAATTTCCTGATTTTGGCCTCATGCTTCTCCTTTCCTACAATAGATGAAGTAAAGCCATACTCACAGGTTTTTTTTCCCCTCAAGTTTGGTCTTTGGTAAAAAGCAGAACGCCGATTTGAGAAAAATGCAATTCAACCAGCCAAATTTTTTTTCCCCAGGGAATTTTCCCTAGGAAAAACTGACTAGGTGCTTTTGCCTTCCAGAGTCAAGATCGAACTGCCTGCAGATACTGGTTCTGCTTTCTTTGTTAAGTTATCTGGAAGCTATCAGGAAATAAGAAGTTGAAAATCCAGATATGGTGCAACATTGGACACTTTGGCAAGAACTCCTGTTTCCTCCTGGGCTGGTTGCAAGCCAACACAAGATTATAGGTTTAATTTTCTTTTTTTGCCCAGGAAAACCTGTGCTTTGTTAAACTGAATATAACTAAGATAATTATGCACAATTTTTCGAAAGCTTTTTTGAAACCAATGTATAGTTGGTGAAATATTGGCCTGCATAAATACAGTGGCAGCTTATAAAGGTTCCACTTTCACCTATATGCTAGTCGTTCCCGACTCTAGAGGGCGGTGCTCATCTCCGTTTCAAAGCCAAAGAGCCAGCACTGTCCGTGGTCATGTGGCCGGCACGACTCAATGCCGAAGGCGCACGGAACGCTGTTACCTTCCCACCAAAGGTGGTTCCTCTTTTTCTACTTGCATTTTTTAACGCGCTTTCGAACTGCTAGGTTGGCCGAAGCTGGGACAAGTCACGGGAGTTCACTCCATTACGCAGCGCTAGGGATTCGAACTGCCAAACTGCCGACTTTTCTGATCGACAAGCTCAGCAGCCACCGAGCCAGCGAGTCCAATAGCTTATACTTAGAACTTCTCAGAATGTTTTATGAAGACATCTCCATTTAGAGACTGAAGGCGGAAAGGCATTAAAAGTTAGAATATTTTGTGACATGTGATGTGACAGGCGGAAAAATATCAACGCCATAAATCAATTCTCATACTAGCAAGTTTAGGACGCTGGATTTTCGTAAAGCAAAGCCAAAAAGAGGTCAACAGAGCATTTAAAAAAAACACTCATAAAATTCACTGCAATCCAGTGACGTTATAATATAAATATATCATTTTACGACTTTTTCAAGAAGGTGTGATGAAAAGAGTCCTTTTCAACACTTCCTCTTGGCTCCTTAAAATGGAAATGTTTACTGCCACACCTTAAAAGAATCCGTAAAAGTTCCTGGATATACAAAGTGTTCCAATAATATTCTGAATTGATTTCAACAGAAAATCAGAATAAAGCATCACACTATATATCCTGACAGTGAGAACAATTAATCAGTGGAACAGAATTTGCCTCCAGAAGTTGTGAATGCCCCAACACTGGAAGTTTTTAAGAAGATGTTGGATAGCCATCTGTCTGAAATGGTGTAGGGTTTCCTGCCTAGGCAGGGGGTTGGACTAGAGGACCTCCAAGGTCCCTTCCAACTCTGTTATTCTATTCTATTCTATTCTATTCTGACTAGCTAGCATCTTGGGAAACAAACCCACCTTTCCCACTGGATCCTCTGCTTCCTCTGCCAATCCTCCTCTCTAGCATCTTCCCTAGAATTAAAGAATGGCAAGGAAGGGACCTTCGAGGTCATCCAGCCCAGCCCAGATCAAGGCTCTTCCTCATCCCCATCCCAAAGCAACTGCCTCTTACCCCAGCCCAGCATATTCCTCTCTCTCCCGACTTTCCCCAAAATTTCCGGCAGAGCTGCTCCCAAACCACTCCGATTTCGAAACCTGTTTGCCAGGATGCCACCCCTTCCGGGCCGGCCTCTGAGGCGAAGCCGGATCAAACGGCGTGGCATCCATTCCAGATGTGCCGACATCCGCTTTGGCACGGAAGGAAGGAGGGCATCCGAGCCGGCCGGCCGGGAGAGCAGGGCGGGCAAGCTTTTTAAAAGGGTCGATCGGGGATTGCAACCCCGCGCGGGCGGTGCCATGCCATCCCTTGGCACCGGTGGGCACACGGCTTCCTTGGGGGGGGGGGGGGGCAAACAGGGGACATCTATCCGATCCCTGCTAGGCACTGAACCCAGGATCGGATCGCAGCTTGCTGTCCCCCTCCTCGTTCCCTTCTTCTACTCCCATCCCACCCCCTTACCACTTTTCCCTAGAATTCAGGTTCGATGCCCAGGCCGGGCACAGATTCCAGAGGGAGGAGATCCATTCTGCTTCAAGATTTGCACCGGGCCGGCCGTGCAACGGCTTCTCCCGGCTGCAAAAAAAAAAAAAAAGGGAAGGGATCCTGGCACACTCACCCATGGCGAAGGGGCAGCAGCACCCGCCGACCCCGCGGCTGCAGCAGCTTCCATGCCCGAAGCGGCTTCCTGGCTCAACCCCGGGGAAAAAGCGAAAGCGAACTGGCAAAGGCGCGTGGGAGCCCTCTGGTGGCCGCCGAAGGGAACTGCAGGAGGCAGCGGAAAGGAAGCGCAGGAGGAGCCCGGCTTGTGATTCAGCGCCTCCAGCTACTGCCCTCACCCAACCACGCAGAGGATACTCACTGAACTACAGTTCCCAGCATTCCTCGCCTTGGGCCACGCTGGATGGAGGCTGCTGAGACTTGTAGCTTTGGACTAGAGGAGTGGTTCCCAAACTTGGCAACTTTAAGACTTGTGGACTTCAACTCCCAGAGTTCTCCAGCCAGAAGAGCTAGCTGGAGAATTCTGGGAGTTGAAGTCCACAAGTCTTAAAGTTTGGGAACCACTGGACTAGAGCTATAGTGGGTTGGAGCTACGGGATGACGTGATTGATTGATTGATTCATTCATTCATTCATCCTAAAGAAGGACATAAAGTGAGATCTGGACATTAAGTGTGAAACCTATTGGGTCAGGCTGGACAGCCTCTCGGGGTCCCTTTATTCCTATATTAAAAAGCCACATAGGCAGAGTTGCAGCTTGCAAAAGAACAGGAAGCAAGTGCCTAACCGCAGGGTTCAATAGTCTCAGAAGACCACAAGGGTCAGCTAAAGTTCGCTTAGAGACACATAGTCCATACCTGTAACAAAAGGAGAAGTAAGACCCCATCTCCTTATAAGGCTTTTTCCTCAAGGTAACCAATAGGAAATGGGTGTTTCCGTGTGACGCTGCCTTTGAGAATGTATAAGAACGTGTGCTTCGATAATGAAGGTTGTTCAGAATTTGCAATGTTAGCCATTTCGCTAGCTTTCTGAACCTGGCTGCCAAATAAACTTTTCCTGTATGCTGAGAAGTCTAAAGCCTGTCATTTTCTGCAACAATTCAAATAGAGGGGAATATTTGTAGTTCAGGGTTGAAATGAGGGGTCCTTGGTGCTCTCTGCACTTGGCTGGTTTCTTGCAGACGGTTTCATGACCCAACTAGGTAATATCATCAGGGCTAGAAGGGAGTGAGATTTGCAGGGAGGAGGAGGAGGAGGAGGAGGAGGAGGAGGAGGAGGAGGAGGAGGAGGAGGAGGAGGAGGAGGAGGAGGAGGAGGAGGAGGAGGAGGAGGAGGAGGAGGAGGAGGATTGTAACATCCTTGGTGCTCTCTGCTTGGTTGTTTTCTTGTAGACATTTCATGACCCAACTAGGTAACGTCATCAGTGCTAGTCAAGAAAGTTCACAGGATCCCTGATTGATTGATTGATTGATTGATTGATTGATTGATTCCAATAGAGACTATTTGTAGCTCAGGGTTGATTGATTGATTGATTGATTGATTCCAATAGAGACTATTTGTAGCTCAGGGTTGATTGATTGATTGGTTCCAATAGAGACTATTTGTAGCTCAGGGTTGGTTGATTGATTGATTGATTGATTGATTGATTCCAATAGAGAATATTTGTAGCTCAGGGTTGATTGATTGATTGATTCCAATAGAGAATATTTGTAGCTCAGGGTTGAAATGAGGGGTCACTTGGTGCTCTCTGATCTTAGTTGTTTTCTTGCAGATGTTTCACGACCCAACTAGGTAATGTCATCAGTGCTACAAGGGAGCGGGGTGGAGAAGGAGGAGGAGGATTGTGGGATCCTCGGTGCTCTCTGAACTTGCCTGTTTTCTTGCAGACGTTTCAAGACCCAACTAGGTAACATCATCAGTGCTAGTCAAGAAAGCTCACAGAGCACCAAGGACCCCTTGATAGATCTATCAATCAGTTGATCGATTGATTGCATTTCTATAGAGCCCATCTCACCTAAGAGAGTGTGGCCAGCTTACAATACAGGTATTGTTCCTTGACTTACGACCACAAACTGAGCCCAGAATTTCTCTTGCTAAGCAAGTTTTGCTCCTTTTTTTTTAAATTACTTTTCTCGCCACAGTTGTTAAAAGTTAATCATTTCATTTCATTTCATTTATTAAATTTATAGGCCGCCCAATCCCAGAGGACTCCGGGCAGCTTACAATGAAAGAAGAAAAAAAGAAAAGCAAAATAAGTTTTAAAAAATAGTTTAAAATACACAACACAATCACACAGTGGTTAAGTGAATCTTGCTGCCCCATTGACTTGCCTTCTCAGACGGTCACAAAAAGGACACCAGACACAGCAACCGTCATAAATATGAACTACTGGTAGTTGCCAAGCATCTGAATTCCGATCTTGTGATCATGGAAAGCGGCGACTGTCGTAAGTGTGAAAAATGGTCATAAGTCATTTTTCCCCCAGTGCCGTCGTAACTCCAAACAGTGACTAAATGAACTCTCGTAAATCAAGGACGACTTATACTTACAGAATTTTTTAGTGTTTCTTTTTTTTAAATAATTTTTATTACACAGGTTTTTTTTAAAACAAAAAAGAAACAACTTTAACAGTTTCCTTCTATACAACATTTCCATATCGGTATACATCCATTATATGTGCATCCCCCCTCTCCCTGGCCACTACTCTAATATGACATTATCTACACATGCAACTCCAGTGTTTTTATACATACAAATATATTCATTTCTTGAGTTACAGTCATTCATTGTATGTCGTTTCCATTCCTACATATTTATTACTGATTTCTAACTCTTATATCTTCTTCGTTTAATCTTTCCTTAAGCTTTATACCTGTCTTCTAACCATTTGTACCAGGGGTGGGCAAACTGCGGCTCTGGAGCCTCATGTGGCTCTTTCCTCCCTCTGCTGCGGCTCCGTCACCGGTCGGCGCCACAATTTTGAGAGGAGCTTCTGGTAGGGGGGGGGAGAGAAGCACAGCGCGCCAGGAGAAGACTCTATGGCAAGGGGAGTGTTTTCCAGTTGTCTCCACAATTGTTAGGGCTTCCGGTTATGACAGGTAGAGGAAAAAGTATGCCACTCTAGGAGGAGACTCTATGGTGGAGGAACTGAACTTCCGGTCAGCTCCAGAATTGAACAGGGGGGCTTCCGGTTAGGACCTTTGTGGCTCCCAGTGTTTTCTTTTCTGTGGGAAAGGGGTCCCAATGGCTCTTTGAGTGTTTAAGTTTGCCTGATTTATACCATTCATTCCATACCTTATACTAATCTGATTGTCTTTTATCGTTGATCTATTTTGTGAGATCTCTGCACACTCTAGGACAGTGTTTCTCAACCTTGGCAACTTGAAGTCCTGTGGACTTCAACTCCCAGAATTCCCCAGCCAGCATAGCACAGGATTCTGGGAGTTGAAGTCCACAGGACTTCAAATTGTAAGGTTGAGAAACACTGCTCTAGGACTTTGCTTATCATGATGGAGCCAAAATTATTCTTCCACTTTTTCTGCAATTATGTAATTCAGGCTGCCGTTATGATACGTTAAGCTTTTACAATAACAGAAAGTCTGTACTTTTAAAATCACGTTATACCAATCACATGACCTCATGGCAATCTGCCTTGGAAATAATACCTTGGGTTAACGCTGCAATCAACGCTCAAAACAATCTTTTTTTAAAAACCACATTTTAAACAATTCCCCGAACAATTTGCCATTGGTATTTTGTGATACCAGCTTTGTTGCCCCCGGATGCCACTCTCCGTTAAAGAATTAAAGTCCATTCAGTCGTTGAGAGATTGAAGAGGAATGTTGTGGTCCGCCAGCAGCCAGCGGATCTGACAACAGATTCGGAGAGTGAGGAGGTTGGAGAGGAACCTGGGCCAGTCCTGGAGTCTGGGGAAGGCTCTGATGAGGGCTCTGTGTCGGAGGCAGAGAGGGGGCCAGGACCATCTGACAGTTATCAGCTGCCTTCAGAGTCAGACATCTGTAAGGCAGAAGAACATCTGGAGCCTGTTCCCAGTGTGTGCATGCGCAGAGCTGCCAGACGAAGGGAGCAGCTAAGGAACAAGGGTTGACTCGGGAGTAAAGCCACAGGTGGACAGTGAATGGCCCCTCCCAGAGGAAATAAAAGAGTGAAAGGGGAGTGGAGTTTGCAGGAGACAGTTCAGTTCATTAGGGTGAAGATCTGTTCCTGACTTCTTGCCAAGGAATTGCTGCTACAGCGTGGAGTTTGGAAGATATCGGCCTGGCAGCTCTCCAAGCCTGATAAAGGTCTGGAGTTGTGAAATCTCTTGAAAGACTGTTGGCTGGGACTTTGCTCCCGAGGAATTAAAAGGGGTTTTATTGGGACGAAGAGCCGGCTTCATTCTTTTGGGAAGCCGAGGTCAGAACAAGGAAAGTTGGAGCTTTGGAATGAAAACTCACAAGCCAGGATTCTGGATTGCGATGTCTTGTGTACAAAGTTTCAGTGTCAACAACATCTTTTATGCAAATGGATGGAATTGTGGCAGTAGAACTGCTGATGTAATAAAGGAGAAGCAGGTTCTTTTTCCCCCTTCTTCTTCTTCTTCTTTTCTTCTTTCAAGCCGTAAGTAACTCTCAGTCTCATCTCTGGAACTGGACGTCTGGATTGAATTCCCACCTTGGTGACCTTCTGAACCATTCTTCAACAAGACGAAGACCTGGCTAAGTTGTCCAGAGATTAGAAAAGCCACATGTTCTTTAGTTCTCAAATTAATTGTCATTAAAGCCATTGTAAGGATATATGGGGTTTTCAAAAGGGGGATTAATTGATTTAATGTATGGCGTGTCAGGACCTGGTGGCTCAGTGGCTATGATGCTGAGCTTGTCAATCAGAAAAGTCGGCAGGTCGGCGGTTCGAATCCCTAGCACCGCATAACGGAGTGAGCTCCCGTTACTTGTCCCAGCTTCTACCATCCTGGCAGTTCGAAAGCAAGTAGAAAAATAGGAACCACCTTTGGTGGGATGGTAACAGCGTTCTGTGTGCCTTTGGCATTGAGTCATGCTGGCCACATGACTATGGAGATGTAGTCAGACATTAAACTAGCTTGATGCTTAGTGAATTGTTTGTCTATCAGCTCCGGATGTGGCCTGATTTGTTGAAGTGGAAAGAAAAAGGAAACCATTTTCATTGCAGGTTTATACCAAGCCAGTAGATTGGGCTTTATTAGACTGTGGTTTCTGCTTTAGCATGGTTGTGTGAACACTACAAGTTGTGGTTTAGTCAGCCAAACTTAGTTGTGGTTTATCCAGGTAAACATACTTCAGCTGTTGATGTTTAGCGTGGCGTAACCTTTTCCATTTTTTTGGTTCATTTTCTACTTCAGTAGTTTTCTGGCATTCTTTTCATCTTTTGGCCTTTTGTTTTGGAGATAATCAGAGGAACGGAGGGTGGAAAGAAGAATAGCAATAGCAATAGCAATAACAGTTAGACTTATATACCGCTTCATAGGGCTTTCAGCCCTCTCTAAGCGGTTTACAGAGTCAGCATATTGCCCCCAACAATCCGGGTCCTCATTTTACCCACCTCGGAAGGATGGAAGGCTGAGTCAACCCTGAGCCGGTGAGATTTGAACAGCCGAGCTGCAGAACTGCAGTCAGCTGAAGTAGCCTGCAGTGCTGCATTTAACCACTGCGCCACCTCGCAGAGAAGGGGCCCAGAGAAGGGGAGGAAGGAAGGAAAAAATGAGGAGTGAGGAGAAGGAAGGAAGGAGAGAGGGAAGGAAGGAAAAATAAGATGAGAAGGAAAGAAGAAAAATATGGAGAGGAGAAAAGGAAGGAAAAAGGAAGAAATGAGGAGAGAAGGAAGGAAGGAAAAAATGAGGAGAGGAGAGAAGGAAGAAAGGAAATAAGAGAGGAAGGAAGGAAAAGAAGGAGAGGAGAGAAGGAAGGAGAGAGGGAAGGAAGGAAAAGAGAGAAGGAAGGAAGGAAAAAAATAAGATGAGAAGGAAGGGAAAAAATATGGAGAGGAGAAAAGGAAGGAAAAAGGAAGAAATGAAGAGAGAAGGAAGGAAGGAAAAAATGAGAAGGAAGGAAGGAAAAATGAGGGGAGGTGAGAAGGAAAGAAGGAAGAGAAGGAAGGAAGGAAGAAGAAAGATGAGGAGAGAATACAATATATTTTTCTGTTTCTATTTAGATTTTATTCCTTCATCAGCTCCCAATTCTTTGGAGGGCAAAATCATTCACGGATGGTGGAACTGATATTTCTCACGACAGTCTCACTCTCCCGACTTTTGAAATTCTTATTTGTAAAATAATAATAATAATAATAATAATAATAATAATAATAATAATAATAATAATAATAATAATAATAACAACTAGTAACCAATGCCAAATCCGGCGAAACAACTGGCCGCTGTGATACAATTGTATAATAATAATAATAATAACAACAACAACAACAAACTTGGTTATGGTTAACAACAGGTACATTAAAGAAAGAAACAGAGTCACTAATCCTGGCTGCGCAAGAACAAGCTATCCGCACAAATGCCATTAAGGCCAAAATCGAAAAATCCTCTGATGATGCCAAATGCAGACTTTGCAAAGAAGCTGATGAAACTGTTGATCACATACTCAGCTGCTATAAAAAAATCGCGCAGACTGATTATAAATTGCGGCACAATTCAGTAGCACAAATGATCCATTGGAATTTGTGCAAAAATTTTAATATTAAAACAGCAACAAACTGGTGGGAACATCAGCCTGAAAAAGTCACCAAAAATCAGATGGTCAAGATCTTGTGGGATTTTCGCATACAAACAGACAAAATACTGGCGCATAATACACCAGACATCACACTGGTTGAGAAAAATAAGGTCACAATCATAGACATTGCAATACCAGGTGATAGCAGGGTAGCTGAGAAGGAACATGAAAAAATTGCAAAATACCAGGACTTAAAAATTGAAATTCAACGACTATGGCACAAACCAGCAGTGGTAATTCCAGTGGTAATTGGCACACTGGGTGCTATTCCAAAAGCGCTGGAATTACATTTAAAACAGTTAAAAATTGACAAAATCACCATCAGTCAAATGCAAAAAGCCGCACTGCTTGGATCTGCACGCATATTATGAAAATATGTTACGACGTCCTAGGCCCCTGGGTGGGGCCCGACTAGTAACCAATGCCAAATCCGGCGAAACAACTGGCCGCTGTGATACAATTGTATAATAATAATAATAATAATAATAATAATAATAATAATAATAATAATAATAACAACAACAACAACAACAACAACAACAACAACTAACTAGTAACCAATGCCAAATCTGGCGAAACAACTGGCCGCTGTGATACAATTGTATAATAATAATAATAATAATAACATTATCAATTAATCAACCAAACAATCTATTTATTCTTTTGACTACCAGTGGTAGCAAATCAGATAATCTACCTCAAAGATTCCGAACATACACTCCAAATGTGCAAAACTCAAAAACACGGAAACCTGGTGACGACAGCAGCTTTTGATAAGACCGTTTCTCCCTCTGTTGTTGTTTTTAATTGCAAAGCAAATAACTTTCCTATCCAGAAGCCCCAGGAATTTTCACAGCACTGAAATAGGGCTGTCCAAGAGGTTACACTAAAAAAAAAATCTTTTTCTGTAGGCAGGAAAAGCAGGAAGAAGGTGTGAAGAATTTTAAGGAGCTGTCCTTTCAGCACTATGGAAGGTCGCAGATATTCTGGCTATCTAGCGGACGATGAGAGTTTCAGAAGACCTCAGGTGAGGACTATTCTGACCTTGGCTTCCACAAACTATGAAGCAATTAATTCCTTGTTCCGACAAAAAAAAAACCTTTTTATTAAGTGACTGTGAATTCTGCTCATTATTCACATCCAGCAAAGTCTTTCGAGGGAGGATTTATAGTCACAGACCTTATCTGGTTTGGAGAGCTGCCAGGTCGAGATCTGCAAAACTTGGCAAGGAGCCTCGGAGAGTCACGGACCAATTAAGTAAACTAATGGTCTCCTGCAAACTCCACTCCCCTTTCGCTCCTCTTTTATTTCCTCTGGGAGGGGCCATTCACCGTCCACCTGTGGCCTTACTCCCATGTTGACCCATGTTCTTTAGTTGTTCCCTTTGTCTGGCAACTCTGCGCATGCACACACAGGAACGGGCTCCAGCTGTTCTTCTGCCCCACTGATGTCTTACTCCGAAGGCAGCTGATAACTGGCATACGGCCCTGGCCCCCTCTCTGCCTCTGACACAGAGCCCTCATCAGAGCCTTCCCCAGACTCCAGGACTGGCCCAGGTTCCTCCCCAACCTCCTCACTGTCTGAATCTGCTGCCAGCTCTGTTGGCAGGCCACAACAAGGACCAAGGGGTTCCCTTCGCATCCCTTTCCAGAAACAGGACTCACTTGTGAAACTCTCCAGCATCAAAAAGAAAAAAAATAGCTTCTGAGAAAGCCAAATTCTCCATGAAAATCAGTTTCCTGACTCTAATCCAAAGAAATGTAGCTGTAGGCCCAGAAATTCAAGTATCTGACAAGAACCAAATAACCTTCTGCAGATGTTTCTGCAAACCCAACCAACCAAGTAATAGATTGGTCAATAGTAGGATAATGTTGCCTTCTTTCTTCCCAATTTGGAAGTGTGGGCTTTAACTCCCAGAATTCCCCAGCCAGCATGTTTCCCAGGAAATTCTGGGAGTTGAAGTCCATACATCTTCAAGATGCCAAGGTTGAGGGACCCTGGTTAGACAATAGAAACAAAGTTAGAAAGGAGGAGATATAAAAAAGAGGAAATGTTACTGTTAATGTGGAGAGAATTTGATGATGAAGATGCTACGTACTATTGTGATTGTATGGATATATAGTTATATTATTAATAGTATTATTATATTATAACAGACATGTGGATTTTGATTGTTTAAAATCCAGATCCAAGATTGAGAAATATATATTGTTTATACCAAAATAGGTTAATAGATGAAAGAGGAAAGGATAATTTGGTTTAAGCTTAAAGGGTTATTGGTGATTTGTTCAGATACTAAGAAGAAAATAAGTTTAAGATGAAAAAATTGAAAGAGAATAAATTGGGTTGGAAATGGAAACAGAACTATGATGAAAAAACCTGTTAATTTAGTTAAATTGGAATCATGGATGTATAATGAACTATTAGAGAGGATAAAAATGTTAGTGAAACTTTAGATGGCAAGGATAAGCTAGAAATTTAGATGGAGCACTCAGACCAGGAAATAGAAGAGAAGAGAATAAAAGAAGAACAAGAATAGAAGAAAAAGGAACTAAAAATTCTGATAGATATAGACAGAAAGACAGACAGACAGGAGATAGATAGATAGATAAATAGAAGATAGACAGGAGATGATAGATAGATAGATAGATAGATAGATAGATAGATAGATAGATAGATAGATAGATAGATAGATAGATAGATGGTAGATAGAAAGAAAGAGAAAGAAAGAAAGAAAGAAAGAAAGAAAGAAAGAAAGAAATCTATCCATCTATTCTAGATGGTTTCATTAGGGTAAAATAGATGAGAAAAGGAATCATGAATGATAATTTGGTATAACTTTGAAGGGGCAACCAGTGATATTGTTTATGCAATAAGAAGAAAATAAGTTTAAGATGGAAAATATGGAAAGAGAATAATAGAGCTGAAATTTGGAAATAGAATTATGATGTAAAATGGATTATGTACAAAAGAGGATGCAAAAGGAAAAAAATCTGGAGAACACTTTGTATAAATATGTTATTTGTATTAAAAATAATAAGAATAACTTTCTTTTTTTTAAAAAAAATCTAGATCAGACTCAGACCAGGAAATAGAAGAGAAGAAAGTAAAAGAAGAACAAGAATGGAAGAAAAAGGAACTAAAAATGAAAAATAAGTAGATGATTTCACTAGGGTAAAATAGATGGAAAAAAGGAATCATGAAATGATCATTCTTGTTCTTCTTTTACTTTCTTCTCTTCTATTTCTTGGTCTGAGTTTGATCTGGGTTTTTTTAAATAAAGATTATTATTATTTGTATTTAAATTATAATAATCATAATTTTTTTTTTTAAAAAAAACCCAGATCTCACACTGTGGAAATGCATTTGTTTACGTTCTTGTAGGACTCCAGTGCCCACAACAGCCCAAGAAGAGGTCCCTATGACTGGAGGACCATGATCCGGCCACCGTCGCGCTGTCAGCACCGAACCGAACCGCCAACCACTTCCACCGCCTCCTTCAACAGCTTCTCCCAGGGAGACCAAGGGAAACGGAAGCGCCACCAAAGCAGCAGCGGTAGCAGCACCGAGAGGACCAGCGACCTGGCCACCGAGTTTTCCGAATTCGTGGACTTCTTAGCGGACGAGGACGTCCTGCAGAGCCTTCAGCAGATCGTGGAAGACGCCGTCCAGAAGCTCCGCGACGTGACATCCGACAGTGGGGAACTCATCTTCGACCTGCAGGAGGAAACGTCCTCCAGCGTAGAGAGCGAGACGTGGTCTTATTCCTACAGTTCGACGTGTTCCCAGATCAAATACCAAACCACGACCACCATGTCCACCATGTCCAGCTCGGACGATGACCAGGAGAAGCACTTTATGAGCCCATCGTCATCGAAGACAGGGGGCAAAATTTGCCTCTTGGATAAATACGTCTCCAGGCTCCCCAAAGTTGGAAAGCAAGCTCCTCAGCATCTGTCTGGAGGAATCCATGCTGAGGTATTTCTAAGTCCTTCGTAAGGATAGATCTTTGGGCCCCAAGTTCCGAGGTTCGGATCTGCCTGGGGTGAGGTGGGGGGGGAAATCCTGTGCCAGAAAAGGAATGTTTGCCTCCAATTTTCAATCCTTGGTACTAAAAAGAATAGAATAAAAGAGTTGGAAGTAAGAATAAGTTGACCCCCTCTTCTTTGTGGCAGCCCCTCAAATACTGGACGACTATCATGTCACACCCTAGTCCTTCTCTTTTGAACTTAAATACAGAATAACAGAGTTGGAAGGGACCTTGGAGGTCTTCTAGTCCAACCCCCTGCTTAGGCAGGAAACCCCATGCCACTTCAGACAAATGGTTATCCAACATCTTCTTATATAAAGTGTTGCAGCATTCATGGTCGTAAGTGTGAGAAACAGATATGAGTTCCTGCTTTTGAGTGCTGTTGTAATGTCAAACAATCAGTGAATGATTATAAGTCAAGATCTACTTACAATGTTGAGAAATATGGCATGAAGAGGTAGAATGGGGTGTGGCTCACTGCCTCGCTTAACAAGAGAGGTTTTGGTCACAATTGCAGTCATTAGTTAAGGACTACCTGTTGTGGTCTGCCAGCATCCAGGGGAGCTGACAGCAGATTCGGACAGTGAGGAGGTTGGGGAGGAACATGGGCCGGTCCTGGAATCTGGGGAAGGCTCTGTGTCAGAGGCAGAGAGTAGAGCAGACCCGTATGCCAGTTATCAACTGCCTCCAGAGTCAGACATCAGTGGGGCAGAAGAACAGCTGGAGCCTCTTCCCAGTGTGCGCATGCGCAGAGTTGCCAGACAAAGGGAACAGCTAAGGAACAAGGGTCGACTTGGGAGTAAAGCCACAGGTGGACGATGAATGACCCCTCCCAGAGGAATTAAAAGGGGAGCGAAAGGGGAGTGGAGTTTGCAGGAGACCATTAGTTCGCTTAATTGGTTCGTGACTCTCCGAGACTCCTTGCCAAGTTTTGCAGATCTGGCAGCTCTCCAAGCCAGATAAGGTCTGTGACTGTAAATCCTCCCTTGAAAGACTTTGCTGGATGTGAATGAGCAGAATTCACAGTCAATTAATAAAAGGGTTTTTTTGTCGGGACCAGGAGTTTGCTTCAGGCTCTTGGGAAGCCTCGGTCAGAACAGGTGTATGAAACAGGTTCTGTCTCTTTCCTGTTCCTTCCTCCCCTGCTCCCAAAGGACTCTGGGGATGGATTTGGTCCTCCGCTGATTGTTTTCTCACTCTCGTTCTTCCTTCCCATGCTCACAGTCGTTTTCCGAAAAGTCGGGAGAAAGCTACTTCCAACAGCAACACTTCCACATCTGGGCCAAGTCGTTCCAGCATCCCCAGAGGGAGTTTTTTGCCAGGTTCCAGAGTTCCTTCCCTCAAGATTCGCTGTCGTTCGAATCGCTCCACAAGGAGATCACCAGCGTCTTGAAACGGCCTGTCCGGCATGGAGTTCCCATGCATTACATGTGCCACAAGCATTTGCACGCCTTCTTGGAAGAGACCCAGATCTTGGCCAGTCTCCAGGATGTCATCAACCAAGCGGTCCTCAAAATCCTGGAGGCCACCATGACGGGGGGGATCCCGTTTCTTGACTTGTCGGATGACCACGGGTACCCTTCGTCCTGGGATTCGGAGGAGGAAGAAGAGTCCAGTGTCTCAGAAAGTGAAGAGGAGATGTCGGAAGATAGGACGAGCAAGGGGAAGAAGAAGAAAGAGCCCTCGGACGATGGGAAGCCTGATCTCCCCAAATCCAAGCAGAAGCCTGCCACGCCGGAGGAGGCCGCTCGCAAGCCCAAGTCCGTCCCGCCTCCACTCTCCAAAACAAAGGAAACCCCAACCAAGATGAGACACATGCCGCCTCCATTCCCGAAATCAAAGAAGAAGAGCCAAGAGCCAAGCCAGGCCGAAACGGAGACAACCAAATCGGTAATTGCTGGGGAATAGGAATTAGGAATAGAAAAAGAATAGAATAGAATAGAATAGAATAGAATAGAATAGAATAGAATAGAACAGAACAGAACAGAACAGAACAGAACAGAATAGAACAGAACAAAGTAAGGAATAGAATGGAGTGGAGTGGTGGAGTAGAATAGAATGGAATGGAATGAAGTTGAGTAGAATAGGAACAAAATAAGGAATGGAATGGATTAGAATAGAATAGAATAGAATGAAAAGAATGAGGTAGAAGGAAAAGGAATAAGAAATAAGAAATGGAATGGAATAGAATAGATGATTTCATTATGTTAAAAGAATAGAATGAATAGAAAAGATGAATAGAAATAGAAAATAGAATAGAAAATAAATAGAATAGATGATTTCGTTGGGCTAAAAGAATAGAATGAATAGAAAAGGATAGAATGAAAAGAATAGAATAGAATAGAATAGAGTGAAGGAGAAGAATGAGGTAGAAGGAAAAGGAATAAGGAATACGAAATAGTATAGATGATTTCATTAGGTTAAAAGAATAGAATGAATAGAAAAGAAGAATAGAAATAGAAAATAGAATAGAAAATAAATAGAATAGATGATTTCGTTGGGCTAAAAGAATAGAATGAATAGAAAAGGATAGAATGAAAAGAATAGAATAGAATAGAGTGAAGGAGAAGAATGAGGTAGAAGGAAAAGGAATAAGGAATACGAAATAGAATAGATGATTTCATTAGGTTAAAAGAATAGAATGAATAGAAAAGAAGAATAGAAATAGAAAATAGAATAGAAAATAAGAAATAGAATAGAATAGATGATTTCATTAGGGTAAAAGAATAGAATGAATAGGAAAGAATAGAATGAAAAGAATAGAATAGGGTGAAGAAGGAGGATGAGGTAGAAGGAAAAGGAATAAGGAATAACAAATAGAATAGAATAGAATAGATGATTTCATTAGGTTAAAAGAATAGAATGAATAGAAAAGAAGAATAGAAATAGAAAATAAATAAAATAGATAATTTCATTAAGGTAAAAGAATAGAATGAATAGAAAAGAATAGAATGAAAAGAATAGAATAGGGTAGAATAGAATAAGGAGAATAGAATAGAATAGAATAAGGAGAAGAATGAAGTAGAAGGAAAAGGAATAAGAAATAAGAAATAGAATAGATGATTTCATTAGGGTAAAAGAATAGAATGAATAGAAAAGAAGAATAGAAAAGAAGAATAGAAATAGAAAATAAAATAGAAAATAAGAAATAGAATAGAATAGATGATTTCATTAGGGTAAAAGAATAGAATGAATAGAAAAGAATAGAATGAAAAGAATAGAATAGAGTAGGATGAAGGAGAAGAATGAGGTAGAAGGAAAGGGAATAAGGAATAGAATAGAGCAAAGTAAAGAATAGAATGGAGTGGTGTGGAGTGGAATAGAATAGAATAGAATAGAATAGAATAGAATAGAATAGAATAGAATAGAAGCACATTTGTGCAAGGGGGACCTTTACCTTAATTCTGGATTACATAACAAAGGGGCTGGGCTGGGCTGGGCTGGGTTGGTTCAATTGGTGTCAGGCATGAAAGATCAGGTCCTCACTTGAAGGCCGAAGTGATTTTGTACTGATTTATTGCACTTTATTATACTGATTTATTTATTTTTACACTAATTCCTTGCTACTCGTGTCTGTGCACAAGAACCTTCTCAATTGCTACACTTCAACTAAGGGTCAATGGAATCCAAGAGAGGTTGGACTTCAGCTTGTTTGTGGCTTCAGAGGGATTCTGGGCTAATGCCTCTTTTAACTCCGCCTCCACTCCTGCCTTCTTTTCTCCTACAACTGGATTGGATTAGATAGCAAATGGATTGGATTAGATGGGTTGAACCGGATTGGATTAAGCATCTGTAAACATGCCCCATCTTGAATTGTCAGCGTGGGACTATAAAATATATTCTAAGGAAGGGTTTAAAAATACTACCCCAGCGGCCTTTTAATATTCTGGCATATTCTTTTAAGATCTTCTCTCTTTAAAAAAAAAAAAAGTTTTATTAAACATTTTAATCTTTAAAAACGGGGTGGGGAACAACAAATACAGAAAAAACAAGACACACATAACAATATAAAATAGTTTTACAGCCTTCCGTATCGGCTTACATACAGTATTTAACTTTTATAGCTCTCTATTCTACATTGCCTTCCTATCGGCTTTAACATCTGTAATAGTGTTGATGAAAGAAATGTCCTTCTGGGTTCAGCTCCAAGTGGGGAAAAAGACACTGGAGACATGGAGGCTGCTTGGAAAGATGGTTTATTGTTGGACAGGACCACATGGCTTGAGCCCTGAACAGAAAAGGTGATCACATGCTTCAGTGTTGGTGGAGAAGAAGAGAAGGGCTGAGGGAGGGGCTTGCTAGGCTTTTTATAACCTGTTCAGTCCCACCTCTCTGTTTCCTGTTCCTGTGTAAGAAATGTATTCTGATTGGTTGTCAGACTCCCATGGGGCCATGCAGGGGCTACTCTCTAGGCTGCGTTTTGAATCCAGATTTGATTGAGTTCTCAGATGCCATGTGGTCAGTTGAGTAAAAGGCCAATATTATCATGCCTTTACTCCCATCCCCCCTGGAGCTGCAGTGGAGAAGTCTTTATTATGTAAAATGGACTAGCTTGGCCTTCTTAATGGCCCATTAACAGTGGGGATGGGCAGGAAGCTACAGGCAACTATTCTGTCTTTTAAAACACGTTTCTTTCATTTCCATATCCAGAGAAATATTCTGCCTTTTCAATATTTCCTAGGATATTTCATTTTTCTGGGAGAGGGCTGGATGATAACTTCCCACAGTGTAATAATGGTTGCACTCCCATTTTTAACAATAATAATTTGTTCATATCACCATTGTATTTACATTATGGTCAATACTTTAAGTTTGATAGTAATTAGTAACTTTGGTTAATTTTTATTCAATGCTAGTTTAGAAAAAGCAACAAAAAAGACTTCTATATCCTGTTTTCTAGCCACTTATACATGCTATTCCATATTTTATAATAACCCAATTCTTCTCTTTCATTTACCTGCATGATCATTTTGTCCATCTCTGCACATTCGAGTATTTTTCTAATTACTGTTTCATCTGCGGGTGTGTTGATTTGTTTCCAGTTTTATTTCAAGAGCTTCTTCTCAATCACGTCTTTTTTTTTTCTTGTTCTCAAATATTTATTTTATTTCTTTAAAAAAAAAACCACAAATATTTCATCATTTGTCAATCATTAAGACATTGAAGTAATATAGCAATATAGCAATAGCAATAGCAGTAGACTTATATACCGCTTCATAGGCCTTTCAGGCCTCTCTAAGCAGTTTACAGAGAGTCAGCATATTGCCCCCAACAATCTGGGTCCTCATTTTACCCACCTCGGAAGGATGGAAGGCTGAGTCAACCCTGAGCCGATGAGATTTGAACCGCTGACCTGCTGATCTAGCAGTAGCCTGCAGTGCTGCATTTAACCACTGCGCCATCAATTTTTTGTGTGTGTGCCCCTCCCTCCCTCCCCAACCCCCTCCTCCTCCCCCCCCCCGACTTCCCAGAACCCGTACACGGTATGGATTTTTAACTAGCACAGTCTAAAATCTATTGAGAAAAAAGAAATAAAGAAATTAATGACATTCTGCATTGACCTTAGCTTCTTCTTACTGAACTAACTTTTAACAGTTTAAATCATTTCTGATCTTAAGCATAGGTTAAGTGGAATTTCTTGGTCCCGTATTTATTTTGTATATAGTCAATCCATTTTTTCCAGTCTCGTTTATATCTCTCATTTGAATGATCTTTAAGATATGTCAATCACTTCTTTTAAAACCCAGTTCTTGGTTTCTCCTACTTCTCCAGACTAGGCATGCCATCACTCCAAAAGACATCAAACGGGCCCGCCTTCAGGGTAAACCTGTCCCGAAGCAATCCATCATCGATTTCTTGATCGAAAACGCCGCCAAGCTGATTTTGTACAAGTACAATTACGAAACCCTGCTTTCTGAGAAGCTGGGTTTTATCTCCGTCCCGGTCACCAAGGTCCTTCTGGAGATCATGTTTGGCTACAAGAAAATCAAGGGCAGCGGGATACGTCTGTCTTCTCAGATCGACTGGACCAAGGTTTACGAGGAGGTCTACAAGAAGCGGCCGCCCAAACCTAAAGTCCCCAAACAAGAGAAGAAGAAGAAAGGCGAAGAGAAGAAACAGAAGAGAGCTGGGGAGAAGAAGAAAACGGAGAAGAGCTTGCTCACAAAACCCAAAGGGAAAGTGATCCGCGTGAAGGGGGCTGGAGACCATGGCACCCAAAAAAGCTTATCGGAGCAGGAAGAGCCACAAATTTTTGAGATCGTCCCTCCACAGTTCCCATCCGATGCCGAACCGCCTTCGGGCGATGAGAATGACGGCATCCAACCCCCAAGCTCGAAGCCGGCTCCTTCCACCGCCAAGGTCTCCACCATCATGGATAGTCCTAAGAAATCAGAAATTCAGGATTTGGAGAAAACGCCTTCGGCAATGGGCACGCCAAGGCCTTCGTGGTCTGTACGGAAAAGTAACACTGCCAGTCTGTTACCCGAGGTGGATGCCAACAGCCAGGGCCCCGAAGTTCACGGGAAGAAATCTGTGTCTCAGCGGTCTAGCGTGGTTGGAGAAGGGAGCAAGACGGTGCTTCCTAAAATCTGAAACTCCACTTCTGTCTGGTTAATAAAGGATATACGTTTGTCTACTACGGTCCTCTGAACGTCAGATCAGTGTCTTCCCCTCCACCGAATCTAACCGGTGTCTCATCCGCAAGACAACCAGCCTTTTGGGACTTTCCGATATTGAGTTGTTGTTGTTGTTGTTTTTTTAATTCATGAAATGTTGAGTTTTATTCTTCAGAATCGATCCTCTCTTCCAATCTGGTCAGAGATGTCTTGAGTTTTGCCTCCTTTTCTCTTTTTTTTAAACATTAAAAAGCCTTTTTCCCACCCCCCTTGGCTTCCCATCTATCCCATCCTTTGTTTTAGCCATTTAACGAAAGCCGCCTTAGAAAGGAATATTTGAACAGGGATAGGGAGGTGTCCTTAGTGCTCTCTGAAGTTTTCTTGGTGGCTTTTTGCAGACGTTTCGTGACCCAACTAGGTAACGTTATCAGTGCTAAAGGGAGTGGGGTTTGCTCTCTTTGTCGCTGCATATAAAGAGAGAGGGTGTGCCACCTCCTAAATAGGAAAAATCAGATTCTCAGAGAAGAGAAACACAATGTGCAAAAACTCCAATTTCACCAGTCTGGTTCTCTATTCATGTATTTGGTCTGTTGTCTTCCTTCCTTCCTTCCTTCCTTCCTTCCTTCTTTCTTTCTTTCTTTCTTTCTTCTCCTCTCTTTTCTTATCTTTTCCCCCTTTCTTTCTCTTTCTTTCTTCTTTCTTTCTTTTTTTCTCCCCTCTTTTTCCCCTTCTTTCTTCTTTTTCTTTTTTCATCTTTACCCCTTTTCTCTTCTTTCTTTTTCTTTCTATTCCTCTTTGTTTTCCCCCTTTCTTTTTTCTCTTTCCTTTCTTATTATTTCTTTTTTCTCTCTTTTCCCCTTCTTTCTTCTTTCTCTTTCATTCTTTTTACTCCTCTTTTTTGTTTTTCCCCTTTCTTCTTTCTCCTTCCTTCTTTCTCTCTTCCTTCTTTCTATTTCTTTCTTTTTTTTCCTTTTTCCCCTTTCTTTCTTTCTTCTTTCTTTTTTACTCTTTTTTGTTTTTCCCCTTTTTTCTTCTTTCTCTTTCTTTTTCTCTCTTTCTTCCCTTTCTCTCTTTCTTTCTCTTCTCCTTTTCCCTTCTTTCTTTTCTCTCCCTTCCTTCATTCCTTCCTTATTTTTTCTTTTTTTCACCCAGAGATTAAAGTGACATGTCAGTTGACCTAATACACCAAGACATAGCTCCGTGTTTAATCTTTCAACACCCTAAGAACGATCGTCTCCGTCACTAAACACCATAGCAGGAACACTTAATCCCCCAAAGAGGAAGCATTTTAAATAAGAGCCTTTAAAGGTCACGTGGGACGGAAGGCGGGATTCGAACCGGTGGCTTCTTCGGTGCGCAGCTACCACCTTGCGGCCCCTCCCGCTCTTTTTCTCCTCAAGCCTTCCCATCCCGGCCCCGCCCCTTTCCCGTCCGCCACGCCGCCGCAGCTGATTGGCCGCCCCGCCGCGCGCCTCGAGCCTATCAGCGTCCCAGCGTCGCGTCGCCGGGGGGCGGGCCGAAGCACGTGCTCCGTGTTGGCAGCCGCGGATTGGCTGCCGCCGAGCGCCGCTACCGGAAACGGCTGCTGAGGCGAAGTTCGAGCTGTCGCTGCTTCGCCTCCGACCAGCCGGAGGAAGCCTGGGAAGGAGCGGAGATGGGGCGACCGCGCGGCGGCGCTTCTTCTTCGGCCCGGCCCGGCCCATTTCCTCCGTTGCCGCCGCTGCTGCTGCTGCTGCCGCTGCTGTTGCTGGCTTGCCGGCCGGGCCGGGCGAAGGAGGCCGAGGCGGGCGCTGTCACTTGCGGCTCGGTGCTGAAGCTGCTCAACACGCGGCACAACGTGCGGCTGCACTCGCACGAGGTCAAATACGGATCCGGTGAGGAGAAGCGGAGGCTACGAACTCCCAGGATCCCCAGCCTGGGGGGCGGGGGGTGGATGGATTTGATGGTGTCTTGCATTCAGATAGGCAGCTCCTGAATGCGGAAGCTTTATCATGAGAGCCTAAGTCCATTGGGTGGGGGGTTAATGGGGCCTTGCATTCAGATAGGCAGCTCCTCAATGGGGAGCCTCTATTATGAAGGGGGGAGCTATTGGGAAAGAGGGGCCTAAGTGCTTTGGGGGGGGGTGGAGATTAATGGGGCCTTGCATTCAGATAGGCAGTTCCTGAATGGGGAGGCTCTATTATGAATGGGGGAGCTATTGGGAAAGAGGGGCCTAAGTGCTTTGGGGGAGGGATGGGGGGTTAATGGGGCCTTGAATTCAGATAGGCAGCTCCTGAATCGGGATGCTCTATTATGAATGGGGGATATCAGGAAAGACAGGCCTAAGTGTTTAAATGGGGTGGAGGGGTGATGATGCCTTCTATTCAGATAGGCTACTCCTGAATGGGGAGGCTCTATCACGGAGAGGAACTACCTGGCAAGGTGGGTTTAAGCACACACACACACACACACACACACAAAGTGCCATAGGTGAAATTGCTTATACTTGCTATCTATTCAGATAGGCAGTTCCTGAATGGGGAGGCTCTGTTCTGAAGGGGGGGGGTGTCTATTGGGAAAGAGGGCCCTAAGTGTTTAAATGGGGTGGAGGGGTGATGATGCCTTCTATTCAGATAGGCTACTCCTGAATGGGGAGGCTCTATCACGGAGAGGAACTACCTGGCAAGGTGGGTTTAAGCACACACACACACACACACAAAGTGCCATAGGTGAAATTGCTTATACTTGCTATCTATTCAGATAGGCAGTTCCTGAATGGGGAGGCTCTGTTCTGAAGGGGGGGGGTGTCTATTGGGAAAGAGGGCCCTAAGTGTTTAAATGGGGTGGAGGGGTGATGATGCCTTCTATTCAGATAGGCTACTCCTGAATGGGGAGACTCTATCACGGAGAGGAACTACCTGGCAAGGTGGGTTTAAGCACACACACACACACACACACACACACACACACACAAAGTGCCATAGGTGAAATTGCTTATACTTGCTATCTATTCAGATAGGCAGTTCCTGAATGGGGAGGCTCTGTTCTGAAGGGGGGGGTGTCTATTGGGAAAGAGGGCCCTAAGTATTTAAGTGGGGTGGCGGGTGATGATGCCTTCTATTCAGATAGGCAGCTCCTGAATGGAGAGGCTCTATTAAGAATGGGGGCTAAGGAAAGATGGGCCTAAGTCCCCTGATCTGGGGGTGGGAGGGATAGGTTGATGGTGCTTTGCATTCAGATAGGCAGCTCCTGAACGGCGAGGCTCTGTCATGGATGTGGGCTACCTGCCCTAAAACCCTGGGGATAGAGATGATATTGTTTGGAACTTCAGATAGACAGCTCTTGGACCAGGAGGGTGCCTTACGGATGGCAGCTACAAGGAAAGATGGGTCTAAACCCTGCTTGGATGGGGAAGCTTTTAGCTTGTCTTTCAGATAGGCAGCTCCTGAATAGGAGAGCTCTACGACAAATGGGTTGTACCTGCAGAGATGGGTTTAATCCAGCCACTCACCACCACCACCTCCAGGTAGGCTGGGACCCTTCCCTTGGCATCACCTCTTGGGCTTTTGCCAACCTGTCCGTATAAGGTTTATCAAAGGAGGACAATTGTGTGTCTTCTCCGCAAATAAAATCAGGAAATAAAACCCAAAACTGCTGTGGCTGAGTGTTACATTTAACCCGGTGTGTGTGTGTGTGTGTATACTGTACAAAATGAGCTTTATATAGGGTTGGAGGGCATTTGCTTTGCTCTTCAACCTCTGGAAAGCTATTGAACCTCATTATTATTATGCTTATTATTGCTATATCAAGCAGCTCTATTTGTTATTGCTTCCAGTTTGCTCCTACTGGTCCCAGATAGAATTTATGGATAAAGAGGAGTGGGGGAAACAATGCCCTCTGTCTTCTGCTCGTTCTGTAGCTTCCGCTTTGTAGATTGCTTCTGGCTGTTAAATTTCAACATCAATTTTTAAGGAACCGGTTCGGTCAGACCAGTTTCCATTGAATTGAGTCACCTTTTTGGAGCAATTGGCGGAATATCTAGGGGAAAGTCCCTTGTCTGTCATTCAAAGCTAGAATGGCTTCTGTATTGTTGATGTTCTACCTGTACATTTGGAGACATTACTGAAGTTTCCCAGAGCTGCCAGTGTGCAAAGTAAACAGTAAAAACCCTGTAAAGAGAGATTTCATAGTTCACATTTGCTGTTGATGGATCAGGAAAAAGGGAAATGACTTCAGTTGCAACGTCATTATTCTGTTTTCTGTCCATTCTTCTTGGGGACAAATAATGTCAGTGCAACAATTCACTGATGAGTGGGTCACTGTTTTGTTATTAGGTAGTGGTCAGCAGTCAGTGACTGGAGTCGAAGCGTCAGATGATGCCAACAGCTATTGGCGGATCAGGGGCAGAAGTGACGGATCCTGCCAACGAGGAATACCGGTAAAATGCGGGCAGGCAGTCCGCCTTACTCATGTCAACACAGGGAAGAATCTGCACACCCATCACTTCTCATCACCGCTCTCCAGCAACCAGGTAAAACTTGGAGTATTCCCACCTATTTCACACCCGATGTATTTCAGCTGCAGGGATACCTTTAAATCTGATTGATTCTACTGTTGAGTTGCAGTTTTAGGAAGGATGCTGCTGCTTCTCCTCCTTCTGCCATATCCGTTATCAGATGTTGCTGATCATGTTGGCAATCCTATTTTTCTCAACAGCCGTATGAAAAAGTGCTGCTGAATTTTGTCCAAACTAGTCCCTTTAGGTTTTGAAACCGTGATGTTCTTCTTCTGCCTGGACCTCATTTGCCTTCAATCTTTCCCTGGAGGATTAAATGAAGGATGCCATATTTTTCTGGGTGTCCCATCACATGTCCAAAATATTCTAACTTGGATGCTTATCTAATTGAAAGGTTCAGTTGTGCTTTTTTAATTTGTTGTCTACCATTTGACACTACGTATATACAGCAGTGGCTTCCAAGCTTTTGGGCACTTGGGGCCGGTTGCATGGAGAGAGGTTTTTCCTCGAACCCGGGGGGTGGGGGGGAGATTGCATGCTGCCTGCATCCCACGGATGGGGCTTCACTTGTTTGCACAACTCAGTTGTAGCATGCCATGCACTGGGGACCCCTGATGTACAGCATAACTATACAAATTTAAGAAGTCTTGCTGTGCCTAATTTTTTTTACATTTGATGAGATGGTGCCCTCGATTTTGTAAATTTTTAAAATGAATTTCTAACATGCTCGTGGCAGTTCCAATGTTAAAAATCCTTAAAGCTTGTTCGAGGTATTCTGTTTGTTTCTTACTGTGAAAAAATACATTTCCAACATGATTCGTACTCAGATATATTTTACACAAATGGCAAGATGTCTCTAAATCCATTTAAAGGACTACTTTGTAGAATAGAACAGAATGCCATTTTTTTCTACAGTACAATTTGTGACCTTTTTCTGGTCAGGCCCACACCTGCAAAGTTCAAGCTACTTTATTATATTCTGCCTATAATATAGAAATCTCCCCAGTCTGGCAACATTCTCTAAGGACCATTTAGATAAGGCTGGGGGAGGGGGTCAGTCTTTTCCAACTGCTTGAGTTCTCCCTGCTGAGCACTTCCCAGCATTTTCCACTACTATTTATATTAGTAACTGCTCTGGAAATATATATATATAGAACAGGAGAATGTGTCAGTGATAACTCCCTACCTCTGTCATTAACATTCTACTTGACATTGGTGTGAGTGGTTTGTTAATAGTGTCATACAGTGTGTACATTGCGGTTTAAAAACTATCAAAGTGATTCATAGCTATTTGTAACTGGTATAACAATCCGATTATTTCTACTAGCAGGTTAAACTTACTGAAACTGCTACAGGGATGAGGGAAAGTACATTATCTAAGGCAACATTTTTTTTGCTCCCAGTTTCTGTTTGCTTTTGTAGACATTCACTGAAAACCTTTGATGCCTTTAAAAGGGATAAAGTTGCACTAGAAAATATTGACTGAAGTCATCGTGCACTAAAGCAGGGCAAGTGTATGTACTCATGATTTAAAGCCATTTGCAGTTCATGCTTCAGCAAGTCACAGTATAAATGTAATTTGAATCAGATCATTATTTCCAAGCTGATTAAAAGTCCTGGTCCCAATTTATCATTTCTTACCTGGGTTGCCATCTTTCAGTTTTACAGGCTAAACCTCAGTTCACAATAACTGTATCCGTGCTCCCGGCTAAACCAACAAAATTTAGCTCAGGGTTTCCTAACTTTAGATCTGTGGGCCTCAATTCCCAGAATTCCCCAGACATCTTGCTGGCTGGGGAATTCTGGGAGTTGAAGTCCACAGATCTTAATGCTAGCAAGATTAAGGTGATGGCCTTCTTGTCTATCCAGGATCTTAAGCCGTCAAGTGCAGCTTTGTCTTGTCGTTTGCAGACTGTGGCTTATGGTTCAGCCTATAGTGTAAACCCAGCTTACATCACGCCACAAAGATGCATCCTCACAACCATCTTTTTCTCCCACCCTGTTTCTGCCTTTTGACAGGAAGTAAGTGCCTTTGGAGATGATGGTGAAGGAGACGACTTAGATGTGTGGATGGTTCAGTGCAGCGGAACCTTCTGGGAACGAGATGACGCAGTGCGCTTCAAGCATGTGGGAACCGATGTGTTCCTGTCAGTGACGGGGGAACAATACGGGCACCCCATCCGGGGTCAGCGGGAAGTTCACGGCATGCATTCCGCTAATCACCACAACTACTGGAAAGCCATGGAGGGCGTTTTCATCAAGCCCAACTCGGACTCCACGAAGCATGACGAACTCTGAATATGTCCTGATGAGTGTTTCCTCCCCCCGCAAATTCCCCTCCTTCCAAGCTCAGCATCTTAAAAGGGCATGGAGACACCATTGGGAGGGGAGCGTCTCGTGCTTCATTCTGAATGATCTAAACCCGACTGGTTCCTCTTCCTTTTCCCTAGCCATTTCCTCTTCCTGTCTCGTTCATTTGCCCTCCCTCTCTCCTTTTTTTTTCTCCCTGAAGGAAGTGATTTGCTGTCTATATTCTTAATTCCGAGGTGCAATAAAACCTAACTTTTGTAATTCTTTCTCATTAAATAGTCTCGAAATATATACCCCGTTGACAGTCATGGATGATGCGTTCCTGATTGTCCGTAAAAAGGTTATTAACTAAGCCAATTACTCTGCCCTTTTTGAAAAGCCCAAGGCAGGGGAAAACCAGGAGAAGATGGATAGAAAAATATATATTTAAAAATGTGAATTATTTATATCACCCCCAACTTTCTGCTGCTCTGATCCATCTGATACTTCACACAACCTTTAGTTGTATTCATTTGTTTTGTCTTAAATTTCCGTGGGAAATTGGCAACGTGCTGGTGTGTTTTTCTTGCTGATAAGAAACAGTTGCTTGAAGAAAAGGAATAAAGCTTTCCACAAAGTGCTTTAAGGAAATTCAGAACAACCCATGGAAGGACAAGTGAAATGGCTGTAAAATGTTAGAACACCGGGTTGCCACATCCTCTTTTGTGTTCCTCCATTCCATTCTGGTGTGCGTATAAAGATTCAGCCTGGTGCAGTGGGAACTAGCAATTCAAGGCTACAGTTGTTGTTGTTGTGAAGTCGTGTCCGACCCATCGCGACCCCATGGACAATGTTCCTCCAGGCCTTCTTGTCCTCTACCATCCTCTGGAATTCATTTAAGCTCACGCCGACTGCTTCAGTGACTCCATCCAGCCACCTCCTTCTCTGCCGTCCCCTTCTTCTTTTGCCCTCTTCTTTTGCCGTTCCCAGCATGAAGCTCTTCTCCAGAGAGTCCCTCCTTCTCATTAGGTGGTCAAAGTCTTTGAGTTTCTTCTTCAGGATCTGGCCTTCTAAAGAGCAGTCAGGGTGGATCTCCTCTAGGACTGACTGGTTGGATTGCCTTGCAGTCCAACGGACTCAATGCAGGAGTCTTTTCCAGCACCAAAGGCCTCCATTCTTTGGCGCTCAGCCTTTCTTATGGTCCAACCTTCACAGCCATCCATTGCAACTGGGAAAACCATAGCCTTGACTATGATTTGTTTTCAAACAAAAAGTTTTCAGCCTGGTGCAGTGGAAACTAGCAACTCAAAGATACAGAAAACCATTCAAAGGCACTCCCCTTGCCTTCCAGGACTTTCAAGCGAATAGCAACATACCTGTGTACTCAAAACAGTGGGAAGAAAAAACTTTTTAAAAACATTTAATTCTGGAGTCTAATTTATTTGCTCTGCAAATGGCATTCGGTTGAAAAGTTTCTCCGAACTCTAACCAATTGGTAACTTAAAAACTTCACGTTGTCTCGCCTGCTTTGATTGGCTGTGGTGGTGTTTTTTTTTATTATTATTCCATTTGTCAGTTGACATTCTGTCATTGTTGGCATTGCTTTGAATTTTCTTTCTAAGATTTCCCCCCCCCCCTCTCCCTTCAGGACTTCTGTACATCTTCAAATCTGTCCTCGAATTTTCTCATGTCCCTTCCTTGTAAGGCAGGGATGGGCAGCCTGCGGCTCTGGAGCTGCATGTGGCTCTTTCATCCCTCTGCTGTGGCTCCCTGTCACCGCTCGGCTTCACAATTGATAGGGCTTTCAGTTAGGATAGGGAGATGAAAAAAGATGCTGCACTAGGAGACTCTATGGTGGGAGAACTGGACTTTGTTTGGCAGAGAAAAAAGGATGTCGCACTGGGAGGAGACTATGGTGGAGGAACCAGACTTCCAGTCGGCAGAGGAAAAAGTACTCCACACTTAGAGGAGACTCTGGTGGGGGAACCGGACTTCTAGTCGGCTCCAGAATTGAACGGGGGGCTTCCGGTTATGACCTTATGTTTAAGGTTGCTGACCCCTGTTCTAAGGGGATGATGCATTTGAAGGGAGGCATAAAGTGAAAGTGCCTTAGATTATTCCCAAGTATAAATATTCACTGGCTTATGATTTCTCCTTTCTGATCATGATCCCTTGGCAGAAATTACTCCAGCAGTGAAATCACCTCTGAGGCCGTAGATGGGAGCACGCCCCACGCCTGGAGCTTTTTAATGAAAGTCACAGTGTCTTACTGGTGTCTGACTCACCAAGTTCACATATTTGTGGGGAAATTTCCCCTGGCAAACAAGTACATTTGCCAGAAAATCCTTCCAGGTTTTCTTACAAAATGCTTGGTTAATCCTTAGCATTTGTTCTCTCTGTGAATTTTGAGGGCCAAAGCGGTAGATCTCCGCTTAAAACCATTCATTTAGTGGCTGAAGTTACCACAGCACTGGAAAAGTGACTTAGGATCGTTTTTCACACTTAACAACCATTGCAGCAACCTTGTGGCCGTGTGATCAAAACAGTCTTTCAAAGGAATATTTATGACCATAGTCCTTATCTAGCGTGGAAAACTGCCCTGTAAATATTTTCCAAATGAGTGTTGTGCAAGGAAAGGCTGGGCACAGAGTCCCTGAGATTCACAGACAGATCTTCACACTCCTGGAACAAATGAACGGATTGTTTCCTGCAAAAGCCCCCCCCCTCTTTTCGGTCCTCTTTTATTCCCTGTGGGAGGGGCCATTCACCTTCCACCTGTGACTTTACTCCCAAGTCGACCCTGATTTCTTAGCTGTTCTTTTTTTCTGGCAGCTCTGCGCATGCGCACACTGGGAACAGGCTCCAGCTGTTCTTCTGCCCCACTGATGTCTGACTCCAAAGGCAGCTGATAACTACTGGTGGCCCTGCCCCCCTCTCTGTCTATGATGCAGAGCCCTCGTCATAGCCTTCCCCAGCCTCCAGGACTGGCCCATGCTCCTTCCCAACCTCCTCACTGTCTGGCTGCTGGCGGGCCACATCACAGTGAATCACTGAACAACTGTGGCAAAATAGGTCGTAGAATGGGGCAAAACTCACTTAAACAGCTGCTGTGATTAGCAGTGGAAATCCTAGGCTCTACTGTAGTCTTAAGACTAAGTATATGTGTATGGACCTTTGGGCTGGATTATTTGGAAGAAAGCTCTGGAATTTGATGGTGCTTTTGAGAAAATGCTTGGGAATCAGCCGCAAAAAGATTCTTCACTTATTTAGACCATGCCTGTTTCGATGTTCAAACTCATATCGAGCCAAGCGACCTAACAGTGCAGCCGAATGAATTTATTTTCATTTATTAATAAATTGAATCCACCATCCACCTCACAGTCCAAAGTGACTCCGGGTAGCTTAACAATGGAATCAAAACACGAATGATACTTAGAAATAGAAGAACAATTAAAATGACAACGGATTAAATCTTTTTTAAAAAACCACCAAAAACCGTCCCCAACCCCAGGCTCCAACGGAGCGGAAGTGGTGCTTTAATATACTTATAAAAAAAACAGCAACCAAAGATGAAAAACCTAGAAACCATCTATTGCTCAGCTCCTAAACCTTCCTGCTGACTGCATGACTATTAATGCAAGAATTCACCTTTTTTTTCAACCCATCAGGAGAGAGGGAGGGAGGGAAGAGGGAAAAAATCAAATCGCACAATAGGGAGGAGGAGAGGAAGTTGCAGGTGCTGGTGATCCAATGTGACTTTTTTTCAAAAGTTCACCCAGAGAGATTAACAGGCATCTGTTGAGGATGAGAAGCTGATTTTGCCTGCAGAACTGAGGCCCACAAGAGCTTTGCGTTCCACCATTCCAGCGTCTTTGGGGCGTCCACTTCTCATTTCTGGGCTCAGGAAGACAGGGGGGTTGGACTAGAAGACCTCCAAGGTCCCTTCCAACTCTTTTTATTCTATTCTAAATTCAATTCTATTCTAAATTCAATTGTATTGTAAATTCTATATTTTTTAGATTTTAGATTTTATTTGTGATTTATAGGCCGCCCTTTTCCCTGAGGGGACTCAGGGCTGCTTACAATTCATAGGAGGGGGAGTGCAAGACAAAACATAAGACAATACGTGAATAAAAAAAATAAAGCAATAAAACACAACTTTCATTCAACATTCGGGTGGGGGCGAATTAGAATCTTATCCCCAGGCCTGACGGATAGCCAGATCTTATTTTATTCTATATTCTATTGTTCTATTCCTTTCCATTCTATTCTAAATTCTATTCTATTCTAATCTAAATTCTGTTCTATATTCTATTCTTATATTCTATATTCTATTCTATTCTAAATTCTACATTTATTCTTCCATTCCATTCTAAATTATATTCTATTCTAAATTCTGAGCTATTCAAAATTCTATATTCTATTCTAAATTCTACATTCTATTCCACTCCATTCTAAATTCTATCCTATATTCTATTCTTCTATATTCTATGCTATTCTATATTCTATTCTACATTCTACCATTCCATTCCATTCTAAATTCTATGCTATTCTATATTCTATTCTAAATTCTGAGCTATTCAAAATCCTATTCTATATTCTATTCTTCTATATTCTATGCTATTCTATATTCTACATTCTAAATTCTATGCTATTCTATATTCTATTCTAAATTCTGAGCTATTCAAAATCTTATTCTATATTCTAAATTCTATTCTTCCATTCCATTCCATTTTATATTCTATTCTATTCTATTCTATATTCTAAATTCTGCCCTATTCCATTGTCAGAATCTTCTGGAGACCCCATCTGAGTTTGGATTCCTTTAAAGTTGCAAACCCCACCAGGAGAACTGAACATTTCCACTGCCTCTGGAAGACCCATCTAAAAGAGACTTAGAATAGATCCACTATAGATAGTCCTCCAATTGAGTCCAAAGGAGGAAGGGAAGGAAGGAAGGAAGAAGAGGAGGAGGATTATAAAAGATTTGTTTATTTTAAGAATGAATACAAGGCATGAAATCTATTTAGGAAATGCTGACATGCACGGTGTATGTTGTGCAAATTCGAACCAGAAAAATCCCATGTCTATACAACCGAAATAATCCCAACAGCTATAACAGGATTGACTTCTGGAAGTTCTTTAGAACCACAGAAATTAGCCGAATTCACAAAAAGATTTCTTCCCCCCTCCTCTTCTTTTCCCTCGCAGCCATAGCCAGATGCCCCATCTGTTTTGCAGAAGTCACAAGCTCCAAAGATCCTAACTAAGCCCCCCCCCCTCCCTCCTGCTGTTTTTTATCTGGGTGCAAATATGCTAATTTAATCCTCTTAATCCATGTAGCTAATTTAAGTCTCGCTGATTTTCATGGATCTGTGCAAAGGATGACTGCATCTGGATCCAGGCTCAGCGGTGTATGTGTGTGTGTGTGTGTTTAATCACCCCCTCTGGATACACAGTAATCTACTTTAAAAGACATTATTACGTACACAAAGAAGAAGAAAAACAGAAATATGAACTGCGTTTTCTTTCCGTTTTGCCTTTTACTCTAAAGTTGTTAAGTCGTCTTTTCTGCCTTGCGTTTTACACTCTGATGCAGCCTTGCAACTAACCAATAAAGTATCATTATTATTACACAAAGCAAAAGGAAAAGTCACAGATTATTTTCTGTATACTTCAAATATACATTTCTTGGTTTGTTTGTTTGTTTTTAAAGTTTTTAGAACCTAAAATCCACTTTAGCAAAAATGGAACCAGATAGTAACCATAAAACACACCATTCCAACTTTGAGTATATCAATCGAAATAAGCTTAATTCCTTAATTTAAATGCACCCTGTAGCATCTCTGGTGTAGGCAGGGTCTCCTGCTTGGGTGGGGCGGGGTGGGTCGGACTAAATGACCTACAAGGTCCCTTCCAACTCTGTTAATCTGAATCTGAATCTTTTCCAATATTTAAATTCTGCATCTCTTTGATCATACAGTCTGACTTGTTTAAACTCTGTGAGCCATACAGGACTTTGCAAATACAACCCAATTCAATTTATTTCTTTTTAAAATCCCGCCTTTATTATTTTTATAAATAAGGCAGGAAATACACACAACGCTCCTTCCTTCCCTTATCTTCTTCACAACAACAACCCTGCGAGGTGGGTTGGGCTGCAAGATGGAGAGAGGGGTCTTCATGAAGCATAGAATTTGAATCCATCTCTTCTCCCCCCCCCCCACATCTTCCAGCATGCTGACACTTAGTGCAGGGGGGGGGGTTATCTCTAAACTTGGCAACGTTTGGGGGAATTCTGGGAATTGAAGTCCACAGAACCTAAAGTTGCCCAGACTTAGTGCAACCTGAAAGAGTTTGCCAAACTACAGGAAGAACAGTCTTCTTGGGAGTCAATAGTTCAGCTCTGCAATTATTTTTGATATGTGTCAGCTGAACTCCCACTAACGGAGTTAACCTGCGCTTAGTTCATTTTCTGCAGAGTGCAACTTGGCTGCTCCTCCTTCTGAACCCCATTTGAACCTTATTCCTTGCTTGGATCTCTGGACAAGACCTACTACTTACTCCCTGGTCGGTAAGTACCACGATCTTATTCTTCAATGTTGGTTTAACAAGTGAATTTTGTTATTATTAGGCCATTACCAGGTGGTCCTTGACGTATGAGCACAATTGGCTCCCAAATTTCTGTTCTGCTCAACAAGACAGAGTTTGCCTCATCTTACAACCTTTCTTGCCACGGTTGTTAAGTGAATCTGGCTTCCCCGTTGATTTCCTGAAGCTTTCAAGAAGAGACTGGACTGTCAGGAATGGTGTAGGGTCTCCTGCTTGGGTGTTGGGGGTTGGACTAGATGACCTACAAGGTCTCTTCAAATTCTGTTAATCTGAATCTGTATTTAGTTCCTATTTACTAATTTGCTGCTCTTCGGAGTCCATTACATAGGGAGACCATTACACAGGGAGACCAGCGAGGGAGGAGACTTTTGCAATTGGTATTCTTTCCTCGGCAATCTAATCAGTATATGTTAAGCCCAGTCTTGTAAGCTCCTATTTGATATGATTTTATCTTGGTGTGTCGGATTTCTACCTGGTAATCCTCAATTTGCAATCAATCAATTTATGAGAATAGAAGTGGAAGGGACCTTGGAGGTCTTCTAGTCCAACCAGGGGATCCTATACCATTCCAGACTAGTAGCTGTCCAGTTTCTGGTTAAAATCCTCCTGTGATGGAGCAACCCACAACTTCTGGTGGCAAGTTGTTCCACTGATTTGATTGTTCTCACTGTCAGAAAGTTTCTCCTTATTTCCAGGTTGAATCTCTCCTTGTTCAGTTTCCACCCGTTGCTTCTTGTCCTGCCCTCAGGTGCTTTGGAGAATAGCCTGACTCCCTCTTCTTTGTGGCAGCCCCTGAGATTTAGTGGCCATTCAGGGCAGTTATAACAACACGGAAATAAGTGACTCAAGATCATTTTCCACACTTAATAACCGTTGCAGCATCCCCAGGGTCATGTGATCGAAATTCGGACACTTGGCAAGTGGATCATATTTATGACCATTCCACTGTCACACAATTGCCATTTGTGACTTCCCCAGCCAGCAAGATTAGTGAAGAACCTCAATTCACTTAAAGACCAGGTGATTCACTTAACAGCCGCAGTGGTTCACTTCACCGTGGCAATATAAGGTCGTAAAATTGGGCGTGGCTCGGGCACGTAGCAATGGAAACTCCAGCCTCAATTGTGGTTGCAAGTCTGTATTGGTGTCCTTGGTTTGATTTTGTTGTCCCCTCTGAAATTTCCCTGGGTGCCCCTATTTTCTTCTCTGGGGAAGGTCTCTCCGTGGGGTTGATAGAAGACGGGGCAGCCAGGATGGGGTGCAACTCAATTGGGCAGTGAAATGCAAGATGATTTCTCAGCATACTGTTGTTCTGACCTAGGTTTCCCCAGCAGCACAAAGCCAAGTCCTCATCCCGATAAACCCCTTTTATTTAATTTACAGTGAATTCTTCTCCAGCAAAATCACGGCCCACAGTCTTTCAAGATAATTCACAATTACTGACCTTTATCAGACTTGGAGAGTGGCCAGGCTGATATCTTTCAGATGCCATGATACTTGGGAAGAATGCGCTCCCCTTTCGCTCCTCTTTTATTTCCTCTGGGAGGGGCCATTCAACGTCCACCTGTGGCCCCTACTTCTAAAGTCAATCCTTACCTGTTCCCTTCGTCTGGCAACTCTGTGCACACTGGGAACAGGCTCCATCTGTTCCTCTGCCCCACTGATCTCCAACTCCGAAGGCAGCTGGTAACTGTCAGATGGCTGTGGCCTCCTCTCTGCCTCCCATGTAGAGCCCTCGTCAGAGCCTTCCCCAGACTCCAGGACTGGCCCAGGTTCCTCCCCAACCTCCTCACTGTCTGAATCCATTGGCCATTGGTGGGCCACAACAACTGTAGAGATTTGGTTGCTTTGCAACTAAATGATTGTGTCCTGCTCCTTGTTGCTAGGCAGGTGCCATCTTTGGAGTCTAAATGGAAGGAGGGCAACCCAATGGTTTGACTTCTTTAACTTCCATTATTTGTAGGAAGAGTCTTTCTTCTGGTTTTCCTTTGTTCTGGGAAAGACTGAACATTTGAGATGGTCTTGGTCAATTTCACAGGCCTGTTTGTCACTGTCTGGGCTTATGAAGGGACAGGGCAATGGCAATCACACTTAAGATTTATAAACCACTTCACAGTACTCTCTAGGTGGTATACAGTTGGTTTTGCCCACCAACAATCTGGGTCCTCATTTTACCGGCCTCGGAAAGATGGAAAGCTGAGTCAGCCTTGAGATAGTGAGGATCGAACTCCTGGCAGTCAGCCTGAAATGTTGCATTCTAACCACTGTGCACTCTGGATGGATGGATGGATGGAAGGAAGGAACGAAGGAAGATAGGAAGGTAGGTAGGAAGGAAGGAAGGAAGGAAGGAAGGAAGGAAGGAAGGAAGGAAGGAATAGCAATAGCATTTACATTTATCTACTGCTTCACAATGCTTTCCAGCCCTCTCTAAGTGGTTTACAGAGTCAGTGTATTGCCCCCAATCTGGGTCCTCATTTTACCAACCTCAGAAGGATGAAAGGCAACCTTGAGCCAGTCAGGATCGAACTGCTGGTGTGAGGGCAGAATTCGCCTGCAATACTCCCTTCTAACCCCTGTGCCACCACAGCTCATGGGCACATGGATACTATCTGGCAGTTCCTTTATGAGGAAGCCGTTGTGACGTGGTTGGAAGAGGGAAGGACCTCCTTCGTCTAGCATGCTTGGTGAATAGTAACCGAGGTGGGCTTTGCACGTTTCCTTAAGAGATATCCCCAGTGTTGGGATCCTCCCAATTTAACAACCGGTTCGGTGATCGCGCGATTTGCGCAGTTTGAAGAAATTTTTACTTCTAGGTTTTTTTTCGGGGGAGAATCTGTTTCTTCTGGAATTCGAACCCTGGTATGACTCTGGAGTAGGGCTAGCTGATGAGAGCTAAACAGCTTGAAACAGATCTATACTAGTCTCCCCTTATTTCTTTTTTTAAGTAGATTTTTTAATTATTTTTTCCCTTCTACAACACCTTACAGTCATTATATCAACATTATTATGCCATCATACCTGTACATGTATATAATATTTTGCTTCTATATTTACACACCTTTATACACAGTTCTATATATATATTTATATATAATGTTTTGGGACTTAATTAATTTTATTCTGGTTTTGCGGCCATTTGTACCAACTGTTCCAAATTTCTTAATATTCCGACTCTTCTTTATCTTTTAATTCCAGTGTTAATTTGTCCATCTCTGCGCAATCCAAAGTTTTTTTGTATCACTAATTCGTTCGAGGGGGTATTCTTTTGTTTCCAGCATTGGGCAAATGCTCCCTTTATTTCTTTTGTCGGTAAACATAAATTCAACGCAAAAACATAGCTCGTCGCGGAAACAACTGCCTACGATTGGGGCTGAAAGGCAGAAGTAATATGCTCCATCCCATAATTCGGTAGACCAGGTTGCCCTAGACTGGGGGCGGGGGGGGGGGGAAGACAATAAATCACTTATTTCTCTGAGCTTCTGTTACTCCTGTGCTGGATATTTTAGGGAAATCCTCAATCCTCTTAAACGGGGTACTCTCAATTGCAACACTCCTCTAATCTGTCCCAGATCTTCTTTAAACTGGTTTTGGAGCCTTTTATGTTAATAATATTCCTGAGCCACACTGGGAACAGGCTCCAGCTGTTCCTCTGCCCTAGTCTGAGCTTTCCTCAGTCAGCAGGACTGGCCCATGTTCCTCCCCAACCTCCTCACTGTCCAACTCTGCAAATCACTTGTTGATATAGGTGTTTGTGTGTGTGTGTGTTCAATGCAAACATAGGTGTAACGTTCCCGTGGTTCGTCCATGAGGCCAATGTGGAGAAAAGACAGGACACGATCTTTCTCGGGATGGAGCGACCCAGATTGGGGGTCTGAGAGCCCCTTTTATTGAGATAGGACAAAGGCAGGAGGAGCAATAGCATGTGCTTAAAAACAGCCTGTAAAAGTACAATTTTTAATCTACTGCTCAGGGAAGTTCTGTCTATATATGGTCAAATCCTGGACGTCATTGGTAGGGCACATCTCAGAATGTTATGTTATGCACTATCAGGATGTTATGGCGTTTTAGGAGTTTGTTTTCTCCTGTGTGATTCAGCATGGCTCTGCATGCCCCGTTATGAACTGAGCCATGGGTGACCGCTACGCCTACACAAGGAACTATATTACAACACACAGGGAAGGGTGTATGTTAGCCGGGGACCACCATTACTTGAAGCGAGGGGGGGCCTTGCTTTTTAAGGGAAGGTGTGGTGTGAACTTTGCCCCCATCACTGGTCATCTTGCTTTATGCCTTAGCGGCGTGTGACATCACCCTCCCTCCATGCTTCTGAGGTTCAGCGAGTCACGTTTTCTCATCTCAACCTTCCGTTTACCCCTTTTGTCTTTCCTGAACCCCACTTCCCCAAATCTATTAGCACAGGAAACAGGAAGAGGGGCGATTCGATCTCACGGCCTTCCCAATCCCAACATTTCTTCGGTCCACCGTTTCTTTGTTTCTCCACTGGCAACAGGAAAGAAGCGAGGGAGGGGACCAGGTTTGCAAAAGCATCACAAAAGTGAGCTCCCTCTCTCCCCCTCCTGCCTCAATTTTTCCAAATTAATTCCCAGGAGGCAACAAACCGCAATCCCCAGCTTGTCGTTCTGTGCCATGGAGAGGATTGGAGGCTTTTCCAATCTGGGCAAGATCCTGGCTTATTCGTCTCCTGAAAAAGCCTCGCGAAAAGAACCCTTGTCTGATATAATTGTTTGTTTGTTTATTTTTTATTTATTTATTAGTTTGTCAAACATGTGCAAGATAGTGGGGAATAAATATAAATGTGGATATGAACGAAAGAAATGAGTAGGAATAAATGGGGACAGTAGCACAGGGACGGAAGGCACGCTGGTGCGCTTATGCAGACCCCCCTTTACGGACCTCGTGGGAATGGGGTGAGGTCCACGCTAGACAATTTAAGGTTGAAGCTGTGGGGGGTTTGGGGATGTAACAACGGAGTCAGGTAGAGCATTCCAGGCGTTGACCACTCTGTTGCTGAAGTCGCATTTTCTGCAATCGAGTTTGGAGCGGTTTACCTTAAGTTTGTTTGCCCGCGTATTATTGCGGTTGAAGCTGAAGTAGTCGTTGACAGATAGGATGTTGTAGCAGACAATTTTGTGTACTATGCTTAGGTCAGAGTGTAAGCGGCACAGTTTGTCCAAGCCCAAAATTTCGAGCCTGGTGTCATAAGGGATTGTTGTGAGCAGAAGAGTGGAGGACTCTTCTCGCGAAATACCTCTGGACCCGCTCGATCGCATTAATGTCAGATATACAGTATGGACTGTAGGAAGACGAGCTGTATTCGAGGATTGGTCTGGCAAAGGTTTTGTACGCCTTAGTTAGCAGTACAATGTTAGCGGAGAAGAAGCTTTGCAAAATTAGGTTAACAACCCTTCATGCCTTTTTGGCAAGGCTGGGAGCTCTGGGGCTTAGATCATTGGAGATGAGTACTCCTGGGTCTTTGACAGAGTGAGGGGTCGTCTACGAGGTCATTTCTGCCCAACTTGCATTGGGTGTTCTGATTTCTATTGCCAGTGTGTAGGACAGAGCATTTAATAGTTGAGATTTGGAGTTGCCAATTGCGTGACCATTCTGGCACATAATCAAGGTTGCTTTGTAGGGCAGTAGCATTGTCGGTGGTGTTAAAACAATTTTACATTGTCAGCGAAGAGGATGCAGCTGCTTTTAATATGACCACAGAGGTCGTTGATGTGAAGCAGAAAGAGCGTGGGTCCTAAAACGCTGCCTTGTGGTGGGGACACCACTGTTAACTGGTGCTGGGTTTGATAGAGCCCTCCTTATTTGGACTATTTGTTGCGTTTGAGGGTCTCACTCTCGCAAACAACTCTGCAGAAGCATGAGGCCAGCAAGCCCTCACTGTTCTTGAACTCGGAGCCATCGCGGGAAACGATGAATTTCCTCGGGAGAGATGGTGGATGCCTGGAAGTTTATGTGGGACGGGGGAAGTCAAAACAGTGTCCCACGTAATTTTTGATTTCCCCCTGTACCAGTGGTGGGTTTCAAAGTTTTTTGAAACCTCTTCTGTAGGTGTGGCCTGCTTTCCGGGTCCACTGGTGGAACCTCTTCTAACCAGTTCGGTAGATTTGACGAATCGGTTCTACCGAACTGGTGCGAACTGGTAGGAACCCACCTCTGCCCTGTACTCAGATTTGAGGGAACACCAGTTCAGAGTAGGATCTTTTATACCAGCACCCCTAAGTCTAAAGAGTGCTTTTTGCAACATTTGTTTTAGGTACTAATTTGCAGTTGGTGAAATGGATTACCAAATTTACTGTAAAGTTGATGAAAATAAGGACAAAGTTGGTGGGGCAGAACGTGGCAGATGGCAAGAAAGACCATTTGACGGGGTAGGCGTAGGGGTGACATTGTAATATAATTTCAATCATATTTAATTTGCATCTTAAATCATTGCATTCTATCCTGATTATATTTTAAATTGTATCTTATTCCATTTACATTTTAAATTGTGGTTTATTCCAGTCTCATTTGAAATTGTAGTTTTTGTCTCTGGAACTTAGATATGGCCCAAGGGCTAATCAATAAAGATTGATTGATTGATTAAATTAGAAAACTAACACCAGCCACTTCACATGAAGAAAACCTATATAAAAATATGTTTTATGGGTGGCATTGTCCTCCCACGAGGTTAGCAGTGTTGGAAATATAACTTGGCTTTAGGATCTTTTCATCCTATGTAGTGGTTATGTACAAAATCCAAGGATTTTTGGCGATTGATAAAGACATGGTTGGAAGAGATGTTAGAACAAACAATTTAAAACCAGAACTATTCCTAAGAGGAATAATAAAAGAAAAACGCAGTAAAAGCGTTAGGAGACTACAGCTAGTCCAGAATGCAGCCGCGCGAGCGATATTAGGTGTACCGAGGCAAACCCACCTTACACCTGTCCTCCGCGAGCTGCACTGGCTACCAATTGGTCTCCAGACGCAATTCAAGGTGTTGGTTATTACCTTTAAAGCCCTACATGGCTTAGGGCCAGCATACCTTTGAGACTGCCTACTGCCACATACCTCCCAGCGGCTGGTGAGATCCCACAGATTGGGCCTCCTTCAGATGCCGTCAGCAATGTCAGCTGGCGGCTCCCCGGAGGAGAGCCTTCTCTGTGGCTGCTCCGACCCTTTGGAATGAGCTACCCCCAGAGATCCGGACCATACCCACTCTCATGGCCTTCAGGAAAGCTGTTAAAACCTGGCTGGGGCTGTTGACTTCACTGTTGAGGTCCAGCCCCGATCAGTATGAATGCATGTGTTGTGATTTTAAATATGTCTTTTTTTATTATTTCTTCCTCCTCTTTTTGTAAGCCGCCCGCAGTCCTTCGGGATTGGGTGGCCTATAAATTTTATAAATAATAAATAAATAAATAAATAAATAAAGGAGTGACATATTTAATGCTGCATGTGATAATAACTGTGCAAAATTGGAAAAAACAGAGATTTTTTTTATTACCAAAGAAGAGATAATAAAATTTTGATCTGTGCAGAAATCAAAAATAGAGACAGAACATTATGAAACTTGGAACAAGATGAATCAGTGGTTGGAAATGAGGAAAAAGAGTCGGAACAGAATATTTTGAGGATTGTAAAATTTGGAAATGGATGTATGTATGTATGTATGTATGTATGTATGTATGTATGTGTGTATGTATATATATATGTGTGTGTGTGTGTGTGTGTATGTTTTATTTGTGCTGATAAATAATAAAACACAAATATAACAAAGGCAACAGTGAAAATATTGGGTTTCTGTCGTGATGGACTCTTGTGACGAGCCGATTGACAGAGAGTGGAAGCAGTTAGCTTCCTCCCATAATTGGGGCATACCAGGGGTTGTGACTTTAAATATATACATATACATATACATACACATACACATATATATATATATATATGTAGGTCTCTAGTTATTCGGGTTTTCTCCCGCGTAAAATTGGAGATGTCTTGGCGACGTTTCGACGAAGTCTCATTCGTCATCTTCAGGCTCAGTGCTTCCAGGAGCAATGTGAGATCTCGGCTGTTTCTTCCTTTTAACTGCCAGTGGGGGTTATCAGTTAGCTTCCTCCCATAATTGGGGCATACCAGTGGTTGTGACACTATATATATATATATATGTATGTATGTATGTATGTATGTATATGTGTGTGTGTGTGTGTGTTTTCTGAGGTTTTCACGGGTGTTAGTATGTAGGTCTCTAGTTATTCGGGTTTTCTCCCGTGTAAAATTGGAGATGTCTTGGCGAAACGTCGTTTCGACGAAGTCTCATTCGTCATCTTCAGGCTGCTTCAGGCTTGGTGTTTCCAGGAAGAAACGCGGGAGAAAACCCGAACAACTAGAGACCTACATACTAACACCCGCGAAAACCTCAGAATATATAGCAATAGCAGTAGACTTATATACCGCTTCATAGGCCTTTCAGGTCTCTCTAAGCGGTTTACAGAGAGTCAGCATATTGCCCCCAACAATCTGGGTCCTCATTTTACCCACCTCGGAAGGATGGAAGGCTGAGTCAACCCTGAGCCGGTGAGATTTGAACCGCTGACCTGCTGATCTAGCAGTAGCCTGCAGTGCTGCATTTAACCACTGCGCCACCTTGGCTCTTCACTATATATATAGTGTCACAACCCCTGGTATGCCCCAATTATGGGAGGAAGCTAACTGCTTCCATTATCTGTCTATCGGTTCGTCACAAGAGCCCATCACGACAGAAACCCAATATTTTTACTGTTGCCTTTGTTACATTTGTGTTGTATTTGTGCAGATTGATTGATTGATCAGCACAAATACAACATATATGTATGTATGTATGTATGTATGTATGTATGTATGTATGTATGTATGTATGTATATGGAGGAGGGATGTGGTATGTATGTGTGTGTTGCATTTGTGCTGATAAATAAATAAAGGGAGACTAGTATAGATCTATTTCAAGCTATTTAGCTCTCATCAGCTAGCCATACCCTTACTGGGGGTTTGAACCTGTGCTGTATTACATATCAGGCAGTTGTGTTAGCCACTAAGCCACAGATTCTCCTCCTTTATTTATATATATAAGATTAGTTGGTGTCCTCCAATCCAAATAAGATAGCATTGGGACGCTTCTGTTCGTTGACGAGGATGGAGATGTTACTCGCAGGGTTACTAGTTTCCTGGGCCTGGGGTAGTTGAGTTGGGATTTGGGGATGGTGTAGATTCACTTTCTTGTGGGTTTTTCCTTCTTCTTTTACTTCAAGGGATGCCAGTTGCGCTTCCATGGTATCAACCTGTTCGAGTAGAACGAGCAATTTGTCCAATCTATAGAGTTGCATGATGGGCATAGTAGTGGAAACGCAGGTGAAACTGAACCGGGCTACGCCTTTGGTTATCCCCAAGCATTTGTGGAGAGCATCGCTGGTCACATAGGAGCACTTCATGGTACTCTCACCCTCCTTGAATGCTTCTGTAGAGACGAAGCACACCCAGGGGCTGTGTGGGTCATCAATTGTGATCTCCTTTTTGGGCGGGGGTTTGGTGGTATGGGCATTTGCGTGGCATGCTAGGTTTACAGAGGAGGCACTGGCGGTGTTGGTGAGGAAGTTCCTTTTCTCTTTTAATTAATTTTGTGCACTCCCCACAGCGTTTCCTGCAGGTTTGACTTTGCAGAGGTGCACTTCAGTGGTGAAATTCAATTTTTGTTCAGTACTGGTTCTGTGGGCGTGGCTTGGTGGGCGTGGCAGGGGAAGGTTGCTGCAAAATCTCCCTTCCCATCCCACTCTGGGGCCAGCCCGAAGTGGCATTTGCTGGTTCTCTGAACTACTCAAAATTTCCACTACTGGTTCCCCGAACTACGCAAAATTTCCACTACTAGTTCTCTGAACTACTCAAAATTTATGTTGCCGGTTCTTCGAACTACGCAAAATTTCTTGTTACCGGTTCTCCGAACTATTTCCGCTGCCGGTTCTTAGCTCCAGCCTTATGCCTAATAAATAAATATTAATAATAATAATAATAATAATAATAATAATATGTAATAGTCTCTATGTATGTGTGTGTGTGTGTGTGCTCTCTCTCTTTTTTACTTTTCTGTCTCATTCTCTTCCAATCCCGTTTTCTCTCTCTCGTTCTTTTTCTGTCCTCCATCTCTTTCTTTCTGTTTCTTTTTCTCTGCCTGACTCATTCTTTCAATCCCATCTTCTCTCTGTGCCCTCTCTCTCCCTTTTTTTCTGTGTCTCTTTTTGTCTCATTCTCTTCCAATCCCAATTTTCTCTCTCCCTCTTTCTGTCTTTTCCCTCTCTTTTTTTGTTTCATTTTCTCTGTCTCTTTTCCTCTATTACTGTCTCGTTGTCTTCCAATCCCATTTTCTCTCTCCCTCTTTCTGTCCTTTCCCTCTCTCCTGTTTTTCTCTTTCTGTCTCATTTTCTACGTCTCTCTCTTTCTCTCTGTCTCAGTCTCTTCCAATCCCATTTTCTTTCTTTCTCTCTCTCTCAATCCCTCTCTCTCTCTCTCCACCCCTCCCTTTTATCTTACCCATTTTGCATTCTCTTTCTTCCCCCACCCCCACCCTCACCCCAGGATTGCTTGCTGGAGACTCTTTGACCTCCTCCATTTATCGGTATCGCTTTACCACATGCGTCTTTTTTTTTTTTAAAGAAAAACTGTTCTTTGAGGACTGTCAAGCCAAGCGAGGGTGATGGGGGGGGGGGCGTCTGAAGCAAGGAGGGGAACAGGAGGTATTTCAAACGTGTAGGGGTGGTATTTCCCCTCCTCCCCCTGCACAACCCCCTTTCTAGAGGGAGGGAGCTGTTCAGCAATCCACCAAACTGGAAGTAATTCCTTTTTTTCTTTTTTCTTCTTCTTTCTTTTTTTACTTCTTGCCTTCGCCTCTTGTCCTTTCCTGTTTCATTCAGGCCTTGACAAATGGCTGGAGAGCAGCCTGTCCCCCCCCTCCCCACCTCTCCTTTCAAGTCCCCTTCCTCTTGATTGACTCAAGACCTCCTGGGACGGGGAAGGGGGGGGAAGGCCTGGGGTCACCACCTCCCGTTTCTTCAAAGGCCCTGCGGCTGCACGCAGCTGCCTGCCCTGGAAGGGGTTAGCAGCCAAGAGAGAGAGAGAAACACAAAACAGAGGGAGGGAGGCCCAACCGGCTAGCTAGCCCCTCACCCAGTTTATTCCAGTTCGTACTGACGTTGGCCAGTTCCTGGCGGGAGAATCAGCAGAGAAGGCTGATGGACAGAGGGGAGGGGTGGGCTCCACTTGGCCAACCATCGCTTCCTCCCGGAGCCTTTTTTTTTGGGGGGGGGGGTACTGGCCATATCGTGGTGACCTACAAAAGGTTGAAGCAAACTGGTGGAAGGGGCAGCCATGTTGTTTTGCTGTTATTTATTTTATTTGGGCCGCACGTTTTATTATTTTACGTGTAATTCAAGGGAGTGGATATGTTTAATGACACCCCTTCTTCCTCCTCTTCCCACCCCCTCCACAAACGTCCCGTGAGGGGGGTAGGGTTGAGAGAGCAACTGGCACAATATCCCCAGGGGATTTTCATGCCCCAAGACGGGACTAGAACTCTCCGTCTCTGGGTGATTGGCCCAAAGTCACCTAGCTGGCTTTCATCCTCAAGGTGGGACTAGAACTCCCAGTCTCCTGGTGATTGGCCCAAAGCCACCTAGGTGGCTTTTGTGCCCAAGGCAAGGCTAGAACTCCCAGTGTCCTGTTAATTGGCTCAAAGCCACCTAGCTGGCTTTCATGGCCGAAGACAGGACTAGAACTTCCAGTCTCCTGGTGATTGGCCCAAAGTCACCTAGCTGGCTTTCATCCCTAAGGCAGAACTAGAACTCACCTCTCCTGGTGATGGTCCCAAAGACACCTAGCTGGCTTTCACGGTTAAGGCAAGACTAGAACTCACCGTGACTTTGCTCATCAGAAAGTCGTAAAAGGGGATCTCGTGACCCTGGGACATCACAACTGTCATAAATATGAGTCAGTTGCCAAGGGTCTGAATTTTGATCACGTGACCCCAGGGATGTACAATGGCCGTGTGTGAAAAACGGTCCTTTCTTCAATGCTGTTGCACCTTTGAACAGTCACTAAATGAATTGTTACACGTTAACGACTACCTGCGCATCTCGAAGCCCGGAGCCACCCAGTTAGGGGAGGTGGGCAGTGCTTAAATTTGATAGGCAGGCAAATCCACCAATCAAAGCCAAGGAGCAGGAATTGGCTTGCAACCCATCTGATCCATCTGTGATCCAAAGCCCCCATCCAGGGGTGAAATTCAGCAGGTTCTGGAGAACCGGTAGCGGAAATTTTGGGTAGTTCGGAGAACAGGCAAATACCACCTCTGGCTGGCCCCAGAGTGGGTGGGAATGGGGATTTTGCAGTATCCTTTCCCTGGAGTGGAAAGGGAATGGAGATTTTGCGGTATCCTTCCCCTAGAGTGGAGAGGGAATGGAGATTTTGCAGTTTCCTTCCCCCTGGTGTGGGGAGGGAATGGGGATTTTACAGTATCCTTTCCCTGAAATGGGGAGGGAATGGAGATTTGCAGTATCCTTCCCTTGGAGTGGGAAGAGAAAGGGGATTTTGCAGTATCCTTCCCCTGCCACGCCCACAGAGCCGGTAGTAAAAAAAATGTTGAATTTCACCCCTGCCCCATCCTATCCCAAGGACCAGAGATCCCCAGGCAGAAGCAAATCCTCAGCTATGGTTCTGAAGTTGGAGTGGGTGGGGTGGTGGGACAGGAGGGAAGGCTGCCCTTCCAGGATCCCAATTAATCCGGTCTCCCCTCCCCCACCCCCTTTTCCCTGTTGATTTGTGGAGTGGCTGATGCCCTTTCATTATTGCACTGCTAGAGGTGATGCTGGACAGGAGCGCAACAAAGAAAGAGTAGCAGACTGCCCCAAAGCATGCTTTTGGCCCTCCCAACACACACACACACACACACACACACACACTGTGCTGGCTGAGCACAGAACGGGGTGGTGGTGATGAGGTACCCTGCACAGGAGCCATTTATATTTCTATAAAGAATTCTAGTAGTTAAAGAAAGAGGAAGGGAGGAAAAGAAAAGATGGATGGTCAGAGGAAGAATCAAGGGAAGGAGAGTTGAGAAGGAAGGAAGGAAGGAAGGAAGGAAGGAAGGAAGGAAGGAAGGAAGGAAGGAAGGAAGGAAGGAAGGAAGAAGATGGTCAGAGGAAGGATCAAGGGGAGAGTTGAGAAGGAAGGAAGGAAGGAAAGAAGGAAGGAAGGAAGGATGGAAGGAAGAAAGGAAGATGATCAGAGGAAGGATCAAGGGAAGGAGAGTTGAGAAGGAAGGAAGGAAGGAAGGAAGGAAGGAAGGAAGGAAGGAAAGGAAGGAAGGAGAAGATGGATGGTCAGAGGAAGGATCAAGGAAAGGAGAGTTGAGAAGGAAGGAAGGAAGGAAGGAAGGAGAAGATGGAGGAAAGAAAGGAGACAGAGAGGGTAGGGAAAGAAAGAAACAAAGAGAAAAGAATGAAAGAAAAAGAAAGAGAAAGAAAGAAAGGTTGAAGAAAAGAAAGGGAAGGAAACAAAGGAAAGGGAGAAAGAGAAGGTAGGTGAGAGAGAGAGAGAGAGAGAGAGAGAGAGAGAGAGAGAGAGAGAGAGAGAGAGAGAGAGAGAGAGAGAGAATACCTTTTGTTAAAAAAAACACCCCTTCCAAACCTTCAAATTGCATATACCTGTGAAATAAATACAAATAAACCTAATGGGGTGAAAACATCGCCTGTTGTTGCTGTTGCTTCCTTTTTTTAATTAATTTGCTGAGATGCAAAAGGAGCCTCTTGCTGTAAACAAAAGGACCCAAACAAGATGGGACAGGTAACTTTCTCAGCGTCCCTTAGATTCGGCCCTTTTCCCCAAGCCCTTCCCGTCCCACCTTCTCCATTCTCGGGATGCAGGTTTGGAGGCTGGAATTAGACATTTATTTCAGCATAAACTCTGCCTTCTTCATCAACACCGAGTGGCTCCCGACAGCCCTGAAACCCAACGGCTAGCAACCCTCTCCGGAGCAGCACAATCAAACGTTGTCTTCTTCAAAAGTCAGAAATGAAAGGAGAACCTTAGAAAAGCTCATTTACTCCGGGTTCAGAGGGCAGCTTACTCCATTGTGCTCGGCTCTCCTCAAGCCCCACTGCTTAGCCCCACAGCCTCGCTCCAGCCCAGCCCAGTCCTTTCTTTTTCTCTTTCTTTCTTTCCCTTTTTCTTTCATTCTTTCTTTCCTTCTTTCCTGCTTTCTTTCCTTCCTTTTCTTTCTTTCCTTCCTTTCTATTTCTTTCCTGCTTTCTTTCTTTCCTTCCTTCTTTCTTTCCAGCTTTCCTTTTTCCCTTCCTTCTTTCTTTCCTTCCTTCTTTCTTTCCACCTTTCTTTTTCCCTTCTTTCTTTCCTTCCTTTCTTTCTTTCCTGCCTTCTTTCTTCTTTCCTTCTCTTTCCTTCCTTCCTTCCTTTCTTTCCTTCTTTCTTTCCTTCTCTTTCCTTCCTTCTTTCTTTCCTGCTTTCTTTTTTCCTTCTTTCTTTCCTTCCTTTCTCTTTCTTTCCTTCTTTCTTTCCTTCCTTTCTCTTTCTTTCCTGCCTTCTTTCTTCTTTCCTTCTCTTTCCTTCCTTCCTTTCTTTCTTTCCTTCCTTCTTTCTTCTTTCCCTTCTTTCTTTCTTTACCTTTCTTTCCTGCTTTCTTTTTTCCTTCTTTCTTTCTTTCCTTCCTTATTTCTTTTCTACTTTCTTTTTCCCTTCCTTATTTCTTTCCTTCCTTTCTTTCTTTCCTTCTTTCTTTCTTTCCTTTTCCCCTTCCTTCTCTTTCCTTCTTTTCTCTTTCTTTCCTTTTCTTTCTTTCCTTCCTTCCTTCTTTCTTCTTCTCTTTCTTTTTTTCACTTTCTCTCTCTCTTTCCCTCTCCCCCTTAGAAGCTTGTAGCTTTTCTCCCCTGATCCCCCCCCCCCGCAATCTTCTCGGCCTCCATCACAGGGAGGGGCTTCCTCCTGCCTCCGAGAAGAGCTGGGCCAGCAGACCTCCTGAAAACCCTGGGCAGTGGCCACCCACTTGGCTCCGTCCCAAAAACCCCTTCTCCCGATATAATTTACAAAGAGAGTGGAAAAGAGATTTAACACCCTCAGCTCCCATCGTCTTCCCACATGCCTTAAGAAAGAAACCAGGGAAGAGGGGGGGGGGGGATACTTTGTACTGAGAGGGAAGTTGGGGAAGGACATTGACTTGGGAGGGCTGGCGTGGGCAACCATGTTACTTACTTAACGACGGCAACAATGCGCTTAATGGTGGCAAGAAAAGTTGTTGTTGTTAGTTGCAAAGTTGTGTCCCACCCATTATGATCCCATGGACAACATTCCCCCAGGCCTTCCTGTCCTCTACTAGTGGGTCTAACCGCTACAAAAACAAGCTTTGGAAAACAGGCAGGTCTCTCTCTTTGTTTTGGGCTGTTCCAGAGGAGACGGGATCAAGCTATTCTCCTAAACACCTGAAGGCAGGACAGGTTGGAAACTTATCAAAGAGGGATGCCGCCTAGAACCAAGAAGAAATTTCCCGACAGTGATAAAAACTAATCAATTAAGCAGGCTTGCCTCCAGAAGTTTGTAGGTGCTCCATCACTGGAGGTTTTTAAGAAGAGATTGGACAGCTATTTGTCCAGAATTGTATAGGTTTCCTGCTGGAGCAAAGGGGGTTGGACTAGAAGACCTCCACGGTCTCTTCCAGTCCTGAAATTCCACGTTCTATGCCTCAGGGGAAATGAGCTTAAGCCTCTCGACTGCCTTTTTGTAATATTTATGACTAGAGAAAAATAGCAAGAGAGATTTCATCCATTTTTTTTTTGCTAGTATCTTTTCTCCCGCAAAGGAGGTTCCGTTTGGGCTCACAAGCCACATCCTGAAAGAAGGCAGACTTCCTCCTGGGATCTAGTCCTAGTGGTTGTTGAGGGATCCTGAGAATTCGTGCATGAGAAATTGTTTTAGTTGATCTCAAAGTCACAGGGTAAAATTTTCACCTTCTTGCTGTCCCTTTTGAAAACAACCGAGAACAAGGAAAAGCTATAGCTGATGAGAACTTGAGTCCTTGTGTGTCCAATCACACTTGGCCAATAAAGAAATTTATTCTATTCCTATTCTATTCCTTTCTATCATTCTATTCTATTCTGTTTTCTCTTCTCTTCTCGTCTCTTCTATTCCTATTCTATTCTGTTTTCTATTCTGTTCCTATTCTGTTCTGTTTTATATCATTCTATTCTATTCTATTTTGTTTTCTAATCTATTCTATTCCTTAATTCCTCTATTCTATTCTATTTTTAAAATAATATTTATTAATTTCATATTAAAATATCGGACACAGTGTGACCATCCTGGCATATTCTCTGCCATTCACACTAAAATATAGAACAAATATCATATATACGCATCATATCTTACTAATATATACCTATTATATTCTATTCACAAGGCATTTACAGAACAACAGTTATGAAAAGGCAAAGCTTGCTTCATCTGAGGCATAGAACATAGAAGAAGAGTTTAGAAGGGACCTGGCCCAGTTCCTGCAACCGTTCTTCATATGTTTTAGCCTCCAGGCCTTTGATCATCTTAGATAGATTCAGATTAACAGAGTTGGAAGGGACCTTGTAGGTCATCTAGTCCAGCCCCCCGCCCAAGCAGGAGACCCTACTACACCATTTCTGACAGATGGCAGTCCAATCCTCTTCTTGAAAGCTTCCAGGGATGAAGCTCCCACAACCTCCAGAGGATTCGTCCTTATAAATCAATCCATCATTCCTGGGTTATGTAAACTTTATGCCATGGCCCCACCCTGTCCAGATGTTTTTGGGACTATGTTGTTCGCGATTCAAGTCAACAGAGAGCCAATGCACCAATTTTCAATGCAGGCCTAGCTCTCTCTCTCTCTCTCTCTCTCTCTCACACACACACACACACACACACACAATGTGGTTTGTTTCATTTTTCAAGCCAGCTGCTCTGATTTGGAAACAAGGTTTCTGGGGCGCTGTGTTGTGTTGCTGCAAAACTCAGCCAACGGTGGTTTCTTCTATAAATACCGGTTAAGCCACGTACGGTGGTCTCCTTTGGGTGGCTTCCAAAATGTTTTCGGTGGATCTGACCCTGGTGACGATCCACCTATAGAGCAACGGGCAATGGCTGGTGTGCCCGGAGAGATGGCTGGCTATAAAAATTGAATGAACGAATCGAAATAATAAACAGTCACAATAAGATCCATTTTCAGCGAAGATGGCTGAGAATTCATAATGATTTTGTGAATATAAGAACTCCCCAACTGAAAAGCAGAAAACGGGATAAAATTGTCCTCAACGTGTGTTAAAAACGAAAATCACTCCCCAATCACAAGTCAAGAATACTTGACTTCACCAGAAGGCAAGATAAGAAACAATGGATGGAAACTAGTCAAGGAGAGAAGCAACCTAGAACTAAGGAGAAATTTCCTGACAGTGAGAACAGTTCACCAGTGGAACAGCTTGCCTCCAGAAGTTCTGAGTGATCCAACACCGGACGTTTTAATGAAGATGTTGGATAACTATTTCCCTGAAGTGGTGTAAGTCTCCTGCTTGAGCAGGGGGTTAGACTAGAAGACCTCCAAGGTCCCTTCCAGCTCTATTCTGATTGATATTGGTAATCAAGGAGAGAAGCAACTTAGAACTAAGGAGAAATTTCCTGACAGTGAGAACAATTAATCAGTGGAAGAACTTGCCTCCAGAAGTTCTGAGTGAACCAACACTGGAAGTCTTTAAGAAGATGTTGGATAACCATTCGTGGTGTAGGGTTTCCTGCCTAAGCAGGGGTTGGACTAGAAGACCTCCAAGGTCCCTTCCAGATCTGTTATTCTCTTTTCTTCTTCTCTTGAGGGTGGAGAGGGGGAGACTTGCCCAAAAATCAACCCCCAGAATTTGTGCCTAAGGCAGGATTAGAATCCAGTCTTCCTTGCAACTGATCCAGCCCTCTCGTCTTTCCCTACGGGTATATTTTCAACGATTAGCAAGCAAAATTGTTCAATTATCTGAATTACACATGAACTTTCTGAGCAGAGATAAAACACATTGTGAACTTTGGGACAATACCTGATCCCCAGAGATCGAAGTTAAACGGGGTAACAGAGCTCTGTAGATTTTGCTGCAGCATACCGCCCGTGATCCATTTAATCCAGTTTTAAGAAATGGACCTGCAATCCTGAGGAGGTTTCTTTTTTAAGCCCTGCAGGGGTTTTAGTAAAGGCAGTTCTAAAGACATGTGGAAGAGAATGAGAATTGTCCTGTGATCTCATAAGACCCGGAATGGTGACCCTATGGCCCGTATGCCAGAGGGGGCAAGCAGAGCCCTCTCTGTGGGCACACACCGTCACCAGCTGCTCTTCTGCTTTCCAGCACAAGCATGTATGCCAGCCAGCTGGAGCGCCTGAAAACAGCCTGATAAACAGCCCAAAATGCCCCCAAACCAGGGCATTTTCTAGGTTGTTTTCAGGCCATTTGGGGTTTTATTTTCAAGCCAAAAACAGTCCTGAAAATGGCCCAAAAACGGACTGAAAATGGCCTGAATGCCCACAGGCCAGCTGGTCTTCGGGCTTTTGGCATTCCGGCGCACACACTTCCATGCAAACATGTTCTGGTTTGGGCACGGTGCCGAAAAGGTTTGCCATCACTGTCATAGGCTTCCTCAACTTTGACAACTTCTAAGATGTGTGAACTTCAACTCCCACGCTGGCTGGGGAATTCTGGGGGTTGATCTCCACACGTCCAGAGTTAAACTCTGGTCCGAGGTAAACTTCCTGCCATCTAATTTTTCCTTGGAAAGCAGAACCACAACGACTGATGAAGCCACATTCGACGGGGTTGGAAATATAAAAATGCATCACTTTCCACAGCTTTTCTGATGCTTGGGAGAAACAGCGGTGGGGAAGGCACCTGGCTGGGAAGTAAGAGTTCTAGTCCCACCTTAGCCATGAAAGCTGGTTGGGTGACTTTGGGCCAATCACCAGGAGAGGGTGAGTTCTAGTCCCACCTTAGCCATGAAAGCTGGTTGGGTGACTTTGGGCCAATCACCAGGAGACGGTGAGTTCTAGTCCCACCTTAGCCATGAAAGCTGGTTGGGTGACTTTGGGCCAATCACCAGGAGACGGTGAGTTCTAGTCCCACCTTAGCCATGAAAGCTGGTTGGGTGACTTTGGGCCAATCACCAGGAGACGGTGAATTCTAGTCCCACCTTAGCCATGAAAGCTGGTTGGGTGACTTTGGGCCAATCACCAGGAGATGGTGAGTTCTAGTCCCGCCTTAGAAACGAAGGCCACTTGGGTGACTTTGGGTCAGTCCCTCCTTTTCAGCCCAACCCACCTCACAGGGTTGTTGTGGGGAAAATAGGAGAAAGAAGCATTAGGTATGTTCTCCGCCTTGAGTTACTTATAAAGCAATAAAGTGGGATTAAAAAAAAATCTAATAAACAAACAGGAATAAAATAAAACTGGGCATAAAGCTGAAATATTGCAGCCCATTGAGCCCGATTCCTGGGCCGGTTCAAAATCATCTCCCTAGGATATGAATGGGAACAGTTTTACAAACAAACATTTCCAAATATTTTCTTGCCGCAACACGCAACCCCCTCCCCACCACCCCTGAACTCAACCACCTCTAAAGATGTGTTTAGACATTCCCTTCTCTCGGCTTCAAAACAAGAAACCACATTACAGCTTTGGCCGCTGTGTGGGGCCAACTTGTGAAAAGAGGAAAGGAAGGAAGGAAGGAAGGAAGGAAGGAAGGAAGGAAGGAAGAAAGAAGGAAGGAAGGAAGGAAGGAAGGAAAAAAGAAAGAGGAAGGAAGAAAGATCGGAAGGTAGGAAGAAAGGATGAAAAAGAGAGATAGAGAAAGAAAGAAGAAGGAAGGAAGATAGGAAGGAAGGAAAGAAGGAAGAATGAAAGAAAGGAAGGAAAGAAGGATGAGAGAAAGACAGACCACTTCTCGCTTCTTCGACTGGGTGCCCTTGGCCGGACTACAACCCCCATCATCCCCCACTCCCTGATGATGCCCCTCGGCCAGGCTTTTAGCAAAACTCTTTGCAATTTGAGGCACATTCCACTGATTCATTATTTTAACTGTCAGGAAATTTATCCTTAGTTCTAAGTTGCTTCTCTCCTTGATTAGTTTCCACCCATTGCTTCTTGTCCTGCCCTCATGTGCTTTGGAGAATAGCTTGACCCCCTCTGCTTTGTGGCAGCCCCTGAGATATTGGAAGACTGCTATCATGTCTCCCCTAGTCCTTCTTTTATTAAACTAGACATACCCAGTTCCTGCAACCGTTCTTCATATGTTTTAGCCTCCAGTCCCCTAATCATCTTGGTTGCTCTTTTCTGCACTCTTTCTAGAGTCTCTACATCTTTTCTACATCGTGGTGACCAAAACTGGATGCCGTATTCCAAGTGGGTCCTTACCAAGAGATTATAAAGTGGTATTATCCCTTCACATGATCTTGATTCTATCCCTCTGTTGACACAGCCTAGAACTGTGTTGGCTTTTTCGGCAGCTATTGCACACGGCTGGCTCCTATTTAAATGGTTGTCCACTAGGACTCCAAGATCCCTCTCATAGTTACTACTATTGAGCAGGTACCACCTATACTGTACCTGTGCATTTCATTTTTCTTGCCTAAATGTAGAGCCTTACGTTTTTCACCATTGAATTGCATTCTGTTTGATGGTGCCCATATTTAAATGGGGTCCGAATTATCAAATAGAGCTCCTTGAAACTATCTGTGTCCAGTTGCAATGGTTAAACTCACTTACCTGGGAACTTATTTTTGCACAAATGTGTTCCGGAGTGCGTAGCTTATTTAGCACAGAGTTTTTGGGTAACAGTAATAGATAGATAACAGGAGCATATAATACTATAGCATGTGTATATTGGAGATTTTGTAAGGTTTGAAGAATTCAAAAAGTTATGCAGGTAGTCTTCAACTTACGACAGTTCATTTAATGACCACTTAAAGTTAAAGGTAAAGGTTCCCCTCACACATATGTGGTAGTTGTTCCCAACTCTAGGGGGCGGTGCTCATCTCCGTTTCAAAGCAGAAGAGCCAGCGCTGTCCGAAGACGTCTCCGTGGCCATGTGGCCGGCATGACTCAACACCGAAGGCGCACAGAACGCTGTTCCCTTCCCACCAAAGGTGGTTCCTATTTTTCTACTTGCATTTTTATGTGCTTTCAAACTGCTGGGTTGGCAGAAGCTGGGACAAGTCACGGGAGCTCACTCTGTTACGCGGCAATAGGGATTCGAACTCCTGAACTTTCTGATCGACAAGCTCAGCATCTTAGCCACTGAGCCACCGCGTCCCTACACACACACACACACACACACACCACACACACACACAAAAGCACATGTGCTCTCCTCAATTCATCTGTGTTTACATCACAGGGAAAAGCCACTGCTGGCAGAAATGATCTTTTGCGGCTGTTTTATCATCTATTGTTTTTTTATTATTCTTTTGAATGATAAAACAACCTCCCTTTCTTTGGATATTAACACATAAAAATCAGTCTGGCATTACCAAAAGAAAAAAGATCCTGTAATAAAAACAGTTATGGCTGATAGAAGCACATATTGGGGGGGGAAATGAACACAAAATGAACTGATAGGACTGTATTCAACAGCAAAAATAAGAGAGGAGAGGAGATGGAATATAAGAGAAGATGGAATAGAGTAGAGTAGAAGAGAAGAGATAGAATAGAAGATGGAATATAAGAGAAGGTGGAATATAAGAGGATGGAGTAGAGGAGAGGTGAGGTGAGAAGAGAAGGAATGTAAGAGACGATGGAGGAGAGGTGAGAAGAGAAGGAATATAAGAGAAGATGGAGTAGAGAAGAAGAATAGAAGATGGAATAGTAAAGAGAAGAGATAGAATAGAAGATGGAATATAAGAGAAGATGGAATAGAGTAGAGAAGAGATGGAATAGAAGATGGAATAGAAGAGTAGAGTAGAAGAGATAGAATAGATGGAATATAAGAGAAGATGGAATAGAGGAGAGGTGAGAAGAGAAGGAATATAAGAGAAGATGGAATAGAGTAGAGTGGAAGAGACAGAATATAAGATGGAATATAAGAGAAGATGGAATAGAGGAAAGGTGAGAAAAGAAGGAATGTAAGAGGTGGAATGTAAGAGAAGATGGAGGAGAGGAGAGGTGAGAAGAGAAGGAATATGAGAGAAGATGGAATAGAGTAGAGTGGAAGAGACAGAATATAAGATGGAATATAAGAGAAGATGGAATAGAGGAAAGGTGAGAAAAGAAGGAATATAAGAGGTGGAATATAAGAGAAGATGGAGGAAAGGAGAGGTGAGAAGAGAAGGAATATAAGAGAAGATGGAATAGAGTAGAGTGGAAGAGACAGAATATAAGATGGAATATAAGAGAAGATGGAATAGAGGAAAGGTGAGAAAAGAAGGAATATAAGAGGTGGAATGTAAGAGAAGATGGGGGAAAGGAGAGGTGAGAAGAGAAGGAATATAAGAGAAGATGGAATAGAGGAGAGTGGAAGAGACAATATAAGATGGAATATAAGAGAAGATGGAATATAAGAGAAGATGGAATAGAGTACAGTAGAGGAGAGGACTTGGAGGTCTTCTAGTCCAGCCCCCCGCTCAAGCAGGAGAACCTTCTACCATTTCAGACAAGTGACTGCCCAGTCTCTTCTTAAAAACCTCCAGTGATGGAAGCACCCACGATTTCTGAAGGCAAGCTTAAAATTAAAATAAATAACCACTCAATTGGGTGTTTCCTCACACTCTCCCCCAACCTACCCCGCTGATACAAAACCCCATAATTGAGATGGGGGGAAACCCAGCTGGGTGGGGGGAAGAGGGGAAGGAGAAGAGGAATCAGTACTAGAAAAAAAAAGCTGTATTAAGCCAGGGACCATCTACAGAAAGTGAACTAAACCACCCACAATAGGTTTTGCAGGAAAGCTGAATAGATGTCAGCTCAAACTCCTCCTGGGCAGCAATAGGTTTAACCCCCATTCAGTTGCAAATTAAAGACGGGCTGAAAAGTGTTATTTTGGCCCCAGAAACTTTTTTTTATCTCCTCTCCCAAGACTCTGGATACAAGATTCCCAGGGCTTTTAGTAAGTCCTTATCATTAGGAAATGATTTAAGGAGACGGGGGGGGGGGGACCGGGATGGCTTTGCGACCCCCTTTAAAAAGTGTCTAAACACCTAAATAATAGATATATATTTTTATCAGCATTTGGGGGATCGGATCTGTCAGAAAAGGTGACACCTTTGCATTGCTTTTTTTTTAAAAGGAAGGAAAGAAAGAAAAAGAAAGAAAGAGAATGAATGAATGAATGAATGAATGAATGAAGAAAAGAAAGAAAGAAAGAAAGAAAGAAAGAAAGAAAGAAAGAAAAGAAAGAAAGAAAGAAAGAAAGAAAGAAAGAAAGAAAGAAAGAAAGAAAGAAAAGAAAGAAAGAAAGAAGAAAGCTAATTGCCTATAGATTTCAAAGGCTGCTGGTTCTGGGTGGAAATATATATTTCTACCCTCCCTGTATCCATTTTTTGGCTAAGTGGTGCACACATCCCAAAAGGCAAAAATAAAATAAAAACCAACAACACCCACTGGCAAGAATTTTGTTGTCATTTCTTTCTAAACACTTTCTTTCTTTCTTCCCCTCCCTCTTCCCTTCCTTCCTTCCACTTCCTTCTTCCCTCCCTCTTCCTTGATTCCTCTCCCTTTCTTTTCTTGCTCTTCCCTTCCTTCCTTCTCTTGCTCTGTTTCCTTTTCCCCCTCCCTTTTCTTTCCTTGGTTCCTCCTCTTTTCTTCCTTCCTTTCCTCTTCCCTCTTTCTCTTGTCTTTCTTTCTTTCTCTCTCTGTTGGGTCTTTCTTTCTTTCTCCCTCCCCACCCTCCCTCTCTCTGGTCTTGCCCCCGCTTTCTCTCTGTTGGGTCCTTCTTTCTTCTTTTTCTTTCTTTCTTTCTCTCTCCCTCCCTCTGTTGGGTCTCTCTTCTCCCTCCCTCCCACTTTCTCTGTTGGGCCTTCCCTCCTTCCTTCCTTCCTTCCTTCCTTCCTTCTTTCTTTCTTTTTTCAGCCTTGCATTCTTGACATTCCATTTCTGGCTTTTCAAGGTATCTAACAAGCTGGTACAAATCCTGCCTAAAAGTGGAAGCTTTTTTTTTTAAGACCTGCAAGAACCAACCTGCCTGAGATGGGTTGGGGAAAGTTTCCCAATCTCCAACCTCAGCTGCCTTCCAGAGTGGATCCCTGAGCCATCCCACCTACCTCCTTGCTCAGCAATCTGCCCCCTCTTTTCTTTTAAAAAGTAAAAATTTCTTCCAACCCAATCAGTCAAAAAGAGGGCGCACCCCCCTAGCAGCCCTTCTGAGGACTAGACTCTTACCTGCAGGAAGTGCTTTGCAGCTGAGTTTACATCAAGTACTTTCCCCAAATGACCCTTTTCTGAATCACAGAGGAAGCACACGGGTGAGTTAAACACAAACGCCCTAAAGCCTCCAGATCAAAACCTCATGATTAAACCTTCGCTCTGGCCTCGACAGCGCAGGTGTCATCGCCTCCTTTCTGTGAAGAGAGGGAGATAGGAAGGAAGGAAGGAAGGAAGGAAGGAAGGAAGGAAAAGAAGGGGAGAGATATAGAGGGAGAGGAGGAAGGAAGGAAAAGAAAGAAAGGGAAAGGGAGATAGGAAGGAAGGGAAGAAGGAAGGGAAGAAAAGAAAGGGAGAGAGATATAGGGGTAGGAGGGAAGGAAGGGAAAGGGAGATAGGAAGGAAGGGAAGAAAAGAAAGGGAGTGATATAGAGGTAGGAAGGAAGAGAGGGAAAGGGAGATGAGAAGGAAGGGAAGAAAAGAAAGGGAGAGATATCAAGGTAGGAAGGAAGAGAGTGAAGGAAAGGGATAGGGAGGGAGGGAGGAAGAGATATAGAGGTAGGAAGGGGAGAGGGAGATGGGAAGAAAGGAAGGAAAAGAAGGGGAGAGATATAGAGGGAGAAAGGGAAGAAGGAAGGAAGGGAAAGAAAGAAAGGGAAAGGGAGATAGGAAGGGAAGAAAAGAAAGGGAGAGATATAGGGTTAGGTAGGAAGGAAGGGAAAGGGAGATAGGAAGGAAGGGAAGAAAAGAAAGGGAGCGATATAGAGGTAGGAAGGAAGAGAGGGAAGGGAGTTAGAAAGGAAGGGAAGAAGGAAGGGAAGAAAAGAAAGGGAGAGATACAGAGGTAGGAAGGAGGAGAGGGAAAGGGAGATGAGAAGGAAGGAAAAAGAAAAAGGGAGCGATATAGAGATAGGAAGGGAAGGAGGGAGGGAAAGGAGATAGGAAGGGACGGAGGGAGGAAGAGATATAGAGGTAGAAAGGGAGGAGAGGGAGATGGGAAGGAAGGAAGGAAATGGGAAGAAAGGAAGGAAAAGAAAGGGAGAGATAGAGGTAGGAATGGAAAGAGAAAGATGGGAAGGAAGAAAGAGAAAGAAAAAAGAGAAAGAGAAAGAAAGAAAAGAGAAAAAGTGATAAAAGAAAGGGAAAGAGAAAGAAGAAAAAAGAAAGAAGAGAAAGAAAACTGCTATCTGAATCAACAGAGACCCCCTCCCCAAAACAGCTCTGTTCTATTTAAAATCCACCCAACTCCACCCTCCTGGCACCCCCCTTCCCATAAGCAGGGAAGCTTTCTTCCCCACCCCTCCAAAGCCAACCCAAGAAGTCATAATATTCTATTTCCGTTCCCCCACAATGAATCCACAAATAAATCAAAATAAAACCGAGGGAATTCCTTCTAAGAGCTTTATGCAAGAGAGAGAGAGAGAGAGAGAGAGGCAGATTTGTTCTTCCAACATTTGGTTCTCTGCATTCCTACAATCCCCCCTTTTCCCTCCAGCGCCCAAGTGGATGCAGAAATTGGAATGTTTCACACACACACATCTGCAATTTCCTTTGTCACACACACACAGACACACACACACTGCTCCAGGAGAGGTTTCAAATCTTCCTTTTCTCTCTCAAATTCCTCTGCCATCCCGCCATCCGGGGTCAGCCCTAAAACACCTTAGGAATGTGCAATCTGTTAGCAGGATTCAAAGACCTTCCTATGCCCCCCCCCTTCCCCTCCCTCTGCAAAGGAGCTCCAATTCCTTCTTGGTATTTCTTTGGCCCCCCTCTCCCCCAAGAGGGTTTTCTCCCTCCCCCTTCTAAACTATTTAAAGTCCTCCCCCCCCTCCCCGTCCTCCACCTCCCAAATCAACAGCTTTCGGGAAAGCTATCTTCCATCAATGTTCAGGGTGGGCTAAGCTGAATTAAAGAAGGGAGGGAGGAAGGCAACCTCCCGTATTCCTTACACCTTGAGGAGGCAGGAAACGGCTGTGTAACACACACACACACACACACACACACACACACACACACACACGCTCCCTGGTGCTCTCTGTGCTGGGCTGTTTCCTTGCAGACGTTTCATCACCCAGCTGGGTAACACCATCCATGTTAGAAGGGAGAGGAGGAGCAGAAAGAGGAGGACTGTGGGGTCCTTGATGCTCTCTGAGGTCAGTTGTTTGACTTCATTACCCAATTAGGTAACATCATCAATGCTAGAAGGGAGGGGAGGAGGAGGAGGAGGAGGAGGAGGAGGAGGAGGAGGAGGAGGAGGAGGAGGAGGAGGAGGAGGAGGAGGAGGAGGAGGAGGAGGAGGACAACAACTACTACTACTTTAGAATCCCTGGTGTTTTCTGAGCTTGGTTTTTTGCTTGGACATTTCACGACCCAACTAGGTAACGTTATCAGTAGCATGCTGCTGCTGGGATGTTGGCCCACCACAAAAGATGCCCCCGCATAGCTTCGATGAAAGAAATGAAACCTACCCCGGCTACTGTCTTTTGACCATAAAGAAAAGGTTCTTTTTAGCTAAATGGGAAAGCGAAATTAGTTTGCCTTCTCAACTGTGGCCCAACAGGACTGTGTGAGGATTATGCGAGAGGGATGGGATTGTGTTTGTGTACAGAGGTGGGTGGAGAAGGGGGTAAGGAAAGCCCAAACGAGACCCATAAAAACATGTCTTTATGGACTCTTCTAAGAGTTGCGTTCCACTCCTTCTCTCTCAACTTCTCCCTTGATGGAATTGTTACTCACCCAGACCAGTTTGTCAACTCTTGAGTTTACTTTAAAGCATTTTTTCCCCCTTCACTTCTTCTTTGTTCTTTTTTTTAAAATAATCCTAGAAAGGTAAACCCTTCTCAGGTATGCGGGACATGTCATATCAGCAACAGGAGTGACGTCTTTGAATAGACACGCTTCGCACTGCCTGGAAAATCCATTATCTTCATTCCCCGCATTTTCCCCGAAAATAAAACCCTGCCACAAAAACCGATTTGACGTACCGCGTTTTCCCCAAAAATAAGGTACCTCAAATCATTTTTTGTGACAGGGTCTTATTTTCAGGGAAATGTGGTACGTCCAAAATAATTTTTCGTGGCAGGGTCTTATTTTCGGGGAAAATACAGTACGTCAAATCGTTTTTTGTGACAGGGTCTTATTTTCGGGGAAAACACAGTAAGTCAAATCGTTTTTTTGTGACGGTCTTATTTTCAGGGAAATTCGGTAGGTCAAATTGTTTTTTGTGACAGGGTCTTATTTTTGGGAAAAACATGGTACATCAAATCATTTTTTTGTGACAGGATCTTATTTTCGGGGAAAACACGGTACGTCAAATTGTTTTTTGTGACAGGGTCTTATTTTCGGGGAAACACGGTATGTCAAATTGTTTTTTGTGACAGGGTCTTATTTTTGGAGAAATTTGGTAGGTCAAATTGTTTTTTGTGACAGGGTCTTATTTTCGGGGAAAACACAGTAAGTCAAATCGTTTTTTGTGACAGGGTCTTATTTTCGGGGAAATTTGTTAGGTCAAATGGTTTTTTGTGACAGGGTTTTATTTTCGGGGAAACGCAGTATGTCAAATCGGTTTTTGTGACAGGGTTTTATTTTCAGGGAAATGTGGTACATCAAATCGGTTTTTGTGTCAGGTTCTTGCTTTTGTGACAGAGTTTTATTTTCTTTTGACACCCCCTCCCACCGAAATAAGGCGCTTGGCCTTATTTTCGGGGAGGTCTTATTATTTTTGAGGTGCAGGAGGCGGCGAGTGGGTCACCTCATGGCTGCTGCTGTGTTGCAATATTTTAAGGGAGGGCTTATTTTGGGGGAAACAGGGTAGTACTTATGTCACATTAACCACATATAGCACTTAAAAGACAGGACACGGTGGCTCAGTGGCTAAGACTCTGAGCTTGTCGATCAGAAAGGTCGGCAGTTAGGTGGTTTGAGTCACTAGCGCCGCGTAATGGAGTGAGCTCTCGTGACTTGTTCCAGCTTCTGCCAACCTAGCAGTTGGAAAGTACGTAAAAAATGCAAGTAGAAAAATAGGAACCACCTTTGGTGGGAAGGGAACAGCGTTCCGTGCGCCTTCGGCGTTGAGTCATGCTGGCCACATGACCACGGAGACGTCTTTGGACAGCGCTGGCTCTTTAGCTTTGAAACGGGGATGAGCACCGCCCCTTAGGGGCGGGAACGACTAGCACATATGTGCGAGGGGAACCTTTACCTTTTACTTTTAGCACTTAAAAGAAATCCCCAATATAAATCTAGCTGAAGCTATAAATATAAAAAATGCAAATAATTTTTCGGCAGACCACCAAAATCTTATTGCCGACCACTGGTGATCCACGGACCACCAGTTGGTGACCGCTGTTATAAACTGCCTCAGGGGTGACCCACTCAGTCCAGAAACTGAAGATGGCAGCTGGAAAGATACCATCAAAGGTCTTGCTGCTTGTAACATGCCCCACACATGCGATGCCCCAAAAGGAGGCTTGAAGGTTTGGTCACACCATTTCAGAGATTGTCTTGATGTTTTTGAGACCCCCACATGGAGACCCCCGAATAGTCCTAAAATAAATGGAAGGGACTTTGGAGGTCTAGTCAACTTCCATCTGTCAGAAATGGTGTAGGATCTCCTGCTTGGGAAGGGGTTGAACTAGATGACCTTTGAGGTCCCTTCCAACTATGTTAATCTGAATCTGTCTAAATTTACTCCTGCTCAGGCAGGAAACCCTATACAGTTTCAGACAAATGGCTATCCAACATCTTCTTAAAGACTTCCAGTGTTGGAGCATTCACAACTTCTGGAGGCAAGTCGTTCCATTGATTAATTGTTCTCACTGTCAGGAAATTCCTCCTTAGTTCTAAGTTGCTTCTCTCCTTTGATTAGTTTCCACCCATTGCTTCTTGTCTTACCCTCAGGTGCTTTGGAGAATAGGTTGAACCCCCCCCTCCCCTCCCCTTTGTGGCAGCACCTCAAATATCGGGATCCTTGGTGCTCTTCTTTGAGCTTGGTTCTTTTCATGACCCAACTATGTAACATCATCATTGCTAATAGCTAATAGCGCTGATGATGCTACCTAGATGGGTGATGAAACATCCTCAGCAAAACAACCAAGCTCAGACAGCGTCAAAGATCCCACAGTCCTGTCTCTTCCACTCCGCAAACTCCAACACCTTGTAGCACTGATGGTGTTACTTAGTTGGGTCATGAAAGGCCTTCAAGAAAAGGCCTTCATCTTTCTCCTCCTTCTCTTCCCACTCTCCGCCGTCTTTTTCTTTTTTCTTTTCTTCTTCTTCTTCTTCTTCTTCTCCTCCTCCTCCTCCTCCTCCTCCTCCTCCTCCTCCTCCTCCTCCTCCTCCTCCTCCTCTTAACAAACCCCACTCCCTTGTAGATTTGGGTCATGAAATGCCTGCAAGAAAACAACTAAGCTCAGAGAGCACTAAGGACCCCATAGTCCTCCTCCTCCTTCATGTTCTTCTTCTCCTCCTCCTCCTCGCAAACCCTACTCCCTTCTAGCACTGATGATGTTACCTAGCAGGGTAATGAAACGTCTGCAAGAAAACGACCAAGCTCAGAGAGCACCAAGGACCCCAGTCCTCCTCCTCATTCATGTTCTTCTTCTCCTTCTCCTTCTCCTCCTGCTCCTCCTCCTCCTCCTTGCAAATCCTACTCCCTTCTAGCACTGATGATGTTACCTAGTAGGGTAATGAAACATCTGCAAGAAAACGACCAAGCTCAGAGAGCACCAAGGACCCCACAATCCTCCTCCTCCTCCTCCTCCTCCTCCTCCCTGCAAACCCCACTCCCTTCTAGCACTGATGATGTAACCTAGTTGGGTCATGAAATGACTGCAAGAAAACCACCAAGCTCAGAGAGCACTAAGGATTCCTCATGTCAACCGAGCTACCAATATTCTTCTCTATCAAATTAGAATCTGTTTAGAAGTCAACCCATTGGATGGAAAACTGGGGAGTCTTAAGGTTGGGCTGCTTTGATGCCCCTTCAGGGTGCGCAGAAACCACGTTCCCCAACTCAGGCAGTCAACAAACACCCCAAAACCAACTTCACTTCATTTATAAAACTGATTTAAGGAGTCTGAAATAACTTTTGATTTGGGGCTCTAAGTGAGAAGAGCTCAGCTCTTCCGAGGACCCAAAAACATTCGATCTCAGAGACCACCAAAGACCCTACACTTCAACTCTGAGCTACAAATGCAGGTGCAGTCCTCCACTTATGACAGTTCACTTAGCGACCGCTCCAAGTTACAACGGCATTGGGGGGGAAAATGAGTTAGAACCACTTTTCACACTTAACAACCGTGGGAGGATCCCAGATGCTTGGCAAGGGGTTCCTATTTATGACAGAGGCCCCATTTTGCGACCTCTTATCACAAGCAAAGTCGACAGGGAAGTCCAGATCCACTTAACAATCACGTTACTAGTTTGAGAAATGCAAACGCTTCACTTGACAACGGTGGCAAGGAAGGAAGGTCGTAAAATGAGCCAAGCTCACTTTGTTAAGTGTCGAGTTATGACACCCCAACGGAGCCCAACATTTAGGTTGCTAAGTGAGGCGTTTGTTAATGTCTCGCTTATCAAACTAAAATTCAGGTTCCGTTGCGGTTGTAACTCGAGGATTACCTGTATTCTCTGCTATTGAACTGTAAGGTTCCCCTCGCACATAGTCATTCCCAACTCTAGGGGGCGGTGCTCATCTTCATTTCAAAGCCGAAGAGCCAGCGCTGTCCAAAGACATCTCCGTGGTCATGTGGCTGGCATGACTCAACGCCAAAGACGCACGGAACGCTGTTATCTTCCCACCAAAGGTGGTCCCTTTTTTTCTACTTGCTTTTTTTACGTGCTTTCGAACAGCTGGGTTGGCAGAAGCTGGGACGAGTCACAGGAGCTCCCTCCGTTACGCGGCGCTAGGGATTCGAACTACCGAACTGCCAGCCTTTGACAATTGACAAGCTCAGCATCTTAGCCACTGAGCTACCAAGTCCCTATTGAATTGTAGAGAGACTAGAAAAAATGCTTCCCAACGGAGGTGGCAATTTTTGTTCTGAGCAAAAGGCGGCCGTTACAGTTGTGAAATGGGAAAAGCAATGCACCAATGAAAACATCTAAAGAGACCCAACGTGGCCAAATCTAGATTAAGATATAGTCAAACTCTCACCAAAGATGGGAAGAGGGGAGAAAAACAATTCTTTTGCCCCAAGCAATATTTCCCCCAACTATTACCAAGCCCAATTCTATCTTGTGGATTGGTTGAAAAGACCGATTGGTTAGAAAGTATGCAAAGACTTTTTTTTAAAAAGACTTTTTTTATTGGGACCTTAATTATCAAGCCCAAATCATAACCAAGCGGTAAGCCACAGCTGTTTTGGGAAGGAAGAAATGAGAACTGAATTTGCCTCCCCGCCCCTCTCTGTATTTGCACAACACGCTTAATTCAGAATAAACTCAGCAAGCAGCCTGGATTTTGCCTACGCAAAACAACCCCCACTCTTAACCAAGATTAATTTAAACCAGCATGTTGTGTGGATACAACTATATGACGAACTAGATCCGATAAGCAAATTGGGAGAATCCAACTTAGTTCTAAGGTAGCTCTTGCAACAGGGCATTTGGGGATGGTTCAAACTTACATCGGCACTGAAAAGAGACTTATGACCGGTTTTCACACTTACGACCATTGCAGCCTCCCACATGGGGCACCATTCAGATGCTCGGCAACTGGTTCATATTTACGATGGTTGCAACATCCCCATTGAGTTTGCAACAAGCAAACTCAATGGGGAAGCCAGATCCACTTAACGGCCGTGTTCCTAACTTATCAACTGCAGGGATTCACAGCAATGGTTGCAAGTAATGTCGGGGCAAAACTCACTTCACAAATGTCTCACTTCAACGACAGAAACGTCATCCGTTGTGTGGCTCCGTCACGGTACAGAGCTACCTGTACAAAAAAATTCTATAATAAAACGCACTGTTATGCCATGCCTTCTATCCAGGGTTACACAAGCATTATCCCCCAGCCACAGCTGAATTCACACTGATGTATGATCGTAAACTACGGCTTGCAGAATGATAGTTTGTGCAACAGCCCCCCCACCCCCTTAGCCAGCTTTTCCTAGGTTAAAAAAAATCTTAACCACAACGTGATGGTTTCGCAAACCAAGATGACACATCACGTTTTCCAACCTGCCTCCAGGGGAAATGGGGAGATGTTGGCTTAGGCATTTTATTGAAAACTAGCTGATAACTCAGCCTTGCCCCGGTATTTATTTATGCTAAACCTGTATTAGACAGGAAAAGGAATGAACTATATCTATAGTGTCAAAGTAATGCTGGAACACCCCCCCACACACACACACATGAACTGAAATCCAGAATGCACACTATCACTGTCAAAAGTATTGTGATTTGACACTATAGATATAATTCAACCCTTTTCATTTCAGCAGCCCAGGCATTCCAGAGTTATGCTGGAACACACACACAGAGACACACACACCAAGGGGTGTTAAGAGGCATCTTACACCCACAGTATTTGTTTCCCGAGAGTAAGTCATCTGTGTATCAAGTTTGGTTGAAATTGCTCAACCCGTTCCAGAGTTATGCATCTATAGATAAGAGAGATGAGGAAGGCGCTCACCTTCACACATGCAAACACACACGGACACACAAAAACGAATGCAAAACAAGATGTTGGGAGGGGTAAGAGAGAAAGATCCTCTCCATTTATTATAAAACATGTATACAGGTAGTCCTCAACTTATAACCATTCATTTAGTGGCCAAAGTTACAACAGCAGCACGATAAAAGTGACTTGCGGCCATTTTTCAAACTTACGACTGTCTCAGCATCCCTGCGCTCCCAACTTCAGACACTTGGCAAACCGACGGTTTACAAGCAAAGTCAAACGGGGGAGGTGGATTCGCTTAACGACCGTGTCTCTAATGTAACCGCTGGAGCTGATTTCCTTAACAACTGTGGCGTGGAAGGACGTTAAAAAAAATGGGGCTTAAAACTCGCTTAACAACCCAGCAGCAGAAATGTTGGGCTCAGCCGTGGCCGTTAAGTCGAGGACTACCTGTAAAACACCCTCCAGTGACACAAAGAGAAGCAGGCAGCCGTGATACCTGCGAGGACGACTCAGAACTGGGACCAAATGCTTTGACAATATTATTGCACTGCTAAATTTGAGATAAACAGTAGTGCAATATTGTCAGAGCCGGCGGTCCCAGCAGTGGCCTGTATACAGAATAACAGAGCTGGAAGGGACCTTGTAGGTCATCTAGTCGAACCCCACCTCCCTGCCCAAGCAGGAGACTCTACTACAACTTTTCTGACCGATGTCATTTCAGTCTCTTCTTGAAAGCCTCCAGGGATGAAGCTCCCACAACTTCCGAAGGCAACTTCTATTCCATGGGTTGATTGCTCTCACTGTCAGGAAATTCTTCCTTCTTTCCAGGTTGAATCTCTCCTTGGTCAGTTTCCATCCATTATTCCTTCTCTGGCATTCGGGTGCTTTGGAAAGAAAATAGCTTGACCCCCCCTCCTCTCTGGGGCAGCCCCTCAAATATTGGAAGACTGCTATCCTGTCTCCCCTGGTCCTTCTCTTCCCTAGACTAGCAACCGTTCTTCTTATATTTCAGTCTCCAGATCTTTGACCATCTTAGATAGATTCAGATTTTCGAAGGGACCTTGTAGGTCATCTAGTCCAACCCCCTGCCCAAGCAGGAGACTCTACATCATTTCTGACAGAGGGCAGTCCAGTCCCTTCTTGAAAGCCTCCAGGGATGAAGCTCCACAACTTCTGAAGGCAACTTCTGTTCCATTCAGTTGATTGTTCTCACTCGTTTCTCAATGGAAGGAGTTAAAGTGGGAGAGAGTTACTAAGTCATCATGTCTAGGCCTGGCAATCTCCCCCCCCAAACTGGGGCAGGGGGACCGGCAGGATTGGGGAAAGGAATGCCTGCGTGAGTCAAATAAATATAAAATTTTCTCATTCCTTAAAAGCGAGGTTACTTCAAGGGCACCCAGGCAGGTTAGATTAATTCCTTTCCCATTCAGCCAGTCATTATTACAACATACATGTAGTCCTGGCCATACTGACACTCATTTAGTGACTGTTCAAAGTTACAACGGCACTGAAAAACATGACCATTTTTTCCATAGTTGCAACGTTTGCAGACCTCCCATCCAAATTCAGCTGCTTGGCAACTGGTTCATATTTAGGGTCATGTGATCAATTCCCTTTTAATCAATGGGGAAGCCAGATTCACTTAACCCTCACTTATCAACGGAGGGGATTCACTTAACAACAGTGGCAAGAAAGATCGTAAAATGGGGCAAAACTCACCTTAACAACTGTCTCACTTAGCAAAATAAATTTTGGTCTCAGTTGTGCTTGTAACTGGTTTAAAATAAGGGTGTTATACAAATCTCGTTGGCCCGTGGATGTGAAAATAGGTGTGTGTGTGTGTATGTGTGTGTGATATATTCACTCCTAGGGGTGAGAAGGGAATTTTTTAAATATAATCTCTCCCCTCCCCAGAAAACCCAAAATTTGGACGTGAACTTAACATAGCAAGTGGTGAAAAACAGCTGCATGCTGAATTTGTAAACCATGCCTATAAATCAACATCAAAAATCGTGTACAAAGATTCCTAGTATAACTTTTTTCCTCTTATCTAATTTTCTACCCTTATCCTTCTCTCTCTCTCTCTCTCTCTCTCTCTCCCTCCGTCCCTCCACATCTGCCATTAAATGTAATATGAATTCAGCTGGTGTTCATTCGGGAGGAAGCATTTCACATCGCTAAACTGTAAAAACCCTAATCGCACATCCTTCCCAAGCGTGCACCATGCAGGCTTAATTTAAACTTTGGACGGAAGAGTCAAACAAGACTACGGACAATTACCATTTTTTTTAATCACTGTTTTTCTGCAAAGTGTTTTCTTTGAATCGCTCTTTTTCTCCAAAAGTTTTCTTTAAGGGGGTCTGAAGTTTTCTTTCTCCTTGCCAACTCAGCCCCACCCCCCACCCCTCCGAGGTATTTTAAACATCTTTGGAAGGTCCCCGTGCATTACTAAAAATCATGATCATCACCATCCAAGCTTTGTTGCTTGAGCAATCTGCACTACACATCCAGAACTGGGAAGAGGAGATGCACACTACCACAATTGGCTGGTGTGTGGCTGGGAAGAAATGTGTCACCCTCTCAAAACAGAAAGCAGCAGCATTTGTGACACTGTGAGGCAGAACGACGCAGCCTGGTGTGCGTCCTTTTTAAAAGCAAACATCACAAATCTCCCCTGAGATTCCAGAACGAAGAGCAAGGCGGATCAAACAAAATGCACACCAGCCAATGTGAAATCCAGTCCCCTCTCTCTCTCTGGACTTCACCAAAAGCACCAGGAAATCTTTCTTGCTTTTTTTTTTAAATGGAAGAAGCACGTGTGGAGGGGCTCACGTGGCCCCCAGAAAAGCTTCCAAGGCAAACCCCAGTCTGTAAAAAAAAATGTCTCTTAATAGCAGCCACCAACGGTGGAAGAAGTTGCAACCGAGTTCGGTTGGTCATTTTGCAGATGGATAACCTCTGCCAGCCAATGCCCTTTTAATATTGCACTGCTAATGACAGCTCCCAGTAGTACAACAGAAAAAGGGCACAGGCCGGTAAGGAGAAGAGCCCAAGGTTTCCAGCAACTTTTCTCAGTGGGACGTTTTAAAAAAGAAAGAAAATTCTGGGTGGGCTTTCCCCTCCACTCCTGAAAACATAGTGAAGAAAGCAACCCAACTGAGGTCTCCTTCACCACTCTACCATCACGTGGAGGGAGGAAAGAAGGCAGGGAGGAAGAGTTGCAGAGGGAGGGAGAGAAAAAAGAGAGGAAGGAAAGAGAGAGATATAGAGGAAGGAAAGAAAAGAAGTGGAGGGAGGGAGGAGAGTTACAGAGGAAGGGAGGAAAAAAGGGAGGAAGAGTTGCAGTGGAAGGAAAAGAAAGAGAGGGAGGAAGGAAGGAAAAGAGATGGAGGGAGGAAAGTTAGGAGTAACAGAGGAAAGAAGGAAAAGAAAGGGAGGAAGGGAGGAAAAGAGAGGGAGGAAGGAAAGTTAGGAGTTACAGAGGTAGGGAGGGAGGAAAATGAAGGAAGAAAGGAAAGAAAGAAGGAAGGAGAAGAAAGGGAGGGAGGGAGGAAGAAAGGAAAAGAAAGGGAGGGAAGGGGAAAGAAGGAAGAAAAAAGAAGGAAAGAAGGAAGGAAGGAAAAGGGAGGAAGGAAAGAAAGAAGAAAAGAAAGGGAGGTAGGAAAGAAAGAAGGAAAAAGGGAGGAAGGAGGAAAGAAGGAAAAAGGAGGGAGGAAGGAGAGATGCAGAAGGAAAAGAAAGGGAGGGATGGGGAAAGGAGAAAAAGAGAAGAAAGAATCAGATTTTTATAAATGTTAAGAATGTACCATCATAATCAAATTTAAACACACATATGCACAAATAAATTTGAAAAACTCTGCTAGCGTATTCTAGGGAAAAAAACATTAGCAATCCTGATAGGAGAATCAATACTTTTTTAAATGTTCAGAACATACAATCCTAATCAGATTTAAACACGCTGCTCCCCCTTTCTCTCTCACTCACATAGACAGACACAAATAAATGTCCTAAACTCTATTAGCATCCTAGGAAGGAAACATTAGTTGTCCAGAGTCCATCTTTTGCAAATGTTTACGAACATGCCGTCATCATCAAATTTAAAATCCCACCCAAACATAAACAAACTTTCCAAAAATCTACAAGCATACCCCGAGAAGGAAACCATCCCAATCCTGACATTCATGGCGTGTTTTAATCCCTCAATAAAATCCACCCAAGTGAAAGAAAGAGGCACAGCAGAATTGGTAAGGAAAAATGGGAAACGGCAAAACTCACTGCTATTGAAACTTACTTGTTTTTTTTTTACATCCATCTTTTAAAGGGGGGGCGCAGCAGGAAAGACCCACCTCTGAAACTGCAGCATGGGGGGGGGACTTTTGGTAGACTTCAAATGATTTAGGCGACACCCCCCACCACCACCACCAATCTAAGAAGTGGGAAGGCCAAACAATAGACCTCTTTTTAAACCCCATTCAGTTTTGGCAGGAAATTTCCAATCAGGTCACAATCTTTGCAAAAGAAAAGGGGGGGTTTCAAATTCCCCCTGTAAAAGAGGGAGGCTTGGGAGGAGAGGGAAGGAAAAAGGCCCAACTTTCCAAAAAATGGCCTCCTCCGTGTTTAAAAATTTGCTTCGCCAACCCCCCCCCCCCAAAAAACCCTACCCACCCACCCCGCCACAATTTTAACCAGAGGTCAAACAGAGAGAACAAGCCGCCTGCCTAAATTCCATGTTGTCTTTAAGCAAACTTTTTTTAAAAATAATTTTGTTGGTGCAGAACTTGGATATTTAAAGCAAATTGAGAAAATCAGGGAGACCTCAAAGAAGTGAACAAAACAAGAAATAAGGGTCCATCGAAGAGAAATGATAGATAGATAGATAGATAGATAGATAGATAGATAGATAGATAGATAGATAGATAGATAGATAGATATAGTTATTAGATAGATAGATAGATAGATAGATAGATAGATAGTTATTAGATAGATAGATAGAAGAAAAGAAAGGGAGGGAGGGAGAAGAAGGAAGGAAGGAAGGAAGGAAGGAAGGAAGGAAGGAAGGAAGGGGGAAAACAGCCACAAAGAAAGGTTTAAGCTGGAGGACATAGGGAAATTTTTTTCTTGCGTAACTTCCGAAGACCACACACACCAGATGATGATAACTCCGCAGAATTGGGACAAAGTGCAAAACTAGGAGGCAGGAAAACCTCAGCTCTGTTGCACGTGGAACCCCAGACAGGGCACATACACACACACACACTTTTTTTTTTCATGCACACACCACTCAGATTCTCAAGCCTTCTTATTTTAAGGAGAAACACATCCTGGAATCTACCGGATTGTTCCAGAGGAAATTCCTCTAGTCTTCTCCCTTGGTTTTATATGCGTTGTTGTTGTTTTTTTGGAGGCTGGAGAAAAGGTTCCACATCTGGATTGGAAAAGGGAGAGGATAAACTTTCCCAGCGACCTTCCCCTCTCCGAAAACTCTTCGTTTTAACCCCTTCACCCTATTTTCCAACAAAAAAAACAACCCGCAATTCCGCGCTGTGTTTTTTTTTTTAAATTTTATTTTATGGAGAGAAACGCAAACAGAGACACCAATCCAAAACCTTTCCAAAAATACATAAATGCCAATCTTTTTCCGCCCTTCGCCAAAGGAACAGACTCTCTGTTATGTTTTTTTTAAAAAGGATCTTCTGTGCGGGGATATGGAACCAGATCCCGGATCGCAGGGAATCTTGTCGGGTTTAAAAGGTTGGATTCGAGGCGAGACGGCCTTTTCTAAAACTAAACCTCCTGCCCTCTCCACTCCACTCCACCCGTGTAAAACTGGAAGCATATATACGACGGGTTGGGAAGCAAGGTTGCTAGATAGTTTTAATGAAAAAAACCAACAATGTAGCCACGGGGCGTTGATTCGAGCGGGATTAAGCGGCCCGACCGTCCCAAACCTTCTCGCCAAAGTTTGGGGGAATTTCGGAGCGGCCTCTCGGTCGCAAAATGGAGCTTTGGGAAGGGTTTTTTTTTTTTTAATGAGGGGTGCGGGCTCTCCAGATTTCCTCCCCCCCTGCTCTGTCTCTCCCTTTTTTCTTTATTTAAAGCCAAAATCTCCGGGTTTATTTATTGATTGAATTTATATCGCCGCCTATTCGCCCATGGGCGACTCAAGGCGGCTTATTGAATCGAAGTTTATAAAGTTTAGTTCGACTTCGGCGTCCCTTTCCGCTCCGCGCTGTTTTCAAAGAATCGCCCGGGTCCCCGAAAGATTGAAAAAGGAAAAGAGAAAAAAAGAAGGAAGAAAGAGAGAGAGAAATAGAAAGACAAAGCGAGAGAGAGAGAGAGAGAAAGAAATAGAAAGATAAAAAGAGAGAGAGAGAAATAGAAAGATATATATAGAGAGAGATAGGGAGAAAGAAATAGAGAGAGAGAGAAATAAAGAAATAGGAGAGAAAGAAAGAAATAGAAAGAGAGGGGGGAGGGAGAGGGAAAGAGAGAGAGAGAGAGAGAGAGAAGTTTTGCGTCTCTTATAGGATTATATGAAGGGCGGAGAGAGAAAAAAATTACCCAAAGCGAAATTCCTTCTCGAGCGACCAAATCAGTCCCGCGTTCAAGCTATTAAACCTTTTGCAAGGCGAAACGGAGAGGGAAAAGTGCAAATCCGGGAGAAAAGGCCGTCCTGAACCGGCCCAATTCGGATCAAAGGACGCCCCCTGCCCCCCTCTACCCCTCGACATTCCAATCCGAACCAGAGACCTCGCCTCCCCCCCCCCCACCACTTTCCCCAGAGTGAGAATTCAGAGCTGGAAAAGAGAGACGCACAGAGAAGGGGGGGAAAAGACTCCGAAATTTCTCCGAAACGGGCTAGAGGCCGGGCACATGGACAGGACTTTTCTGCGCTCTCTCCGGATTTAATTCCACCCTTTCCAAGTTTTTTTTTTAAAGCTGGAATTTATTTTTTTCCCTTCCCTCCCCCACCCCCCAAAAATAAAAATAAAAAAGCCCGCCTTTCGCTCACCCTTTGCAGGAACAAGGAGAAAAAGGAAAGGCACAGAAGCGCTGGTGCCAACCTCCCGCGTGTTTTCTCAGCTTTTTTCCCCTCCCCGGATAAATTTCAAACAATTAAAATTAAATTAAAAAGTCCGGAGTTGAAGGCCTGCCTTACAAGGGAGCTGGGAGGGGGGTCCTTCCCCTTCTCCCTCCCCCCTTCCACGCTCCCGCCCCAGCGCGCAGAAGACCCTCCCTCCCTCTCTCTCTCTCTCCCAGCCGCCCCCCATCTTCGCCTCTTCCACGCGCCTCCCGGCCCACCGAGAGGGGGGGGGAGCTCGCACGGAAGCCGCCCACCTCCCCTCCCGCGCGTGGGGAGGGGGGGAAGTCTGGCTCCTCCAGGGCCACGATCTCCCCCCCCCCTTTTTTTTCCCTTTCTCCTCTCTCCCGCCACCCACCCACGAAAAAAAACCCACCCACCTGGTTGAGATCTCACGTTGGCAATGCTACCCCCTCCTCTGGATTTCTCTCTCTACACCCCCCTCCCCAGTTTTAGCCTTGAGCTCCCGCCATTTCCGCCAGTCACCCGGATGCTACTCCCAAAACCACCCTATAGAAAGCGAGAGATTCACACACACACGCGTCTACACACGGGGGTGAGGGGGAGAGCCCTGCACGCCTCGCCTCTGGCTTTCCCCATTCCAGCCCCCAACCCGCTTTTTCCTTGCCTGGCCCCTTTTTTTTCTCAATGAAGGCTCCCACCCACCCCCTCCTCTCTTCTTCTCCCCACCCACCCAAGGGGGACGGCAAAGCCAAGCTGAGAAGCGGGGGCGGGGTATTGGGTGGGTGAGTGGGGAGGGGAGGGGAGGGAGGGCAGCGCTGGAAAAGTTGGCCAAAGAAGCGCCCGAGCGCTGCTCCGACTTTGGCAAGCGCGGCTCAGATCCGGCTTTGAACGACCAGCGCCTCGACCCGCGGGGAGCGGTCCGTGCGAGGGTCGGGCGCTGCTCGGAAGGCCCGCCGGAGGGAAGCAGCAGAGCAAGCGCCGCGCCTCTCGCCTTGCTTTGAGAGAGGCAACCTGGCTGCAGAAGCAGAAAGAGAGAGAGAGTGAGAGAGAGAGAGAGAGAAAGGGTAAGGGGAAAAAGAAGAGGAAAGGAGAAAGAAAAAGAGAGGGGGGGAGAAAAGAGGGGAAACCCCCTCCAGAACAAACCTCACGCCTCCTCCGCTCCAGCCTCCATCTTTGACTAGTTGACATTCACCTCCTGCCTGACCAAATTTCGCCATTAGCATACTTCCCTCGCCATTGGCCCTGCCTTGCGCTAGTCTGGAGCGCCGGAGATGCCATTGGCTGGCCGGGGGGATATTTAAAAATCTCCCTCCCGCTCGGATTGGCTGCTGGCGGGCGTCGCGTCAGAGGCCCCCTCTCTTTTATTTTAACAATGAATGTAACAAACACATTCTTCCATTCACAAATTTCCCCCCCTCCCCGCAGCTCTCTCTCTCTCCCTCTCTCTCTTCCTAGAGAACTTTTCCCTTCTTTCCCCCTCCTTTCCTTTTTCCCCGCCTTTCCTTCCTTCCCCCCCTCAGTCTTTACATACACACACACACACACACATATACATACATTCATACAAACACACACGTATGTATGTATGTTTCTATAAGCGAGTCCTGATTATCTATCAAAAGCGATAAAACGCAGCGACCGAAAACTTTTATTTTCTGCGATTTTTGGAGGGACTTGACATCCCAAGTAGTTTTTCACGGAGAGGTGCACCAGAGGGGTAAAACACACGCGCACGCACACACACACACACCAACTTTTAAAACAAAACTTTTAGAATCAAATAACACGCACACACAATTTTGTTTTAAAAGGTTTGTTTTAAAAGTTGATTTCTCCCTCGCAACTCTTTCCAACAACAGAAGGCAACTTTCAGAGAGATTCGACGCGGTTCAGGAAGAAACGGCTAAAGTGGCTCACAGCCGCATTCTTGCCTTTTAATTCTGACGGGTGGGGGGGTTGTTTCTAAGCAATTGAAAACAATGTTGTTTTTTCCAACTCCCCTTCCACTGTCTATCCAAGTTAGGAGCCCGCGTGGCATCCCTACGTTCAGCTGCTTCCCCCCCCCCCAAAAAAACGGGAACAAATTCGTGTTTTCCGATCCTTGGTAAACGTCCCCGCGCAAAGAGGGGGTGGGGGAGGAAATGCAGAGCGTTGCGAACATTCCCAGTGCGCAACATGTTTAGCAGAGGTTGGTCAAATAAATCCAACCTTTCTTTTTTTTACGGGTCAAAAGCCCGTATTCGCAAACACATTCACGCACGCAGACACGCACCAAACAAAACTCTCAAGAGACAGAATGACAAAACGTGGGAGAGATTCAAAGTTTAGCTGGGTTCAAAGTTATGTCCGCGACAGTTGTGAAGTTGTTGCACGAACGAAGCCCTGTTAGCGTTTCTCTGTCTCTGTCTCTCTCTGTGTGTCTCTCTGTGTATGTGTGTGTGTCTTTCTCTCTGTGTGTCTCTGTCTGTTTGTCTCTGTCTCTCTCTCTCTCTCTCTGTCTCTTTCTCTGTGTGTCTCTATTTCTCTCTGTGTGTCTCTCTCTTTATGTGTGTGTATTTCCTCTCTGTGTGTCTCTGTCTTTCTGTCTGTTTGTCTCTGTCTCTCTCTTTCTCTGTGTGTCTCTATTTCTCTCTCTCTGTGTGTCTGATTTTCTGTTTTTCTCTGTCTCTGTTTCTCTCTGTGTGTGTCCCTATTTCTCTGTGCGTCTCTGTCTCTCTCTCTCTCTCTCTCTGTCTGTCTGTCTGTCTCTCCCCCTGTCTCTCCATTTCTTCACAAACCAGGAGAGAGCGCAACGCAAATAAACAACCTGGTGAGTTTTAAGCAAACTCATCTCTAATTTGACGCGGACCGCCTCGTTGCAGAACCAACCGGATTCAGTCTAGGAAAGCGGTTTCTTTCTCACCTATTCAAGCGCCTTCGATTTTCTTCCCCGAAAGAGGATTAGTTGGAACCCAGAAACGGTTTTTTTTTTTTAACTTCCGCTGTTCTCTACTAACAAAACAAGCCTCTTTCGGACCACTTTCAAGCCAGAGAGAGGGGTGGGGGGAAAGTTTGTAAACAAGGAAAGGAACGAGAGAGGGAAATTTTAATTGCAGACCACTGGGGCCGTTTGTACATTTGAGAATGAATGTTTCCGAGGTTTTTTGGTTTTTTAAAAAATTTAATGTGAAGCCAGTGGAGGAGCGGCGGATTCCTGATTCTCCCTCTCTTTCTCGGGTGAAGGGAGGTGGGAAACACGGCGAGGGCAGCGGGCTGTGAAAACCTCGCATACCTCCAATGGAGCCGAAATAATTGTGTTGTTCTATGGGAAACGCGTATACTCCCCCCCCCACTCTTTGCCACCCCATTCCTGATCTGACCGACCTGATTGGGCGGTTAAAAAGCAAAAAGAGAAAGAGAAAGAAAAGAAGAACAGAATAGGAAAGGAAAAGAAAGAACAGAAAAGGAAAAACAGATAAAAGAAAAGAAGAAAAGAATAGCACAGGAAAGGAAAGATCAGGAAAGAAAGAAAAGAGAAGAAGAAAGAACAGAACAGAACATGAAAGTAAAGGAAAGAACAGAAAAGAGAAAGAAGAAGAGAATAGAACAGGAAAGGAAAGAACAGGAAAGAAAGAAAAGAGAAGAAAAGAAGAAAGGAAAGAACAGAACAGAACATGAAAGTAAAGGAAAGAACAGAAAAGAGAAAAGGAAAGAAAAAAGAAAAGAACAGGAAAGGAAAGGAAAGAATAGAAAAAGAAAGGAAAAGAAAGGAAAGAACAGAAAAGAGAGAAGAAAAGAACAGAACAGGAAAGAAAAGAAGGAAAGAACAAAAAAGGAAAGAAAAAGAAAGGAAAGAACAAAAAAGAGGAAAAGAAAAAACCTTTGATCTAAAAGCAGGGGGGCATCGAAAAGGGAGGGGCAACGGGGGGGGAGAGAAATTGAAAAGTGAATTTCCCTCTGGGTGTAAAACAGGAACTGAATTGAAGTTTGCCAACATGGTAGAAGCTTGGGGGGGAGGGGGGGAACCAACCTGGAGAAGTTGCCCAGGATGCAATGGGTAGAATTTTTGGTCTGGGGGGGGGGGCTCTGGGAAAGGAAAGGAAGCCACCCCCCTCGTCTTCTTTTTTAAGGAGAGAACTTAGAACTCGGTCCTCGGAAGAGCTGAGCTGTTCTCACTTAGAGCCCCAAATCAAAAGTTATTTCAGACTCCTTAAATCAGTTTTATAAATGAAGTGAAGTTGGTCTTGGGGTGTTTGTTGACTGCCTGAGTTGGGGAACGTGGTTTCTGCGCACCCTGAAGGGGCATCAAAGCAGCCCAACCTTAAGACTCCCCAGTTTTCCATCCAATGGGTTGACTTCTAAACAGATTCTAATTTGATAGGGAAGAATATTGGGAGCTCGGTTGACATGAGGGATGCTTGGTGCTCTCTGAGCTTGGTGGTTTTCTTGCAGGCGTTTCATGACCCAACTAGGTTACATCATCAGTGCTAGAAGGGAGTGGGGTTTGCAAGGAGGAGGAGGAAGGAGGAAGGAGGAGGAGGGGGAGGAGGAGGAGGAGGAGGAGGACTGTAGGGTCCTTGAAGCTTTCTGAGCATGGTTGTTGTTGTTTTTTGCAGGCATTTCATGACCCAACTAGGTAACATCATCAATTCTAGAAGGGAGTGGGTTTTGTTGAGAGGAGGAGGATTGTGCACTGATGTTGTTACCTTGCTTGGGTCATAAAAGGTCTGCAAGAAAACAACCAAGCTGCAGAGAGTACCAATCACCCCTCCGATTCTAAGCTGCATCTCTCCTTTTTGAGTCTTCCTCCTTCTGTAGCTCCAGGAAATTTGATCAACAAACGTTTCTGGTTTGCATGAAGCAACCCCGGATGGCCCCATTCTCAAGTCACCCCAAAAGGAAGAGAATATTCGTAGCTCAGAGTCGAAAGGTGGAGAAGGGGATCCTTGATGTGCATGTTCTGAATTTGGTAGTTTACCTGTAGATGTTTCATGACCCAGCTAGGTAACTTCATCAGGGCTGGGAGGGAGCTGGTTTTGTTCTCAGTTTAAATAGAGTAGTTGATGGATGAACCACTTGTGTATAGGAGAGAAAACCTCCCTCCCTCCTTGCACTGATGATGTTACTTAGCTGGATAAGGAAACCTTTGCAAGAAAATAAGTTAACTCAGAGAGCTTCAAGAACTCCACGTCGTCTTCGTCCTCCTCCTCCTCCCCCTCCTCCCTCCTCCTCCTCCTCCTCCCTCCTCCTCCTCCTCCTCCTCCTCCTCCTCCTCCCCTTCTCTACAAATCTCACACTGATGATGTTACCTAGTTGGGTCGTGAAATATCTGCAAGAAAACAATCAAAATCAGCATCAAAAACCCCAGAGTTTTCCTCTTCCTCCTCCTCCTCCTCCTCCTCCTCTCCCTCCTCCTCCTCCTCCTCCTCCCCCCTCCTCCTCCTCCTCCTCCCTCCTCCTCCTCTCCCCAAACCCTTAGTTTCTCTTTAGTTCTAGGTTGCTTCTCTCCTTGATTAGTTTCCACCCATTGATTCTTGTCCTGCCCTCAGATGCTTTGGAGAATAGCTTGACTCCTCTTCTTTGTGGCAGCCCCTGAGATATTGGAAGATTGCTATCATGTCTCCCTGGTCCTTCTTTTCATTAAGTTCCAGCAAGTGTGCATGCAGAGGTGTCCCCACATTATGTAGGTACCATTCCTCCTCCTCTCCTCCTCCTCCTCCTCCTCCTCCTCCCAAGCCCCTCTCTTTTAACACTGATAATGTTCCAGTTGGGTCATGAAACATCAGCAAGAAAACAAACAAACTCAGAGTGTGCCAAGAACTTAATCCATCCTCCTCCTCTTTTAACACTGATGATATTACCAAGGTGGGTAATGAAACGTCTGCAAGAAAACCAAGCACCAAAGATCCCCCAGTCCTCCTCCTCGTCCTCGTCCTCCTCTTCCTCCCCCTTTTTAACACCCTGCCTGAGATGTTACCCTGCGGCACAGTCAATCTTAATTCACCAGTGTTGATGGGACTCTCCAAAGGACCATTATTATTATTGTTGTTGTTGTTGTTATTGTTATTATTATTGTTGTTATTATATTTTTAAAGAGACGTAAACAAACTAAACATAAAACATAAAGCCATCTTCCATTACATACAGTGTGTGGATTGGTTACAAGGTTTTTGTGCATCCTTTCCATAATCCTCACTTACAATTTATATGAAATCACATATTATCACGTCAAATATATTGGTATACCTTGTTATCATTGTACCACATTTATTTCACTGTCACTAGTATTCCTTCATTTTAAACGAGATATTCTAGATAGTGGATTCATTTATGTTGTCACAATTCATTACATCATCTTAAATCTACCAAGTAACAATATATCTTTATGTTTTTATTCTGTGTCATTCTATTATTCTCGTATTGATAACCTTCTCTAACATCTTTCATTTCCCAAAGGACCAGTTCTGATCATTATCACTTCCAAGTGATAATTCGTTAAAGTCGTATTAATTAGATGAGGTTCATGTAATAAAAGGTTTGGAGTGGGGGAGTGGGGGGGGTTGAGGAAGAATCTGAAACTTTGTGAAGGAATCATGGAAGGGCTGGTGGGCTGCAGAGTTTGGGAGATCAAATCTATGCTCCCAATCTTCCATATAAGAATTCTTATCATTCATAAGAAGAATTCTTCTGGATTTCGTGATGTAAACTTATCCTTTTCTTAAAACGAATTTGCTGCATTGTTTTTAAGATGCATCATATCAGTTGTGTTTGTGGTAACTTTCTCTCTCTCTCTCTCTCTCTTTTCTTGCTTCTTTCCCTTCCCTTTCTCCCTCTTCCTTTCTTCTAGTTCTTTCCCCTTACTTCCTCCCTCCCTTCTTCTCTCTTTTCCTCATTTCTTTCCTCCTCTTTCTTTCTTCCTCCCTCCCTTCTGTTCTCTCTTCTTCATTTCTTTCTTCCTCCTCTTTCTTTCTTTCTTTCTTCCTCCCTTCCTTCATCCCACCCTCTCTTCCTCTGTCCCTTCCTTCTTTTCTCTCTTCTTCATTTTTTTCTCCCTCTTCCTTTCTTCTGTTATTTCTTCCTTCCTCCCTCCCTCTCTTCCTCTGTCCCTTCCTTCCTTCTTTTCTCTCTTCTTCATTTCTTTCTCCCTTCCTTTCTTCTGTTATTCCTTCCTTCCTTCCTTCCTCCCTTTCTTCCCCCTCCCTTCCTTCATTTCTTCTTTTCTCTATTCTTCATTTCTTTCTTCTTCCCCTTCCTTCCTTCCTTCCTTCCTTCCTTCCTTCCTTCTTCATGGGACAGGAAAAATAGCACTTCTAAAGCTCACTTCTAAAGTTCTATTTCCAGGATGTGGAACTGGATGACGCTGCTTTTTTCTTTTTCTTTTGAAAAACCCTAGGCTGTTTCTCTTCTCTTCCCCACCACTCTGGAGAGGGGTCTTTCCATGTGATGTCATTTGGGTGGAGTTAAAATATTTGCTCTCCTCTCCAGTTCCCCTCAAAGCCTCACGCCTGCTCAAACCAGAAGAGAAAAGCATGGCCTGTTTTCCTAAGGAAATCTCTACCGGAATCACATTTTTAGCTGCGTTTTAAAACACACATACAAAAAATAATAATAACCTTTTTTAAAAAAATGTCTTTTCACTTACAATTCTGCCTCTCGCATCTGCTCCGGATGACTTGTTCTGATAACTAACCTTTTTTCCTGGATTTTTTTTAATTAAAAAAAAAGGAAAGAGTTTGGTTCCCTGCTAAAGTTTATATATAGTTATATATAGTTATAGTTATATAGTTATATATTTATATATATAGTTATATATATGACACACACTTTGCACTGTACACCAGAACAACTAGACACAGATCTAACTATCTGGAGTTCCCCCGAACGCCATCACTCTGCTAAACAACTAATCCCCACAACACTGTCAAACTATTTACTAAGACTGCATTACTATTCTTCTTCTCTTCCTTCCTAGTACCTATCTCTTCCCACTTATGACTATAACTATGTTGCTTGTATCTTTACAATGCATATTGCTTTTATTTGTTTCCTAGTATAATTTGATTGCTTATTAGTAACCTATTGCTATCACTAAGTGTTGTATCTTATGATTCTTAATGAATGCATCCTGTTTTATTTTTCTTTATGTACACTGAGAGCATCTGCAACGAAGACAAATTTCTTGTGTACAATCACACTTAGCCAATAAAGAATTTTATTCTATTCTATTCTTATTCTTATTCTCAACCTTTTTTTGTTCTTATTCTATTCTATTCTTATTCTTAACCTTTTCTTGTTCTTGTTCTTGTTCTTGTTCTTGTTCTTGTTCTATTCTTATTCTTAATCTTTTCTTATTCTTATTCTATTCTATTCTTATTCTTAATCTTTTCTTGTTCTAGTTCTTGTTCTTCTATTCTATTCTATTCTATTCTATTCTATTCTATTCTATTCTATTCTATTCTATTCTTATTCTTATTCTTAACCTTTTCTTGTTCTTGTTCTTCTATTCTATTCTATTCTTATTCTTAATCTTTTCTTGTTCTAGTTCTTGTTCTTCTATTCTATTCTATTCTTATTCTTATTCTTAATCTTTTCTTGTTCTTGTTCTTATTCTATTCTTATTCTTAATCTTTTCTTGTTCTTGTTCTTGTTCTTATTCTATTCTTATTTTAATCTTTTCTTGTTCTTGTTCTATTCTATTCTATTCTTAATCTTAAACTTTTATTGTTCTGTGTGTGTGTGTGTGTGTGTGTGTATAAAATTTGTATATATACCCTTGGAATGAACTGCAACATGTATTTGTCCTAGTTAAGGCTGACTGACAGTAAATGTTTAAGGGTAGAGTTTAAATTTCATAGTTAAAGGGGAGAGGGGAATCAATCTGGTTGACTTATAGGTATCAAAAAAGCAGTGAGATTTTTACCTAGAGTAAAATAGAATTCCTTATTGGCCAAGTGTGGACATACAGGGAATTTGTCTTTGGTGCAGATGCTCTCAGTGTACATAAGGAGAATAAAATACATTCATCAAGAATATTTAGCGCTCTGCGCCACCTTGAAGATGCTGGATGGTTTGACATTTTAAAACTTTGGCGGATTCCTGAAAGTTTCTTCTGCTTGCAAATGCCTCTGCAGCCTTTCCTCCCTCAAGTATGAAATTTCTTCTCCAAGAAATCAAAGTTTATAATAAGGTCCTGCCGTCTGCTGCTCCCTTCCCCCACTCGCTTCCCAGACTGGGGGGAATCTGTTTGCATGTTGGAGGTTCCAACTTCAGGCTGTATTGAGGGTGGAAGGAAGGAATCCTTTGTTTGTTTGGGATCTTTTAAGATTTTGATCCCACCAGCTTTCTGGCCGAGCCGACTGGAGTTGGAGTAAAGCAATGGAGGAAATAAGCATTAAAAGCATTTAAAAACCACCTCCAGCTTCATCGCTAGCAACTGAAATCTTATCCAAGCATGTGCATTCGTATTAAATGTGTGGCTTCATGTTATCAAAATGGATCAACCTTCTCCTTGGAAATTCTATCTATCTATCTATCTATCTATCTATCTATCTATCTATCTATCTATCTATCTACCTACCTACCTACCTACCTACCTACCTATAGTATCTCTCTCTCTTCTCTACCTACCTACCTACCTACCAACCTACCAACCTACCTACTTAACCATCTACAGTATCTATCTATCTATCTATCTATCTATCTATCTATCTATCTATCTATCTATCTATCTATCTATCTACCTACCTACCTACCTACCTACCTACCTACCTACCTACCTAAACACCTACTCTATCTATGTATATGTATCTATCTATGTATCTGTCTGTCTGTCTGTCTGTCTATCTATCTATCTATCCATCTATCTATCTATAGTATCTATCTATCTATATCTATCTACCTACCTACCTACAGTATCTATCTATCTATCTATCTATCTATCTATCTATCTATCTATCTATCTATCTATCTATCGTGTCTGTCTGTCTGTCTGTCTGTCTGTCTGTCTGTCTATCATCAGTTTTGAGATTTATGGGCAAAAGAGACAGTGCCTGGAATTGCAGCCACAGTTCACTCATTCACACTTTCCCTGCCCAGTCTACCTTTTCAATGAGTCCAGGAATTTAGGGTGGGAAACAGACCAAATGAGCCATGTGCTAAAGCAATCTCTAAATTGTGTGTTTGTGTGTCTGAATGTCATTTCTCCAAAGTATCCTTCTGTTCACAAACAAGAGCTGCGGATCATTGTCTTTGTATCTGTGGATGGGATGCGTACAGATGCATCACAAGTTTACACAAATTTATACCGTACAGTTACCTTTTCCAAATAAAAATAAAAAAAATCAAGGATGGAAACTAAGATAGCCTGTTTGAAAGGAGTTTTGTTGTTATTATTTGTGAGGCTCTGGTTTAAGTGTTATTTCTAAACATCAAAAACCCCTTCTTTGGCACTTGTGTGTTGTTGTCATTGTGTGTTGTGGGTTGTGGTTGCTCCATTACTAGAGATAGACTCCATTTGTCTGGAGTGGTGTAGGCTGTCCTGCTTGAGCAGGGGGTTTGACTAGAAGACCTCCAAGGCCCCTTCCAACTCTGTTCTTCTGTTACTGTATAGTCTTTCCCTCAAAGTTTACTTTGGTTGACCTTCATTCCCCGCTGCTAAGCCATTCAGTTGTTTGCCTTCTGTCCATCATTACCTTTTTCTCTTTCATTCCTGATGGTGTGGTTAGTTCATATATATTATGAATTCCACACACATTTCTTTCTTTCTCTTCCTTCCTTCCCTCTTTATCTCTTTCCCTCCCTCCATCTCTTCTTTCCTTCTTTTCTTATCCTCCCTCCTCCCCTTTTGTCCTCCCTTGTCTCTTTACTTCTTTCCCTTTGTTCTTATTTCTCCTTTTCTTCTGTTTATCTCCTCCATCCTTTTCTTCCTTCTTTTCTTTCACTCTCCTTCTCCCTCTTTCCTTTCTCTTCTTTCCTCTCTTTTTCTCTGTCCTTCTTCCATACTCCCTTTCTCTTCTTTCCTTTCTCTCTCTTTCTCCTTTCCCTTTCCTTTTTCTCTGTTTTTCTTTTCTTTCTTCCCTTCCCTTCTTCCTTCCCTCCCCTCTCCTTCCCTTCCCTTTCTTTCTCTTTCTCTTTTCTTCCTTCCCTTCCCTTCTTCCTTCCCTTCCTTTTCTTCCACTTCATTTCCCTATTCTTCCTTCCCTTCCTTCCCTTCCACTTCATTTCCCTTTTCTTCTTCCTTCTCTTCCCTTCCCTTCCTTTCTATTCTTCCCTCCCCTCTCCTTCCCTTCCCCTTCTCTCTCTTTCTTTTCTTCCTTCCCTTCCTTTCCTTCCACTTCATTTCCCTTTTCTTCTTCCTTCCCTTTCCTTCCCTTCTCTTCTTCCTTCCGTTTCTTTCTCTTCTTCCTGCCTTCCTTTCCCCTCCTCCCATCTCCTTCCCTTCCCTTTCTCTCTCTTTCTCTTTTCTTCCTTCCCTTCCACTTCATTTCCCTTTTGTTCTTCCTTCGCTTCTCTTCTTCCTTCCCTTCCTTTCTCTTCTTCCTTCCTTTCCTCCCCTCCCCTCTCCTTCCCTTCCCTTTCTCTCTCTTTCTCTTTTCTTCCTTCCCTTCCTTCCCTTCCACTTCATTTCCCTTTTCTTCTTCCTTCCCTTCCCTTTCCTTTTGTTACTTCCCTTTGTCCCCATGAAAGATGTGTTCACACTTGCTCCTTCCTATGGAGCCTCCCTCGGAGAGTCTAACCGCATTGCTGCCTTTTGAAGTCGGCCCGCCACTTAACAGGATTTAATGAGGCTCCCAAACGGCTTTGCTACAAGTCTAAGGGCCCCCGTCCAGTTCAGGGGGTGGGTGCATGGGTCTGTTATCTGTGTTTGTGCATGTGCGTGCGTGCGTGCGTGTGTGTGTGTGTGTGTGTGTGTGTGTGAGAGAGAGAGAGAGAGAGAGAGAGAGAGAGTGAGAGAGAGAGTGAGAGAGAGAGTCTTAAAGAGAGAGGGGGAAGAATGGGAGGAGCTGCTAGGAAAGACCAAGGGGCAAAAGAAAAGAAAAAAAGAGGTTTTTAGTGGTGAATGGCGAGAGTGAGTTGCTCTGTGCAACGGAAAGTGTGTGTGTGGGGGGGTTGTGTTGTGTTGGCTTGTCGTTGTCTTTAAAGGCAAAACAAAAAAACAAATTAAAAAAAAACCAGCAGCCAGGGAAGGTGGGTGTGCTGGACAAGGAGATAGTTAATAGGTCAATGGCTCTATTGATTAGCCTGGATGGTTTTGGGGAGAATTTTAAGAGATCGGCTGTTTTATAGGAAGTGTAAAAGGAATTCCTGGAGCTGCTTTTTAAGCCCTCCTTTCTAATTGCACACTCGCATTCCTTCGGAGTGGGTGGCACAGACCTTTCTCTAAACATGGGAGGCCTGGTTTTTCCCCCCAAACGCTTTCATGTCACCAAAAATCGATAGGTAAATGTTATAAACACACTCAGAGAGAGGGGGGAGGAGAAAGAGGGAGGGAGAGAGAAAGGGAGAGGATAAAGAGGGAGAAAGAAGGATAAAGAGAGGGAGAGAGAAAGAGAAAGAGGGAGGATAAAGAGAGGGTGAGAGAATGAGAAAGAGGGAGGATAAAGAGGGAGAGGGAGGGAGGAAAAAGAGAGAAGGAGAAAGGATAAAAAGAAGGAGAGGAGGGAGAGAAAGAAGGGGAGAGAGAGAAGGAGAAAGAGGGAGGGAGAGTGAGAAAGAGAGAGGGAGAGAGGAGAAAGAGAGGGAGGGAGAGAGAAAGAGGGAGGGAGAGTGAGAAAGAGAGAGAGAGGGAGAGAGGAGAAAGAGAGGAAGGGAGAGAGAAAGAGAGAGGATAAAGAGAAGGAGGGAGAGAAAAGGGGGAAGAGAGAGAGAAGGAGAAAGAGGGAGGAAGGAAGAGAATGATAAAGAGAAGGAGAGGGAGGGAGAGAAAGAAGGAGAGAGAGAGAAGGAGAAAGAGAGAGAGAAAGAGAGAGGGGGGAGAGAGAAGGATAAAGAGAGGGAGGGAGAGCACCCTTTCTTTCTCCCCCCCTTCTCTCTCAAATGACCTCCCTCTCTAATAAACTTCGCCCCCTCCCAAAGAAATTATAAAATAATGGCCATTTCAGTGGCACCAAAGGCTGCACCAGAACTCCGAAGAATTTTTCCTTTTCTGCTTTTTGAATGTCTGCATTTGTGCAGGGATACACAGACGCCAGCCGGGATAATATACCTTGGCTGGCTACTTTGCACTCTTCTGGGGGTGGTGGTGTTGTGGAGGTGTGAGGGGGGCAAATGTATTTACTTCCCTCCTTTTTGGAAAAAAGAAAGAAAGAAGAAACAGCTACATATGGCATCTGGGATGCAACCTCCCCCACACCAAAAAACAACAACAATCCAGTGGCTTTTGATAGGGACCAGCCTGGCATTTATGTAGTTAAATTCGGAGGGGGGGAGAGTGAGAAATATAAGGGGGAGGAGCCAGCTGTATTCCTTTAAAAAAAAACAAAGTAAATTAATCTTTCTACTAGTGTTAAAAAAGGTAAGCTGGGGAGATGCTTGAAGGAAAAGGCAGAGAAGGTTTTTCGGAAGGCGTGAGAAACATTTTGAAGCTGGAAAAAAAATTCAAATCTATTTGTGCCTCTGTCTGTCTGTCTGTCTGTCTGTCTGATGTCTCCACCTAACTGTTTTTTCTTCTTCTTCCTTTTTCAATCTTCTTTACATTGCCAAAAAAAAAAAAACCCACTCCAATTTCATATGAAGTAGACCTTCCTGTAAACCCTTTTCTATTTTATCCTCATTTTTTTTTCTGTTTAAAGGAAGAGGGAAGGAGGATGAAAAGTTGGAGAAAAAAAGAAGAAATATTTCTTTGCCAGCATATCTCCCTCTCTCCCTTTTTTCCCCCTCCTCCCAATTAACTAACTTTGGAAGTCTTTTATTAAACTGGATTTACTTACCTGTAACGTTGCTTTCTAAGGAAAACCAAGGAAAACTTGAGAGGAAGAAAACAGCTGATTTCACAACAGCAAAGGAAAGATAAAAGTGAATGAACCGGTTTCTTCTGGGAAAACAACTTTTGTCAACTTCCCTTAATGGTCTTTAAGAAAAAAAACGGGTCCCTGCACCAAAGCTGGATATTCTAAACTATTTGTTTTGCTAGCTTTTGAAGTTCAGCTCAAATACTATTATCTGAACTTTTAGAAAAAGTTTCAGAAGAAAATAGATAGATAGATAGATAGATAGATAGATAGATAGATAGATAGATAGATAGATGCAGTATATCTTCATATACCAGCCCTTACTGGAATTTTGTCTTTCTTCGTGGGTTGGAAAACTGATTTGTTCTATATTTTTGTTTTCCCTTCAGCTTTTAAAAAGGAAAAAAAAACACCTTGGGAAATAATTGGTTTCACCCCATGCTACAGCTTATTTAAACTTAACTTTTGCATGTGTATTTTGTTTGATTTAAGGACTTGTTTAAGGAGGGGGCCCCAGTGGTGTATAATGTTTAATAACAAGCTTAAAAGTGCAGGCACTGTGTATGAATACGGATAGAAGTTGGCCTTTTTCTGAGCAATTCCTTTATAAAAAAACAGCTACCTGGAGAAATCTGAGAACATGAACCATAATTGCATCCAAAAATGTAACTTCTAAAAATGCAGCATTTTTTAAAAAGTTCTTCTTGAATGCTTTATGTTAAAAATGTGATTAGATGGGAAAGGGGGAAATAGCTATTATTTCTTTTAAATATTTTCCAACCAGTATGAAGAAGGGCTTAAATATTCTTTCTGAAAATGGAATAATTCCTTAGCAGCTTCATTCCAATCTGTCCTTCTGTCTTTTTTCCCTTCTTTAAGGTTTTGAGTGAAAGTTTCCAGAATTTTAAAGCGAAAACAAGGAAAAAAGAATTGTATTCTGAAGCATTAATGTGTTTTTTAAGGAAATCCTGTTTGCAAATCCTACGAAATAAACATTTCTGTTTTTTTTTTCATTTTTGTTTTGATGTTAATAAAATAGATCTGTGTAGTTCAACATTGATTTGTGAAAGAGGTTATTAAATTTATTTTAGCCTTTAAGCAGATCCCTGATTTACAAATAATTTCAGTAGAGTTTGTGTAATATAATTCATTAGTCTTAATCAGCATGGGAGAAAATTTCTAGATGCAGCAACTTTTAGGAAATTCATGAACTTGGTAATCTTTACATGTTTTTCTCAAAATATTTTAATTTGTTTATTCTCTTTGATAGAGTAATTTGCAGGACTAAAGAAAAGGAAAGTATAGCTAGATAAATTGTACAGCACAATTGTTAGGATTAGTATAATTCTGATAGCTTTAAAACAAAAATCGGAGTTTTACTCAGTTCTCAATCTTATTTTTCAACCAAGGACTTAATATCCCCAAACTTTCTTTTGAAATGACATTTTTTTTGCAAGTATCTCTTTATTAGCTCTTAAATAAATTCAGAGAAGCAACTTAAAATATTTATATACTTCTATTTATTATATTAATAAAGTGCAACTTTTAAAACTGATACCAACTCTGAAAAATGTATTTTTTTCTTTGGAACCAAGGGAATATTTTTTTCTACAGAGAAATAATACCTCTGGAGAGAACTAACAAGAAAACAATAATTTGGATTAATTAAAATTTTCAGTTAATTGAACAGCAATTCAATCAATTAAAAACAACAACAACTTGACTTTAAACCCCTTCATCAACTCTGCTGAAAGGCAACCTAAATTTTAAAATGACAATTTTAAAAAGAGTGAAATTATTCTGCTATCTTTTGTTATCCTCACCTTTTATTTTCTTGATATTATCATAAATAATGTTAAAGGCTGAAACACGCATTTGTAGGCTGTGAATTGGGAAAAAATGATTTTTTATTGAAACAGTACTAAAGTTTTAAATTTGCAACTGGTTCTGATCCATTCACTGCAGTGGGATTGATAAACTCCAACTGAATTCGTTTTATTGTGAGTCTGTCTTCAGTAAGGTTTTTTTTTTAATGATTGAGATTTCAAAACTTTGCTAACTGTACAAGTTGGATTTCACTGTCATCTAATGTTGAGATTGAAATTCAGTTGCCTTTGAATTAATTCTTTAAAATTTTAAACAGCTGAAACTGTCTGAATGTTTTAGGGTTTTCTTTTCTTCCTGAATGGGTTAAAATCAATTAAAGATGATCAAAAATGTTTGTTCAAAAATTCCTTTGCCTCTTTGTATCTTCACACAGAGGCTTAATCATTTGCAATGGGGGATCATAGAATTAGCTAAAGGGTCTCTTTTTTAGGCAATTGAAACATCAGATCAAAGCAAATGAACTCCTAAAAAAAGGAAATAAATAAATGAATCACCCTATTGGTAGGTCCTGTTCTCTCAAACTGACTTATCTTTTTAATTAATACATTCTAGGCAAACCCAAAATACAATATTCGTTTTAAGTCTGAACCAATAGATTTTTTCTGAAATTTCTCAGAAAATTTATTTTTTGGATTCCTACCACTGCGTATGACTTGGGAACATTTTGAAAAGCAAAGATATAATATATTGTTTTAAATCTCAGGATCAGTTAGTATCTGAAAATTGAAATCCAGTTTTCTTTCTTTCAAGTTTGTGTTAATGCTTTAACACCAAGGCGGAACTGGTCTACTACCCCTGCAAATTCTCAAATCTTGAGTGTAAGGCTTAAAACACACATACACACACCACAGAGAGATAACTCCCCCCCCCATCACCACCCTGCCTTAGCCATCTCTACCTTAGTGAGAGAAAAAAGAGAAAATATAATGTAATTCTCGCTACAGAATGTTTTCAAATTATAACAGTGGTTTAATTTCTTTATTTGAATTCAAGCTCACAGGCATAATATGCACCACCACTCTTAGGGTCAGTGAAATTTACTCGTTTAAGTAAAGCACAAATTGAATTAAAATCTTAAGGTTTACATCATCTGTCTGGCTTGGCTGCTCTTTGCCACCGAATCACTTCTGAAAGTGAAGCATTACTTGCTCCCAAGAAGCTAAAATAAAATTAAAACATCCCATTAATTAGGCACACTTAAAATCATAACTGACTTCCCCTGGCTTTCATCAATCAGATTAATAAGTCAGTTATGAGTTTTGAGTGTGCTTGGATGAGCAGCAAAACACATCAAGCCAACATCAAGCTAACATCAAGCTAACAAGAATTTGTCCAGTTGCCATGCTTCAATCTTCAGACACCTTTGCCTGGATGACCAGAGAGTCTTCATCAATACTTAATGTCATATTTGTCCGTTGTGGTTTTAATCCACTGGAATGGAGGGCTAGAAAACGGAGGAATGTTAAAATTTTCTTTGGGAAGGCAGGTATGATTGCTGCCCTCCTAATTTTGAAGGAAAACTGTCCACCAAAGAAGCACAACAGATAACAAGAAATATCCATAGCGAATTAATAATAAACCCAGAGTCACTTGATCAAATTGGGTGGCTATAAAAATTGAATGAATGAATCGAAATAATAAACAGTCACAATAAGATCCATTTTCAGCAAAGATGGCTGAGAATTCATAATGATTTGGTGAATATAAGAACTCTCCAACTGAAAAGCAGAAAACAGGATAAAATTGTCCTCAAAGTGTGTTAAAAACGAAAACCACTCCCCAATCACAAGTCAAGAATACCTGACTTCACCAGAAGGCAAGATAAGAAACAATGGATGGAAACTAGTCAAGGAGAGAAGCAACCTAGAACTAAGGAGAAATTTCCTGACAGTGAGAACAATTCACCAGTGGAACGACTTGCCTCCAGAAGTTGTGAATTCTCCAACACTGGAGGTGTTTTGTTTTTTTAAAGAAGAGATTGGACAACCATTTGTCTGAAATGATATAGGGTCTCCTGCTTGTACAGGAGGGTGGACTAAAAGACCTCCAAGGTCCCTTCCAACTCTGTTATTCTGAATAATAGTTGTTAACCAAGTGGCTAAAGGATTACATTTCTCCATGCTTCAAGAAGAGGTTTTTCTTGATTATTTCATTCTGAGCATGAGTGAGATATGAAGAGTACAAAAAGAGAACAAACAGCTAGACAAAAAAATAATAATAATAATGGATGGAAGTTTAACCAAGAAGCAATCTAGAACTAAGGAGAAATTTCCTGACAGTGAGATAAATTAATCAGTGGAACAGAAGTTGCCTCCAGAAACTGTAGGTGTCCCATCACTAGAGGGGCTTTTAAGAAGAAACTGGACAGCCATTTGTCTGGAATGATATAGGTTCTCTTGCTTGAGCAGGGGGCTGGACTAGAAGACCTCCAAAGTCCCTTCCAATTGTTATTCCTGTGTCTCAAGTCAAGGAGACTTCAGATGGATGAACAGATACATCCCAGGAAAGCAAGACTCGCCAGTAAGAAAAAACGTCCCACAACTACTTGGTAACCCTTTGTCTGTAGGGTTTCCTGCCTAAGCAAGGGGTTGGACTAGAGGACCTCCAAGGTCCCTTCCAACTCTGTTAATCTATTCTATTCTAATCAGTGGAACAGCTTGCCTTCTGATGTTGTGGGTGCTTCATCACTAGAGATTTTCAAGAGGAGACTGGACACTTGTTTGCCCAGAATGATACAGGGTCTCCTTCTTCAGCAGCGGGTTGGACTAGAAGACCTCCAAGGTCCCTTCCAACTCTTATTCTATGTCAGTGTTTCTCAACCTTGGCAACTTGAAGATGTCCGGACTTCAATTCCCAGAATTCCCCAGCCAGCGAATGCTGGCTGGGGAATTCTGGGAATTGAAGTCCGGACATCTTCAAGTTGCCAAGGTTGAGAAACACTGTTCTATGTTCTATGCTTCTGATGAAAGCAAACTCCAATGGTCCCCCAAGAGAAATTTTCAAACCTCTTAAGAAGCAACAAACCAACAGAATTTTTTTCTGTTTAGGAGATGTTGAAATGTTGTGGGGGGGGGAATCACCCAATTGGTTCCCGCATGTCACTTGTAAGCAAATGTCAATTAAAGAGGGAGAAATCTTTCATTCAAGGGATAAGATCTCCTTCTTTTGACCCTGCCGGGGTAACTGGTCTTAATGGCAAAGAAGCCACAATATAAGCCAAAGCTTGGAATCCGAAACGGGTTTCTTATTGGATAATATCCGTGTAAAATCACATCGCCCTCCAGCAGCACTTCTTAACGCTCTGTGCATTGGGGAAACGATGTGGCAAAGCGCCAGTCTGATATTCCCACAGGTTTTGTGCTCAGCTTTAGACCTCAAAAGGAGCGCCAGCCTATTCTATCTTTCGATTCTCACCCTTCTCCCTCAAATTAAGGGAAAGAATTGGGGAAAATGCAAGCAGTCCCCCATTTTTGGCAGGTGGCTCAGTGGCTAAGACACTGAGCTTGTCGATCAGAAAGGTTGGCAGTTGGGTGGTTCGAATCCCTAGTGCCGCGTAACGGAGTGAGCTCCCGTTCCTTGTCCCAGCTTCTGCCAACCTAGCAGTTCGAAAGCATGTAAAAAAATGCAAGTAGAAAGATAGGAACCACCTTTGGTGGGAAGGGAACAGTGTTCCCTGCATCTTTGGCGCTGAGTCATGCCGGCCACATGACCACGGAGACTTCTTTCGACAGCACTGGCTCTTTGGCTTTGAAACGGAGATGAGCGCTGCCCCCTAGAGTCAGGAACGACTAGCACATATGTGCAAGAGGAACCTTTACCTTTACCCTGATACTCCGTCCATCACGGAGTCCCAAATTTGGGCAGGTCCCTTCTTCAGTGAGTGTTCCCCACTTTATCACCTTTGTCCCTTCAAACTTTGTTATTCTATTCTATTCTATTCTATTCTATTCCATTCCATTCCTTATTTTGTTCCTTATTCTATTCCCTATTCTATTCTGTTATTCTATTCTGTTCTTTTGTGTTGTTGTTTTGTTCTATTCTTTTCTATATCCTATCCTATCCTATATTCTATTCTATTCTATTCTATTCCTTATTTCATTCCTTATTCTATTCCCTCTTCTATTCTATTCTGTTATTCTATTCTGTTCTATTCTGTTCTTGTTTTGTTCTATTCTTTTCTATATCCTATCCTATATTCTATTCCATTCCATTCCTTATTTTGTTCCTTATTCTATTCCCTATTCTATTCTGTTATTCTATTCTGTTCTTTTGTGTTGTTGTTTTGTTCTATTCTTTTCTATATCCTATCCTATCCTATATTCTATTCTATTCTATTCCTTATTTCATTCCTTATTCTATTCCCTTCTATTCTATTCTGTTATTCTATTCTATTCCTTATTTCATTCCTTATTCTATTCCCTCTTCTATTCTATTCTGTTATTCTATTCTGTTCTACTCTGTTCTTGTTTTGTTCTATTCTTTTCTATATCCTATCCTATATTCTATTCCATTCCATTCCTTATTTTATTCCTTATTCTATTCCCTGTTCTATTCCATTCTATTCTTTCTATTCTGTTATTCTATTCTGTTCTTGTTTTGTTCTATTCTTTTCTATATCCTATCCTATCCTATATTCTATTCTATATTCTGTTCTATTCCACTCAATTCCTTATTCTATTCTATTCTATATCCTATCCCATCGTATTCTATTCTATATTCTATTCCATTCTATGTTCTATTCCATTCCATTCCTTATTCTATTCCTATTCCTATTCCTATTCCTATTCCTATTCCTATTCCTATTCCTATTCCTATTCCTATTCCTATTCCTATTCCTATTCCTATTCCTATTCCTATTCCTATTCCTATTCTATATTGTGCACGAGAACCCAACAGTAGATGCCAAAGCCAACCATAAACCACAAACCACAACTCTCAATGAACTGCTGAATGAAACCAGCTCCGAATATTGACTTTCCACGGTTTGGGAAGCCCCATGACACAAGCTCTCTTGTGTTTCCGCAGGGTGAGAATGGAATTTCAGAGAAATATCTAAGCCACCTTCTTTCCCTTTCCATCTTCTCCGCTCCAACCATGTGCAGATGGGGGGGTGGGTGTCTTTTCTTCCCCCACCTCCCTCCCTCGCCTCGGAACGGAAAGAGAGGGAAAAGGGGTTGAAGATTAAAATGTAAACAGCAAAATTTATTATAATTAGAAGAGTGTTTCAAATTATTTCCTTAAACGGGCACATAATTTACTTCCATCCAAGGTCTCTATTGGTGGTGAAAGAGGAAACTGCTCAACCCTCGGGTGACCTCTGACCCCGGGGGTCGGCACAGATGTCATGGTTCATAAGCAAGGACGAAAAACGCTCAGATTTCCCAGGCTTTTCGGCGCCTGTTCTGGGATGCTTCCAACATGTAGGTTTCCTTTGAACTAACCACTCATACCTGAGAGGGAACTTCAGAATCAATCCTGGCCCTGAATAGGGATGAGAACTGGGGGGGGGGGGAGAATGCAGAACGATATGCAAGGAATGAGTCAGTGCAAAGTGGGAGGTTGGGAAGGGAGGAGGTCTGTTGGAAAATCGAACGTGGAATAATGGCGTTGGAAGTAACCTTGGAGGTCTTCTAGTCCAACCCCTTGCTCAAGGAGTTTTAAACCATCCCAGTTGTTCCGTCTACTTTTTTTGAACTTTGCTCTGCAACCCAACAAGACAGACACAGACTTCAACAGATAATTAGAACTGTAGAAAGAAACAATGGCTACCAACCTGCCTTCCGTTGAGGACCTGCACGCTGCACGAGTCAAAAAGAGGGCTGTGAAAATATCTACAGACCCCTCGCACCCTGGGCACAAATTGTTTCAACTCCTACCCTTAAAATGACACTATGGAGCACTGCACACCACAACAACTAGACACAAGGACAGTTTTCCCCCCAAAATGCCATCACTCTGCTAAACAACTAATTCCCACAACACTGTCAAACTATTTACTAAGACTGTATTACTATTGCTCATCTCTTCCTTCCTAGTACCTATCTCCTCCCACTTATGATTATAATCATGTTGCTTGTATCTTTACAATTTATATTGTTTTATTTGTTTCCTAGTACGATTTGATTGCTTCGTAGTAACCTATAATTATCACTAAGTGTTGAATCTTATGATTCTTGATGATTGTATTCTGTTTTATTTTTCCTTATGTAGACTGACAGCATCTACCCCAAAGACAAATTCCTTGTGTGTCCAATCACACTTGGCCAATCAAGAATTCTATTCTATTCCATTGAAAGCCTCCAGTGATGGAATATCTCCTTCTGATGGCAAGGTGTCCCCCGTGTTTTTCATTGTTCTCTCTGTTAAGAAATTTCTCCTTAATTCTAGTTTTCATCCATTGTTTCTTGTCCTGCCTTTTGGCCCTTTGGAAAATAGTTTGACCCGCTAGTTTTTGTACGAGTCCCTCAAATATTGGAAGACTGCAATTATGTCTCCCCTAATCCTTCTTTTCACTAGTCCTGTAACCATTCTTCATACGTTTTAACCTCCAGCTCCCTAATCATCAATGATCCAATCAGGCAAAACGGCCTTGCATAACTACTCTAGGTAGTAGGCTTACATCCAAGTAAGGGTGGAGTGTTAATACCACTTTACAATGCCTTGGTAAGAACACAGTTGTACTATTGCATCTGTTTGCTCACCACGATATAAAAAGATGTTGAGATTCTAGAAAGAGCGCAGAGAAGAGCAACAAAGATGATTAGGGGGCTGGAGGCTAAAACATAGGAAGAATTGGGTATGTCTAGTTTAAAGGAAATAAGGAGTAGGGGGTGACATGATAGCAGTGTTCCAATATTTCAGGGGCTGCTACAAAGAAGAAGGGAGTGGGTGTGTGTCAAGCTATTCTCCAAAGCAGCTGAAGAAGCAATGGATGGAAAATAATCAAGGAGAGAAGTAACCTGGAATTAAGGAGAAATTTCCTAACAGAGAAGACAATTAATCAGTGAAACAACTTGCCTTTAGAAGTTATGGTTGGTCCAACACTGGGCATTTTATGAAGAGATTTGACAGCCATTTGTCTGGAATGGTATAGGGTCTCCTGCCTGAGCAGGAGGCTGGACTAGAAGACCTCCAAGGTCCCTTCCAACACTGTTGACTTCAAGGGCCCGCTTGCAAGGAAAGGAGGAGTTCCTCCTCTTCCTCCTTTTCTTCTCCTTCTCCTTCCCTTCTCCTCCTCCTCCTTTTTCTTTCTTCCTCCTCCGTTTCTTCTTCTTTCCTTCTTCTCCTCCATCTCCTTTTCTTCTCCTTCTTTCCTCCTCTTCCTCCTCTTCCTCCTTTCCTCCTCCTTCTCCTTTCCTCCTCCTGTTCCTCCTTTTCTTCTCCTTCTTCTTTCCTTCTCCTCCTTTCCTTCTCCCCCTCCTTCCTTCCTTCTCCTCCCCCTTTACGCTTCCTTCATCGTTTCATTCATTTGTACTTCTTATTAAATGTATCCCCCAAATATTTCCTCATAAAGCCATTCAATGGGATCATAGAGTAATAGTCCCAACATTTTCAAATGTGCAACAAAATGAATGGACACAATTACTTTCTTTGAAGAAACTGCAGTTTATCCTCCTCCTCCTCCTCCTCCTCCTCCTCCTCCTCCTCCTCCTCCTCCTCCTCCTACTAACATGATAATTTCAACATTCTTCCCGTTAAATGCATTTAATGCCAGGAAAATTCATTTTAGCCACAGCTCAGACTGGAGGATATTTTAATTCAAAGGGATAACGATCAAGCCTTCAGCAAGGTAGACTCTAACCTTGAATGTGGAACAAGGAACAAGATTTCTGAGGCTCCAATTTTAAGATCAGAATACTTTACTTTACCTTTATATTCAAGGGAAGTTGGAATCTGAACTGTCCATTTTGACTGGCTGAAAAGTTGATCAAAGTACTTTGAAATTAGTTTGGTTTTAAATCACGGTATTTGTCAGCCCAGCTTGTAATTGAAGTAAGATTGTTCAAGAGCAGTAGCTAACATATCCAGTGAGTAATCTTTTAGGAAAGGGAGTAAAATAAAGGGGAGAAAAAACTGACCTCTCCCTGATTATGAAGAGAAGAGAGTCTATCAGAAATACACAGATACATACCAGGCCAAGATTTTGAATCTTCTCTTTAAATTTTTTAAATTATTATTATTTACATACACACAGTGTGACCATTCTGGCATTTCATCCATCACAGAGACCAAAGTGAAAGAAAAACGGTTCCACCACAAATCCGCAAAGCCCTTATCCATGGAGACATAAGCGCGAAGACTAATTCGCGCCGTTCGAAGCACTAAGGAAAAACGCGACCCTACCGCGATGACATAATCGCGGAGGGCAAATCCGCGCATTCCCAAGCACTCAGTACCCTAACCCTAAACCTAACCCTAAACCTAACCCTAAACCTAACCCTAAACCTAACCCTAAACCTAACCCTAAACCTAACCCTAAACCTAACCCTAAACCTAACCCTAAACCTAACCCTAAACCTAACCCTAAACCTAACCCTAAACCTAACCTTAAACCTAACCCTAAACCTAACCCTAAACCTAACCCTAAACCTAACCCTAAACCTAACCCTAAACCTAACCCTAAACCTAACCTTAAACCTAACCCTAAACCTAACCCTAAACCTAACCCTAAACCTAACCCTAAACCTAACCCTAAACCTAACCCTAAACCTAACCTTAAACCTAACCCTAAACCTAACCCTAAACCTAACCCTAAACCTAACCCTAAACCTAACCCTAAACCTAACCCTAACCCTAACCCTAACCCTAACCCTAAACCTAACCCTAAACCTAACCCTAAAACAAACCCTAAAACAAACCCTAAAACAAACCCTAAAACAAACCCCTAAACCTAATCCTAACCCTTACCTTAATTGAAATCGGCTTTCTGCTGCGGCGCTGTTTTAAAGTGCCCTTCTGTTGCTGCGCTGTTGTCGCGGCGGTGATGACGCACGGTGATGACGTCACGGCTTTAGCGACACGATTTTATCACCGCTATTTTGACGAGCGCGGTTTTGTCGTGCCACGAGAAAAACAACATATATACTACTTACACAGTGCTAGTCTTGTACAATTATTTTTGACCAACGTATTCATTCTACTACATATAAAGTATCTCATTCCAGGTCTACTTAATCTATCTCTTTCGTGTTCTGACTCCAACCTCATTTTCCAGCCATTAATAAAATCTGTTCCATGTGTCATAATATTCTGTCTCTCCTTTATTTTTTAATTCTAACGTCAGTCTATCCATTTCTGCGCAAGTTAATATCTTCCTTATTATCTCCTTTTCTGAAGGGATATTTTCATTTTTCCATTGCTGTGCATACACCGTTCTCGCTGATGTCAGGATGTGAAGTATTAGGTATATTGATCCTTTGCTATAGCCTTCTGATATAATACCTCATAGAAATAATTCTGGCTTGAATTCTATAAGTTATCCAACCATTTTTCCTAGCCACCTCTGAATTTTTAACCAAAACGTCCTTGCTTGCTTTTTTTTTTTTACAGGTCCACCACATGTGTTAATATGTGCCTGGTGATTGTTTACATTTCCAACATTTTGAGGATGTCCTGCTAAATCTTTTAGCCAATCTTGTGGGGGAGATGCCACCTGTAGAACATTTTATAAAGATTGTCTTTGTATGATGTGGCTAATGTCAATTTCCGATTTCTTTCCCAGAGTTTTCCAAATCCTTTGGAATCTTCTCAAAAGCACCTCCCAGTCCACTTTCTGGCCTGAGCAGAGGGTTGGACTAGAAGACCTCCAAGGACCCTTCCAATTCTGTTATTCTGTTTTTGATGTTTTCAATAGTTGGGACTATTGGTTTTGTATTGCCATGTGGGACTAAGATCTGACCACTTCTTTTTTTGGCATTTATTTTATTTTATTTATTTAATTTTTTAATTAACAAACATGTAAAATACATGCACACAAAACTTAGACGTACACATTTACACAATGTGTAAAGAACAGGAGCTTCCTGTTCTTTCTAATAGCAATTATCAATCGATACCGCTAACCTTATATTATTTCCCCTTCTATTGTATTTCATTTGGATTTCACCATTCTTAACCCTCTTATTTTACTCATAACTATTATTTTTGAGTTTTGTTATATTCCTTCATTGATTCTTGTTTCTTTCCTCTAACCACTTCTGTTGCAACATATCTGAAGCCAGTAACAGTGTTCGAAGACTTCAGTTAGTCCAGAATGCAGCCGCGCGAGCGATTGTGGGTGCACCCAGGTACACCCACGTCACACCTATCCTCCGTGAGCTGCACTGGCTACCTATCAGTCTCCGAATCCGCTTCAAGGTGCTGGTCGCTACCTATAAAGCCCTACATGGCATCGGACCTGGGTACCTGAGAGACCGCCTCCTGCCGATTACCTCCCATAGATCGATTAGATCTCACAGGTTAGGTCTCCTTCGGATTCCATCCGCCAGCCAATGTCGGCTGGCGACCCCCCGGGGGAGAGCCTTCTCTGTTGCAGCTCCAGCCCTCTGGAATGACCTGGACCCTTACGACCCTCCCGGCTTTCTGCAAAGCCACCAAGTCCTGGCTGCTCCAGCAGGCCGGGGGGGGGGGGGGGGGGCTGTGAAACATTCAGCCCCGCGGAAATTGTGAATGTTGCGGTTTTGTTTTTAAAGTGTTGTCTTTGTCTAGTCTTCCCCCTTCCCTTGTCTATTGTGAGCCGCCCGGAGTCCTTCGGGAGTGGGCGGCATACAAGACAAATAAATACAAATACAAATATACAAATATATCAGACAAACTCATGCAAATTAACAGCATGATATGGCCTAATAACAGAATTGGAAAGAGGTCTTCTAATCCAACCCCCTGCTTAAGAAGCAGATCCTATGCCACAAATGACTGTCTAATCTCTTCTTGAAAACCTGCAGTGATGAAGCACCCACAACTTCTGGGGGCAAGTTGTTCCACTGATTAATTGTTCTGTTAGGAAATTCCTCCTTAGTTCTGAGTTGCTTCTCTCCTGGATTAGTTTCCATCTGTTGCTTCTCCTCTTGCCTTCTGTTGCTTTGGAGAATAGGTCTTCTCGGTGGCAGCCCCTCAAATATTGGATCACTGCTATCGTGTCACCCTCTAGTCCTTCTTTTCACTAGACTTGCTATACCCAATTCCTGTAACTGGACTTTATTGTGGTGGCACAGTGGTTAGAACGCAGTACTTCAAGCTACTTCTGCTGACTGTGGACCAACAGAAGTTCGGCAGTTCGAGTCTCACCAGCTCAAGGTTGACTCAGCCTGCCATCCTTCCGAGGTGGGTAAAACGAGGATTCAGATTGTTGAGGGCAAGAGGCTGACTCTGTAAACCAGGCAGAGAGAGCTATAAAGCACTGTGAAGTGGTATATAAGTCTAAGTGCTATTGCTATTCCTTCCTTCCTTCCTTCCTTCCTTCCTTCCTTCCTTCCTTCCTTCCTTCCATCCTTCCATCCATCCATCCATCCATCCATCCATCCATCCATGGTGCATAGTGGTTAGAATGCAGTATTGCAGGCTAATTCTGCCCACAGCCAGGAGTTCTGCCCACAGCCAGGACTGGCTCAAGGTTGACTCATCCTTCCATCCTTCCAAGGATAGTAAAACAAGGACCCAGAGTGTTGGGGGACAATAGGATGACTCTGTAAACCGCTTAGAGAGGGCTGGGAAGCGGTATATAGGTCTTGTGCTATTCCTTTTGCTATTTTCACCTCCAGTCCCCTAATCGTCTTTGTTGCTCTTCTCTGCTCTCTTTCCAGACTCTCAACATCATTTTATATTGTGACAACTGACCAAACCTGGATGCCATATTCCAAGGATGGCCTTAGCAAGGCATTTTAAAGGCCCCACCTGAAGTTTCTCTGAAGGGACGTGGCTTTTCTGCCCCTCTAAAACTCTTCAAGAACTAGGAGGAACTTGAGGTTGGACTCTGCTCTCCCAAGGGGGATGAAGAACAGAAGATCTCGATCTCAGTTGGCTTCTTGGAGTTGTCCATGGTCCTGCAAGGGTAGACCCAAACCCTCCTTTGAAGTAGGTTTTGATTCATTTCTCTAGGTCTTATTCTTAAAATGGGTGTTGTGGACTGCCGGCAGCCTGCGGAACTGGCAGCAGATTCGGACAGTGAGGAGGTTGGGGAGGAACCTGGGCCAGTCCTGGAGTCTGGGGAAGGCTCGGGTGAGGGCTCTGTGTCGGAGGCAGAGAGGGGGCCAGAGCCCTATGCCAGTTATCAGCTGCCTTCAGAGTCAGACATCAGTGAGGCAGAAGAACAGCTGGAGCCTGTTCCCAGTATATAAAGAGATATATAGATAGATAGATAGATAGATAGATAGATAGATAGATAGATAGATAGATAGACAGACAGACAGACAGACAGACAGACACAGACAGACACAGACACCAAACTTTATTTCAGTTAGAAATACTGAGAAAGAATTTGATGTGCTCTCTTTCTCGTTTACAGTCTCTGAAAATTAACCTTATTTCAATTTTTGTTTTGTTGAGAACAGTTGAGGGAAAGTGATGGAGAGGGAGATATTAGAGACTGGGCAGTCTATGGCTTACTTTTTAATTATGTTTTAATTAGTCTGCTTTTAGTTACTTATATTTTTTTAAACATAAAATCCGTTCCCCCACCACCACCTCCCTTGTATGTAACAAAAGCCTCTTTTTTCATCCGTTTGAGCTTCGGTGGCAGGATATAAACTTAATCGATGATCAGTCCTCTTATCCTTTTTATAAATGGCATAAAGTTTGCACTGCAAATGTTTTGGAAAGTCACACGAGCCATCCTTTGAGATCTGTCCTCCTTTTTGATTGATTCTTCACCAATCTGACTAGGGGGAAAATGTAACCAGCAGCTAGTCGGACAATGAGGAGGTTGGGGAGGAATCTGGGCCAGTCCTGGAGTCTGGGGAAGGCTCGGATGAGGGCTCTGTGTCGGAGGCAGAGAGGGGGCCAGGGCCATCTGACAGTTATCAACTGCCTTCAGAGTCAGAGATCGGTGGGGCAGAAGAACAGCTGGAGCCTGTTCCCAGTATATAAAGAGATAGATGATAGATAGATAGATAGATAGATAGATAGATAGATAGATAGATAGATAGATAGACAGACTGATAGACAGACAGACAGACACACGCACACACACACACACACCAAACTTTATTTCAGTTAGAAATACTGAGAAAGAATTTGGTGTGCTCTCTTTCTCGTTTACAGTCTCTGAAAATTAACCTTATTTCAATTTTTGTTTTGTTGAGAACAGTTGAGGGAAAGTGATGGAGAGGGAGATATTAGAGACTGGGCAGTCCATGGCTTACTTTTTAATTATGTTTTAATTAGTCTGCTTTTAGTTACTTATATTTTTTAAACATAAAATCCGTTCTCCCCACCACCACCTCCCTTGTATGTAACAAAAGCCTCTTTTTTTCATCCGTTTGAGCTTCGGTGGCAGGATATAAACTAAGTCCTCTTATCCTTTTTATAAATGGCATAAAGTTTGCGCTGCAAATGTTTTGGAAAGTCACACGAGCCATCCTTTGAGATCTGTCCTCCTTTTCGATTGATTCTTCACCAATCTGACTAAGGGGAAAATGTAACCAGCAGCTAAAGAAACAATTCTGTATCGAATTGGGTTATTCTAAATTTTATTTTATTTTATTTTTTAAAAAGACAAAATTGGTTGCAAAGAACAGGGAATGCCTTGATCTTTTAACAGGCAAATGGGGAGGGGTGGGGGAGGAGGAAAAAACCTGGCTACCAAATTCCACATTTACAGAGCCTAAAGGCTTCGGATGGTTTTTAAATTGTTTAGTCCACGCCTGGATTGGCCGGTTTGAAGCCAGCAATTGAGGCAACCATGAAGAAGATTCTTTTCTATGCCATGTCCAGTCCTTTGGGAGAATTGAATGGAGCCAAAGGTCAAACTGGCCGGAGGCATTTGGATTGTCATGGTAACCAGGACTTAATCAAACAATCCTGAGATTCCAGGTTTGTGGGAACAGTCAGAGATCTGAAGGGACTGGAATTAATCAATCAAAGTGGAGGAGGGAAGGGGAGAGGGGGGAACCCCCCCCTTAAGATATATGACTTTCTCCTTCCAAATCTATTCCCCTCCTTTTAAACACAACAAGAGTTTGATGGAGAACAAATGTCCTTTTTCGGGCCAGATATCTCTGGTTTTGGCCGCCTGGCCGGTCACATCAGAAGTCTTAACATAACTTTGTTTGTTCCATGCAAAGATGCCATGGTAGTTTGTGATGGAGAAGGGAAGGGAGGAAGGGAGGAGGAAAAAAGAAGGGGAGAGCAATTTGGAGTCCACCGAATTCTGTCTAACCGTAAAATTTTGGGCAGCTCAAATGCAGAACATGGGAAAGCTACAGGATCTCAAAATGTAGTTAGTTGCCTCTGTTTTGGGGAATAATATTGTTTGAACCCTGGCTCAGGTAAATTAATTTCCTTCCTTCCCTCCTTTCCTCCTTCCCTCTTTATCTCTTTTCCTTCCTTCCTTCCTTCCTTCCTTCCTTCCTTCCTTCCTTCCTTCCTTCTTTATCCTTTTCCCTTCCTTCCTCTCTTCCTTTATCTCTTTCCTTTTAAGTCTCCCTCCCTTCCTTTTATCCTCCCTTCTCTCTTTACTTCTTTCCCTTTGTTTTTATCCCTCTTTCTTCTATGTTTATCTCCTTTCTTTCTTCTTTCCTCCCTTTCCCTCCCTCCCTCCTTTTATCTCTTTACCTTCTTTCCTTCTTATCTTCCCTCCTTTCCTTTTGTTCTCCCTTCTCTCTTTACTTCGTTCCCTTTGTTCTTATCCCTCCCTTTGTCCCTGATTATCTCCTCCCTCCCCTTCCTTCCTTTCTTTTTTCTTTCTTTCTTCCTTCCTTCCTTCCTTTCTTTTTTCTTTATTTCTTCCTTCTTTCCTTCCTTCTTCCTTCCTTCCTTCCTTCTTTTCTTTTTTCTTACTTTCTTCCTTCTTTCCTTCCTTCCTTCTTCCTTCCTTCTTTTTTTTCTTTCTTCCTTCCTTCTTTCCTTCCTTCCTTCTTCCTTCCTTCCTTTCTTTTTTCTTTCTTTCTTCCCTCTTTCCTTCCTTCCTTCCTTCCTTTCTTTTTTCTTTCTTTCTTCCTTCTTTCCTTTCTTCTTCCTTCCTTCCTTCCTTCCTTCCTTCCTTCCTTCCTTCCTTCCTTTCTTTCTTTCTTTCTTTCTTTCTTTCTTTCTTTCTTTCTGTTTATCTCTGTTTCCTAAATCAGGAAGTCAGCCTAAGCAGTGGAGACCACAGTATCAACCATGAGTGGGTTACATTTTATTTTATTGCAGTCATTGCCCACCCACCCCTCCATCTTCATTTTTAACAGAATAACAGAGTTGGAAGGGGCTTCAGAGGTCTTCAAGTCCAACCCTCTGCTCAAGGAGGAGACCCTCCTGGACAAATGGTGTCCAGTCTCTTTTTGAAAGCCTCCAGTGATGGAAATACCCATATCTTCGGGATGTAAACTATCCCACTGGTCAATTATTCTCACTGTCAGGAAATTTCTCCTTAGGTTGCTTCTGTCCTTGATTCATTTCCATCCATTGCTTCTTGTCCTGTGCTTTGGAGAGCTGGTTGACCCCCTCGTCTGTGTGACAACCTCTCCAGTGCTGGAAGACTGGTATTATGTCACCCCTAGTCCTTCTCTTCATTAGACTAGACATACCCAGTTCCCTTAGCAGATCATCCTATGACGTAGCCTCCAGTCCCCTAATCTGCTTTGTTGCTCTTCTCTGCACTCTGTCCAAAGTCTCAACAACTTTTTTGTATCGTGGTGACCAGAACTGGAGACAGTCTTCCAAGTGTCTATATTAACACTTCCTGTGAAACTATCTCTCTGTTGATTTGGATTTGGCTATTCTAGAGAAAAGAAAGACTAGTGGGGACATAACAGCAGTATTCCAGTATTTGAGGGGCTGCCACAAAGAAGAGGGAGTCAAGCTATTTTCCAAAGCACCTGCGGGTAGAACAAGAAGCAACAGATGGAAACTAACAAAGGAGAGAAACAACTTGGAACTAAGGAGAAATTTCCTGACAGTGAGAACAATTAATCAGTGGAACAACTGGCCCCCAGAAGTTGTGAATGTTCCAACACTGGAAGTTTTTAAGAAGAGGTTGGATAACCCTTTGTCTGAAGTGGTGTAGGGTCTCCTAATAGAGCAGGGGGCTAGACTAGAAGACCTCCAAGGTCCCTTCCAGCTCTATTCTGACTCTTTCTTTTTTTAATCATAAAAAGTTTTTATTTTCCATTTTCATAGCATATAATCACATGCATACTATTACATAGTCAATATCAAGTTGTATTATTAAGTACTTACATCAATTCATCTTACCATCAACTACCAAAGAAAAATTCTGGCTCTTTCTTGATGCAACCTAGGACTGGGTTGGCTTTTTTTTTTTTTTTAACCGCATCAACCTTAGATGATGAGGACTGAGCAAAGAAAATTAGAGCCTGGGGTGGATTAGAATTAGGGAGAAAAGCTACACTCAGCGAGTATTTAGGGAGCGTTGCGGAGTGAACAGAGTTCAAAAGCAACCTGTAATAGATTTCGTTTGTCTTCATTCAACTGACAGGGCTGTAAGGTTGTAGGAATGCGAAGAATTCCATTAAACACCCCTGATTAGAGAGGTTACTGATAAGTTCCCCTCTGCATCCCCCTTCCCGGTCAAGAGGTCAAGACAAGGAGATGGAAGGTACCCCAGATAGTGGGGCGATGTCTCCACGCTTTTGGATTCCAGCAGTAAAATTAACCCTTTCTGCCCTGAAAGGAAAGAAGGAAGGAATAGACTGTGGCTAACTCCACGTTTCTTATGATAGAATGCCTCTGCTTCATTCTGAGAAATTAAGGTAAAGGTTCCCCTTGCACATATGTGCTAGTCGTTCCTGACTCTAGGGGGGGTGCTCATCTCCGTTTCAAAGCCGAAGAGTCAGCGCTGTCCGAAGATGTCTCCATGGTCATTTAGGCGGCATGAGTCAACGCCGAAGGCCCGTAGAATGTTGTTCCCTTCCCACCAAAGGTGGTTCCTATTTTTCTACTTGCCTTTTTTATGTGCTTTCGAACTGCTAGGTTGGCAGAAGCTGGGACAAGTCACGGGAGCTCACTCCGTTACGTGGCGCTAGGGATTTGAACCACTGGACTGCCGACCTTTCTGATCGACTTAGCCACTGAGCTACCATGTCCCTTTGCACTCAGAAATTACTGATCCAAAGATAATGGAAAGGAAAGGAAAGGAAAGGAAGAAGGAAAGGAAGAAGGGAAGGGAAGGAAGAAGAGAAGGAAAGGGAAGGGAAGGAGAAAAGGAAAGGGAAGGGAAGGGAAGGAAGAAGAGAAGGAAAGGGAAGGGAAGGAGAAAAGGGAAGGAAAGGAAAGGAAAGGGAAGGAAGAAGGGAAAGGGAGGGAAGGGAAGGAAGAAGAGAAGGAAAGGGAAGGGAAGGAGGAAAGGAAAGGAAAGGAAGAAGGGAAGGGAAGGAAGAGGAGAAGAAAAGGGAAGGAGAAAAGGGAAGGAAAGGAAAAGAAGAAAGGGAAGGAGAAAAGAGAGGGAAGGGCTAGGGTTTTTGTCCCATTTTACAACCTTTCTTGCCGTAGTTGCTAAGTGGATCACTACAGTTGTTAAATTAGAAACACGGTTGTTAAGTGAAGCTAGCTCTCTCATGGATTTTGCTTGTCAGAAGGTCGTAGAAGGGGTATCCCAGGACCCTGGGACACTGCAATGGTCATAAACACGAGTCAAGCCTCTGTGTTTTGATCACGTTGCTGCAGCAGTTGTTAAGTGTGAACAACGGTCTCGAGTGCCTTTTCTCCTGTAACTTTGAGCGGTTACTAAAAGCTACTGTTTAAGCCAAGGACTGTGTCTAAACATTTCAGCCAGCTCACAAATCTGAAGGCAGCTCTTTCCCGTAGCCATAAAGGCAACTTCTTCTGCCATGTCGGTGGCTGTACGAAGGCCGGATCATAAATTTATTGTTTCTGCATAACAGGATGCTGACCTAACTGTTGGATTTTGTCAAGCCAAGTTGAAGATCTAATATGAACAGGGGGGGGAAAGAGAGAGAGAGAGAGAAAGAGAGAAATCCACTCCTGGGCGTGTCCGACAGTAGAAAAGGGCGAGAAACGACAAATTTGCACCCATCTGTCACCCTGCGAATTCCTCCCCATCGGGATGCATGTTGCAACAACTCAAGCCAGCGCAAAACCGAGCAGAGCTTGCATTGCAATATCATGACACATCAGCAACGTTTTCGGCAAGATCCCGTCTTGCTGCAAGGATTCCCGAGTGCGAATTTCGGGACAATAGGAACATTCCCTTCCTGCCCAAACGTATGTAGTTTTACATGTATGTACGCTGTATACGTGTGTGGGTACATACTGTCGCCCTGCCTATTGAACTTACATGCAGAGCACATCATGAGAAAGGCGGGGCTAGGCGACTCAAAAGTTGGGATTAAGATTGCGGGGAGAAATATCAACAAGCTCAGATATGCAGATGACGCCATTCTTTGTCATAAAAGTTTTATTTTCCATTTTCATAGCATATAATCACATGTATACTATTACATAGTCAATATCAAGTTGTATTATTAAGTACTTACATCAATTCATTTTACCATCAACTGCCAAGGAAGGGGAAAAAAAGAAAAACTCAGTTATTGGCTCTTCTGCTCTCCATACACCATATTTATATCTTATCCGACACTTTCTTCCCCTTCTCTCCTCCCCCTTTCTACATTCTGTCTTCCTTCCATCATTTTCTACTCTACTTCCCCTTCCTTTCTCCTTCTACTCTCTCCCCTTACCACTCCTCCTTATACAGCTCGTCTTCCCCCTTCACCCTCTCTCCTATCCCTCTCTTCCTATCTTCTAAAAGAGCCGAGGTGGCATAGTGGTTAGAATGCAGCACTGCAGGCTACTTCAGCTGACTGTTAGCTGCAGTTCGGCTGTTCAAATCTCACCGGCTCAAGGTTGACCCAGCCTTCCATCCTTCCGAGGTGGGTGAAATGAGGACCCAGACTGTGGGGGCGATATGCTGACTTTGTAAACCGCTTAGAGAGGGCTGAAAGCCCTATGAAGAGGTATATAAGTCTAACTGCTATTGCTATTGCTATTCTTCTCTCCTCTACTTCCGACGGGATGATGCCATTCTAATGGCAGAAAGTGAGGAGGAACTAAAGAGCCTCTTGATGCGGGTAAAGAAGGAGAGTGCAAAAGTTGGCTTGAAAGTCAACATTAAGAAAACCAAGATCATGGCATCCAGCCCTCTCAATTCCTGGCAAATAGATGGAGAAGAAATGGAGGTCGGGACAGGTTTTATTTTCCTGGGCTCCAAGATCACCGCAGATGGGGACGGCAGCCAAGAAATTAAAAGAGGCTTGCTCCTGGGGAGGAAAGCGATGGCAAATTTAGACAGCTTCCTAAAAAGCAGAGACATCATCCTGCCAACAAAAGTGCATCTAGTCAAGGTTTATGGTTTTCCCAGTTGCAATGGATGGCTGTGAAGGTTGGACCGTAAGGAAGGCTGAGCGCCAAAGAATGGAGGCCTTTGAACCCATCCAAACGGTCAGTCCTAGAGGAGATCAACCCTGACTGCTCTTTAGAAGGCCAGATCCTGAAGAGGAAACTCAAAGACTTTGGCCACCTAATGAGAAGGAAGGGTTCCCTGGAGAAGAGCCTCATGCTGGGAATGATGGAGGGCAAAAGAAGAAGGGGACGACAGAGAATGTGGTGGCTGGAGGGAGTCACCGAAGCAATCGGCGTGAGCTTCAATGGACTCCAGGAGATAGTAGAGGATAGGAAGGCCTGGGAAACGTTGTCCATGGGGTTGCGATGGGTGGGACATGATTTCACAACTAAAAAAAACACACACACCCCACACACACCGTGCTATGAATAGTTCAGTTCATAGGTAGAGTTTCCTCTTGTGGAGGGGGGCATTTTACAGAGAAACTATTCCCATGGCCTGGCCAATTATGCGCTACGTTTTGAATTTTCCTCACTCTTCCTCTGAACTTCCAGATGTGATTTTCTGGATTGACCCAGCTGTCAATAATAGTAAATTTCACCGCCTTGACAGCCAAAGGAGAGAGGGGGTGGGTGAGAGGGAATTGGAAAAGGGAGTGATTTAAATCTGGCCAAAGGGTTGAATGTTGACAAATTCCAACATTTGGTAACCTTTTGGCTCTAAACTATTTCAATCAGCACTGCATGGAGCATAGAATACCAGAGATGGAAGGGACCTTGGAGGTCTTCTAGTCCAACCCCTGCTCTAGCAGGAGACTCTATTCTTAAAATTCCTTGTGTTGGACCACCCATAACTTCTAAAGACAAGTTGTTCCACTGATTAGTTGTCCTCACCTTTAGGAAGTTTCTCTTTAATTCCAGGTTGTTTCACTCCTTGATTATTTTTCATCATTTTTCATTTTCATTTTTTTTTTCATTTTATTAAGCATTTATAGGCTGCCCTTTTCCCTGAGGGGACTCAGGGCGGCTTACAATAATAGAGGGGGGGGGAGTGCAGGACAAAACACAAAAAGAAAATGTGATTGAAAATAATTAGCAGTAAAAACCCAACATTCATTCAACATTCGGGAGGGGCGAGAGTAAAGTCTTATCCCCAGGCCTGACGGGATAGCCAGATCTTGAGGACTGTACGGAAGGCCTGGACGGTGGTGAGGGTGCGGATCTCCATGGGGAGATTGTTCCATAGCGTCGGAGCTGCAACTGAGAAGGCTCTCCTCTGCGTAGTCGCCAGTCGGCACTGACTGGCGGATGGAATTCGAAACTCATCCATTGTTTCTTGTTTTGCCTTCTGGCGCTTTGGAAAATAGGTTGATCCCCCTCTTCTTTCTGGCAGCCCTTCAAATATTGAATGATGACCAATTCCAGTGTTTTGTAATCTTCTGGCTCTAAACGGTTTCAAATAAACGTTGCAGATATAAGATATCTAGGCATAAATATCAGTAGGCAATCAATTCCTTTGAATTATTTAATTTATTAACAAGTAATCAGTGGAACAGAAGTTGCTTTCAGAAGTTGTGGTGCTCCATCAGGCTTTTAAGAAGAGATTGGCGTTTTCTGGTTGAGTAGGGGTTGGACTAGAAGACCTCCAAAGTCCCTTCCAAATCTGTCATTCTCTATTTTGTAAAAGTTCCAAAGAGAAAGACTAGGGTGTGATATGAGGTTCACCGACAAAAGGGCGAACGACAAAACCGCGCCCGACTAAACCACGGTGACAAAACCGCGTGTTCTAAAGCGCTCCGACGAATGAGCGCTGAATCGCGCCAACAACAGCGCGGTGACAGAAGCGCACTGTAAAACTAAACCTAACCCTAAACCTAAACCTAACCCTAAACGTAACGCTAACCCTAACCCTAACCCTAACCCTAAACCTAACTCTAAACCTAACCCTAAACCTAACCCTAAACCTAACCCCTTACCTTAAGTTAAAGCACGCTGTTGTCTCCGTGCTGTTGTGTCCGCGCTGTTGTCTCCGCGCTGATGAAGTCACAGTTTTAGCGACGCGGTTTAGTCGGGCGCGGTTTTGTCGTTCGCCCTTTTGTCGGGTCACACTGATATGATACTCATCCAGTATTTGAGGGGCTGCCACAAAGAAGATTGGGGGTCAACCAGTGGTGGGTTTCAAATAATTTAACAACCGGTTCTCTGTCCTAATGACCAGGTGAGTAGGTGGGGCTTAGTGGTGATGTGACCGTGTGGGCGTGGCCAACTCAACATTACTCAGGTTGATGGGCACTTTGCCTTAACTGTTGCAATGTAATAAGGGTTAACTGGAGAGGCAGTTTCTGTAAGCAGGACAATAAAAATTAAGCTAGAAAGAACAGCAGAATGTTTCCTTCCTGCCTTCCTTACAGGATTAGCCCTGCAAAGCGGAAAAAAACCAAAAGAAGGTTTCTTCCAACAACCAGTTCTCTGAACCTCTTAGAAAGTTAAGAACCGGTTCTCCCGAATAAGTGCGAACTGGCTGAATCCCAGCACTGGGGTCATTTTTTTCTCCAAAGCCCCTGAAGGCAGGACAAGAAACAAGGGATGGAAACTCATCAAGGAGAGAAGCAACCTAGAACTAAAGAGAAATTTCCTGGCAGTGAAAAGCAATTAAAACGTGGAATGAGTTGCCTCTAGAAGTTGTGAGTGCTGTAACACTGGAAGGTTTTGGGCCGCCGTTTGTCTGAAATTGTATGTTGTCTCCTGCTTGAACAGGGGGTTGGACTAGAAGACCTCCAAGATCCCTCCCAACTCTCTTGTTCTGTTTTGCCCCCTCGCTTTTAAAACAGTGAGATCCAGTGCATGAAATATATTTTCTTTTTTAAAAAAAATTGGAATACGGGTTTTGTCATTTGTGATCTTCCTTTTCAACTTTTGCCCGTTGCGGAGTTTGTGTTGAATGTGATTTTTTTTTGGGGGGGGGGGGCAAACGTCGATTGCTTTTTCCAGGCTAAGGGTGTGTGACTTTTTCCATGATATTTCACAGGGCTTAGATTGGAAGTAAGCCCCCCCCCCCTGCAGCTGGGAAGGGTAAGCAAATAAATAACGGGTAATCTCCCCCCCACCCCCAATTTACTTGTGGGTGGGACTGCCCCCCAAAAATCCATCAAACCATGGGGGGGGGGAAGCAGAGAAGCTGGCTTGTAAACAAACTGAACTAAACTGAGTCAGCCTTGGTCAAAGGTGAGCTTTTGAAGATGGAGTCCAGATGGATTCCAACAGATGTACCCAGGAAAGGAATCTCCCAGATAAGATCCCGACTGAGGTCGGGAACACCCAGCCTTTCGCCCCCAATTCAGGGGGTCGCAGAGGACAGGGGGCAAGCAATGCCTGTCAGTTCCAATTAGGGAATCGAAGCTACATTTCCTATTGACTAGAAAGGAGCAGGGATGAATGGGGGGGGGGTTGCAGGAGGAGAGGAGGGGGAGAAAGAGAGAGAGTGTGTGAAAGAGAGAGATAGAGAAAGAGACAGAGAGAGAAAGAGACACAGAGAGAGAAAGAGACAGAGAGAGAGAGAGAAAGAGACAGAGCAAAAGAGAGAGAAAGACAGAGAGAGAGAAAGAGTGAGTGAGCGTGAAGAGAGAGACAGAGAAAGAGACAGAGAGTGAAAGAGAGAGAAAGAGACAGAGCAAAATAGAGAGAGAGAGAAAGAGAGAGAGAGAAAGACAGTGAGAGAAAGAGTGAGCGAGCATGAAAGAGAGATAAAGAAACAGAAAGAGAAAGAGAAGGAGAGAGAAAGAGACAGAGCAAAAGAGAGAGAGAGAAAGAGACAAAGAGAGAACGAAAGAGAGAGACAGAGAAAGAGACAGAGAGAGAGAAAGAGAGAAAGAGACAGAGAAAAAGAGAGAGAGAGAAAGAGAGAGAAAAAGACAGAGTGAGAGAAAGAGTGAGCGAGCATGAAGGGTGAAAGAGAGATAGAGACAGAGAGAGAGAAAGAGAGAGAAAAAGAAAGAGAAAAAGAGAGAGAAAGACAGAGTGAGAGAGTGAGAAAATGTGAAAGAGAGAGATAGAGAAAGAGACAGAAAGAGAAAGAGAGAGAATGAAAGAAAGAGAGAGAGAAAGAGACACACAGAGAGAAAGAGACAGAGTGAGAGAGAGTGAGAGAGAAAGGGACAGAGCAAAAGAGAGAGAGAGAGAGAAAGAGAGAGAAAAAGACAAGAGTGAGAGAAAGAGTGAGCAAGCGTGAAAGAGAGAGATAGAGAAAGAGACAGAGGGAGAGAAAGAGAAAGAGACAGAGACAGAGCAAAAGAGAGAGAGAATGAAAGAGAGAAAGAGAAAGAGAGAGGGAGAGAAGAAGACAGAGAGAGAGAGAAAGAGAGAGAGAGAGACAGGGAGAGAGAGAGAGAGAGAGAGAGAGAGAGGGAGGGAGATTGGGGGAAGAGACCCACCACCCTCCTTCCCTTCTGTGCACTTTTCAATGTTGGTGCAAAAGTTAGCTTGAAATGGCCAGCAGACCACACTGGTGTTAATCAGGGAAAACTTTCTTTCTTTCAGGGGTATCAAGAGAATGTTATGAACTTATGACCGGAGGGCAATTTATAAAGAATTCAGATTCAGATTAACAGAGTCAGAAGGGACCTTGTAGGTCATCTAGTCTAAACCCCACCCCCCGCCCAAGCAGGAGATCCTACACCATTTCTGACAGAGGGCAGTCCATTCTCTTCTTGAAAGCTTCCAGTGGTGAAGCTCCCACAACTTCTGAAGGCAACTTCTATTTCATCAGTTGATTGTTCTCACTATCAGAAAATTCCTCCTTATTTCCAGGTTGAATCTCTCCTTGTTCAGTTTCCATCCATTATTCCTTGTCTGGCCTTCAAGGTGCCTTGGAGAATAGCTTGACCCCCTCCTCTCTGTGGCAGCCTCTCAAATATTGGAAGGCTGCTCTCCTGTCTCCCCTGGTCCTTCTCTTCACTAGACCAGCCATGCCCAGTTCCTGCAACCGTTCTTATATTTCAGTCTCCAGATCTTTGACCATCTTAGATACATTCAGATTAACAGAGTTGGAAGGGACCTCGTAGGTCATCTAGTCCACCCCCCCAAACAGGAAACCCTACACCATTTCTGACAGATGGCAGTCCAGTCTCTTCTTGAGGAATAGAGTGGAGAAGGGACAGGGGTTTCAGGTTAAAGAATTGGGATTTCTCCTTTTATTGTTTGATCAAAGTCCCATTCAGATGATTTGGGGGGGGGGGGGTGTAGTTATAGGTAGTCTCCCCTTAAAACTGTTTGTTTTGAGACCTGAGTTGCAACAGCGCTGAAAAAAGGGGACTGGGTATCAATAATGGAAGGTGAAATGATTATGTTGCATTACAAATAAGAAAAATATTAGTTGGGAAAGATATCAGAAGAGGGGGGAGGAATGGAGGGAAAATTTAGTTTAATGAAATTTGTATGCCGCCCACTCCCATTGGGACTCTGGGCGGCTCACAGGCAAGATGTCTCCTTCGTTTTCTTTGTATTGCCCCCCTTCCCTATTGGTTTGTTAGCCGCCCTGAGTCTCCCTGGGAATAGGGCGGCATACAAGTTTAATAAACTATAAACTATAAGATAAAAGCATTTTTAAAAAAATTTAAAATAAGAAATACAATATTAAAATTAACACAACATCCATTCTGTCCAAGAATGGCTGGATATTAATCAACAGCCCCAGGCCTGCCGGAACAGCCAGGTCTTGGTGGCTTTACGGAAGGCCAGGAGAGTGGTGAGGGTCCGGATCTCTACGGGTAGATCGTTCCACAGGGCCGGAGCAGCTACAGAGAAGGCCCTTCCCCGAGGGGCCGCCAGCCGGCATTGTCCGGTCGACGGTACCCAAAGGAGGCCCAACCTGTGCGATCTTATTGGTAGTTGGGAGGTAAATGGCAGGAGGTGGTCTCTCAGGTAGCCAGGTCCTAAACCATGTAGGGCTTTAAAAGTAACGACTAACACCTTGAAGCATGTCCAGAGACCAATGGGGAGCCAGTACAGCTCGCAGAGGATAGGTGTAACATGGGTGTATCTAGGTACACCCAATATCGCTCGCGCGGCTGCATTTCTGGACCAACTGTAGTCTTCGGACACTCTTCAGGGGCAAGGCCCATGTAGAGTGGCAAATGTGGGAATACATCTAATAATGTATAGTTAAAATTACAAGATGAAACAAAATTGGAGCACTTAATGATGTAAAAATATGTAACAGCACGATGAAGATAGTGGAAGTTTGAATCCTTCTTTGCCCTGCGTCCCAAAGAAGAGGTTGTTATGGGGGTGGGGAGGGGGAGGAAACAATTTGAATTCGTATATAAAGGTATACCTTTAAAGAAAAACTAGCAATATGGAAAACATTTTTTTTCCTGCTTCTTGGGAATATAATTATCAATTCCATTGATATTAAACGGGGTTTGCTAAAAGGTGGAAATACACCACGTAAAATAGAGAATGGAAGGGAGATAAAGAGAGGGAAAGAGGGAGAAAGGAGACAGGAGAGAGGGAAGTAGAAGGGAGGGAAAGAGCAGGAGAGGAGGGAAGGTGTGGAAAGAGAGGAGAGGAGAGGAAGAGAGCAAGGGAAAGTAGGGAAGAGAGAGAGGGGGTAGGGGGAAGAAGAAGGTAAGGAGGAGAAGAGAAGGAGAGGAGGAGAGCTGAAGACGAAATAGACTATTGATGAAAGAAATGTCCTTCTGGATTCAGCTCCAAGTGGGGAAAAAGACACTGGAGACATTTGAGGCTGCTTGGAAAGATGGTTTATTGTTGGACAGGACACATGGCTTGAGTCCTGAACAGAAAGGTGCTTCATGCTTCAATGTTGGTGGGAGAAGAAAGGCTGAGGGAGGGGCTTGCTAGGCTTTTTATAACCTGTTCAGCCCCACCTCTCTGTTTCCTGTTCCTGTGTAAGAAATGTATTCTGATTGGTTGTCAGACTCCCATGGGGCCATGCAGGGGCTACTCTCTAGGCTGTGTTTTGAATCCAGGTTTGTTTGAGTTCTCAGATGCCATGTAGTCAGTTGGGGCCAATATTATCATGCTTTCCTGTAGCTGAAGTGGAGAAGTCTTTATTATGTAAAGTGGACTAGCTTGGCCTTCTTAACGGGCCATTAACAAGGTGGGGATGGGCAGGAAGCTACAGGCAGCTATTCTGTCTTTTAAAACATGTTTCTTTCTTTTCACATCCAGAGAAATATTCGCCTTTTCAATATTTCCTAGGATATTTCATTTTTCTGGGAGAGGGCTGGATGATAACTTCCCACACTATAATATGGTGTATATAGAAAGCAGAAGAGCAAATAAAAATTGAAGAGGCTTAATGGCAAAAGAATGGATATACTATTGAATACTCAAAAAAATGTTTAAGATGTACAGGTATGCTTTGGATTATATTATATGTATGTTAAAATAAAATAAAAACTTTTCTCAGAAAAAAAGGGATTTGGGACTTTTTTTGCACTTACAACTGTAGCAGCATCCCCGTGGTGATTTGATCAACATCCAGACCCTTGGCAATGGAGACATATTTACGACGGTTGCCATGCCAAATTGTGTGATCTCCTTTTGCCACCTTCCGACAAGCAAAGTCAATGGGGAAGCCAGATTCACTTAGTGGCCGTGATGCTAATTTAACAACGGCAGGGATTCACGTAACAACAGTGGCAGGAAAGGTCATTAAAAAAAAGCGGGGGGGGGGGGGCAAAACGTACTTAGCAACTATCTCACTTAGCCGCAGGAATATTGGGCTCAGCTGTGGGGTCGTAAGTTGAAGACTACCTGCATTATAGATCAGCCTTTTGCCCTTTGCAAGGTGAAGCTTGTGGGGAAACATTGAAGATCTATTTTATTTATTGGTTTAGTTAAATTTATACGCTGTCTTACTATTGAATTACTCGACTCTACACTCTGCCTTGAGTTTCTGGAGAAAAGGTGGACTAAAAAGTTTGAGAATGATCAAGATTCAAGGTAAAGGTTCCCCTTGCACATCTCTGCTAGCCGTTCCCCACTCTAGGGGGCGGTGCTCATCTCCATTTCAAAACCAAAGAGCCTGCGCTGTCCGAAGACGTCTCCATGGTCATGTGGCCGGCATGACTAAACACCGAAGGCACACAGAACGCTGTTACCTTCCCACCAAAGGTGGTTCCCTTTTTATCCTTGCATTTTTTACCTGGTTGGCAGAAGCTTGGACAAGTCACGGGAGCTCACTCCATTACGCAGGAGTAGGGATTCGAACCGCCGAACTGCCGACCTTTCTGATCGACAAGCTCAGCGTCTTAGCCACTAAGCCACGGCGTCCCTATTCAAAATAATAATAACATAATATAATAAATATAAATAATGTATATTTATATAATAACAATAATAATAATACCATAGATTCAAAGTAATATCCCAAAGGTGCTTTTTTCAAAAGGCAATTGGACTTTCTTGGTTTTTCTTTGAAGACATTTCCCTTCTCATCCAAGAAGCTTCTCCAGTTCTGACTGAATGGTGGAAGAGGGATTTATATTCCTTGCAGTCATCTGGTCGTTAGTATTCTTTCTGAGAGTCATTCAGTCAGAACTGGAGAAGTTTCTTGGATGAGAAGCACAATCTCTTCAAGCAAAAAAGAAAGAAAACCAGGAAGTCCAGTTGCCTTTTGAAAAAGCATCTTTTGGGACAATCATGGCCTGGATGACAGAGAACCTCTGTAGGCATCCAAACTAATATTGCGCAGAAATCTGCCTTTGGAATCTTGCTTGACAAGATGTTCTTCAGTTTTTCCACCTCATTCTCAGGGTGATTTAAATTCCTTTAAAGTTTCTAGACATAAAATCTTGGAGGGGACCTCAAAGGCCATGTAGCTCACAAGGAGAGCTATGGATGAGAGCCATAGGACAGGTGGACATCAACTCTCGGCCACAATAGGGACCCACTCTCCCTTCCTTCCTTAGTTCTTTCCTATCTCCCTTTTCCCCTTCCTTCCAACCTCTATATCTCTCCCTCCCTCACTTAGTTCTTTCCTATCTCCCTTTTCTTCCTTCCTTCCTACCTCTATATCTCTCCCTCCCTTCCTCCTTTCCTTCCTTCCTTTCTTACTTAGTTCTTTCCTATCTCCCTTTCCCTCCTTCCTTCCTACCTCTATATCTCTCCCTTTCTTTTCCTTCCTTCCTTCCTTAGTTCTTTCCTATCTCCCTTTCCCTCCTTCCTTCCTACATCTATATCTCTCCCTTTCTTTTTCTTCCTTCCTTAGCTCTTTCCTATCTCCCTTTCCCCCCTTCTAAGTGGGTTGCACCCAATTTTGTGCCCTTAAGTAAATCACTGTCCCAACCTTCTTTTGAGTGCTTGGTTTGTTTGTTTTTAATACAGTTGCCAAGCACCTGAATTTTCATCCCATAACACGGGGATGCTTATGATGTGATAGTCGTAAGTGCGGGGACCAAACATGTCCCCCTTTTTTCAATGCATCTTTGAATAGTCACTAAACAAATGGCCATAAGTTGAGAATTTCCTGTGGTCTAGAGTAAAAAAAATAATAATCAGAAGGAATCAAGAAGCAGGTTTTTTTTTCATGTAACTCATTTGGTTAAAACCCATCAGTTTTGGCGAGGCGCAAAGCATACCTTTTTTCTCCTTTTCATTTTTTAATTGTCCTTTTTATTAGTAAAAAAATATAAAATTATATTAGATATAGTATATATAATATAAAATGCAAAAATTCCAAAACAAATAACAGGAATAAACAGGGAGGGAAAAGTGTAGAAAAGAAAGGAAAAAGAAATAAAAGGGGCTGACTTTTCATTCCCTTTGGTGCTGTAAAATAAGATAATAACATCAAACTTCCACTTTTTACAACCAGACATTTCTATAACAACTATTCTATCTAATCGGTAAGACCCAAAATCAAAGTTTCATTCCCCCGGCCCCCCCCCCAGCTCAAGCACAAAGTCCAGAAGTGGGTTTCCAAGTAGAAACAAAAGTAATTGTGTTTTTTTCTTTTATCGAAGAAGTAGGTATAACCATCTCTGCTAACTCCATTAACTTTTGCAGCCCTTCGTTCATTTTGGGGGTCGCCAGACCACATTAATGGGTTCATCTGCAACTCACTAAGACAGATTTTGGCAAAATATGTTTTTGCAAAAAGATCACCTGATTCCTTCCGATTTTTGATTGGCAATGCTTTCGAACTCGTTCTACTGTCAGATTTTCCCCCCCATCATGCTCTCTCACAAGTTTTTCTGTCCAAGTTTTTCTAATGTAAAACATCATCATCATCATCATCATCATCATCATCATCTCATTTAATAGAAATTTGAAAGCCAGTAAGGCTGAAGGTATGTCAGACCTCCATGGAAATCATTGTACCAGGAAGTTGAACACTTATTTTTTGAATCCCTTGGCTAGGCTGGAGAACTAATGAGAATATTCTTCTTTGAAGAAAGAGAGAGAGAGAGAGAGAGAGAGAGAGAGAGAGGAGAGAGAGAGAGAGAGAGAGAGAGAGAGAGAGAGAGAGAGAGAGAGAGAGAGAGAGAGAGAGAGAGAGAGAGAGAGAGAGAGAGAGAGAGAGAGAGAGAGAGAGAGAGAGCCACACACAAGAACCACACACAATTTCTCTCCTTCACCACCACCCAAATAATTTCTTTTTTTCCCCTGTTTTATTTGTTTTATTTATATAACATTCAATTTTCATCAAGCTGTGTGTGGTCTGGATACAATTATGTTTAGATAGTCATATTACACATCTTTGTTGTGATATTCATCACCATCATATTCATAATGTAGTAACGTAATAATATAATAACATTAATATTAACATCCTCAACTTTCCACTTGAATATTTCCTCTTTTTATATCTCCACCTTTCTAAATTCTGTTTCTGCTATCTAGCCATTGCTTGTATCTTTCATTTTGTATTGTTTTGATTTGTTTCCTAGTGTGATTTGATAGCTTATTGGTAACCTTGACTATCACTAAGTGTTGTATCTTTTTATTCTTGATGAATGTATTTTATTCTCCTTATGTATGCTGAGAGCATCTGCACGAAAGACAAATTCCTTGTGTGTCCAATTACACTTGGCCGATAAAGAATTATCTTCTCTTCTCTTCTGTTCTGTTCTATTCATCTTCTGCTCCATTCCATTCTCTATTCTATTCTATTCTATTCTATTCTATTCTATTCTATTCTATTCTATTCTATTCTATTCTATTCATCTTCTGTTCTATTCATCTTCCATTCCATTCCATTCTCTATTCTTCTGTTCTGTTCTGTTCTATTCTGTTCTATTCTATTCTATTCTATTCTATTCTATTCTATTCTATTCACCTTTTGTTCTGTTCTGTTCTGTTCTATTCTATTCTATTCATCTTGTTCTATTCATCTTCCATTTCATTCCATTCCATTCTCTATTCTTCTATTCTATTCTATTCTATTCTATTCTATTCTATTCTATTCTATTCACCTTCTGTTCTATTCATCTTCCATTCCTTATTCCATTCCATTCTATTCTATTCTATTCATCTTCTGTTCTGTTCATCTTCTGTTCCATTCTATTCTGTATTCTGTTTTATTCTGTTTTATTCTGTTCTATTCTATTCTATTCTATTCTATTCTATTCTATTCTATTCTATTCTATTCTATTCTATTCATCTTCTGTTCTGTTCATCTTCTGTTCCATTCCATTCTCTATTCTATTCTATTCCATTCTATTCTATTCTATTCCTATTCCTATTCCATTCCATTCCATTGATAAAATATATCCCATATCAAAAAAATATCGGGTTTCATCTTTATCCTTAATAGTAAGCGTTAATCTATCCATTTCTGCACATTCTAATATTTTCTTAATTACATCCCCCTTGGACGGAGTCATTTCTTTAGCACCAAATTGTAGAATGCAAAATAAATAAAAGGGAAGAAAAAACCCAACTTTCAGCACCACTGGAAAGGCGGAATCGATTTCTAAAGGAGACATTGTCTACCCAGAAAGGACTTGGCTTAAAATAATTCCCTCCGGTTAACTTTACAACCTCCCCCTCCCCTCCTGCCCCGAATCAGCTCCCTCCACACAGGATTTTGAGGGAGGGGGAAATGTTGGCAAAGATAGAGGCAGCATCTGGGAACAGGCCTCCATCTGCAGCAAGAATTCCAACCGTTCCTCTGAACTCTGTCCCATCCGACAGGCCAACACAGCTCTGCTCGCACCCGTAAACTATATTGAGGCCATAAAGCAGTTAGGGTGGGGGGGGGACCTAATTGGCATGTGGAGAATGTCGTTTGCGTGAGTGCGCCGGCCAAGCTTGGTGCATTCTCCACATGCCACGATCAGGAACAGAGATTGCCTTCTTCCCCGCCTCCTCACCCCGCGGGCTTTGTCTCTTGAGATTTACGTAGTGGGGAATTAAATTTCAGCAAAAGGTGACCGGCTTCCTTGGGAGGAAGGCGATTCGAGAGCAAATGGTTTGGCATGTCAATCGCCAGACTGAAGGAGAACTAGAATTCCTGTCCCATGTCCTAGTTCAGAGGGGGAAATCGAGTCAATGGATGGAAGGATATAGGCCATTGACTAACTTGAGGGGTCCTTGGTGCTCTCTGAGCTTGGTTGTTTCCTTGCAGACGTTTCATGACCCAACTAGGTAACATCATCAGTGCTAGAAGGGAGTGGAACAGAGAGGAAGAGGAGGAAGAGGAGGAGAAAGAGGAGGAGGTGGTAGCAGAAGAGTGTAGGGTCAATGCTCTTTGAGCTTGCTTGTTTTCTTGCAGATGTTTCATTACCCAACTAGGCAACATCATCAGTGCTAAAAGGGAGTGGGGCAGAGAGGGGAAGGAGGAGGAAGAGGACTGTAGGGTCCTTGATGCTCTCTGAGCCTGGTCGTTTTCTTGCAGACGTCTCATAACCTAACTAGGTAACATTATCAGTGCTAGAAGGGAGTGGGGAGAGGAGGAAGAAGAAGAAGGGGAGGAAGAGAAGAGGAGGACTGTGGGGGGTGCTTGATGCTCTCTGAGCTTGGTCGTTTTCCTTGAAGATGTTTCATTACCCAACTAGGTAACATCATCAGTGCTAGAAGGGAGTGGGGCAGAGAGGGGAAGGAGGAGGAGGAGGAGGAGGAGGAAGAGGACTGTGGAGGAGGAGGAGGAGGAGGAGGAAGAGGACTGTAGGGTCCTTGATGCTCTTTGAGTTTGGTTTTTTTCTTGCAGACGTTTCATTACCCAACTAGGTAACATCATCAGTGCTAGAAGGGAGTGGGATTTGTGGAATGGATGAGAAGGGGAGAAGGGGGGGAAGGAGGAGGATTGTGAGGTCTGTGGTGCTCTCTGAGCTTGATTGTTTTCTTGCAGATGTTTCTTTTTTTCTTTTTAAGTTTTATTCATAAGCATTTTGGAATTCAGTGTATTGTTGGGATGTACCATTTACAAAAAAGAAAGACCAGAGGAAAAATAATAATAAATATTAACATATAAAGTAATAACATAATAATATAATAACACATGTTCTAATGACAATAATAATGCAATAACCAAGCAATTTTAACTATGTTTCTTTTCACATTGGCTTGTTTACATTTTTATTACTTGTAATGATTGTGGTTATAAACCATCACTATTTCTAATGCAAACATTCAGTCTTTCTTTCTCTGATTTCTACCTCTTGTCTCTAAATCTCTTGCAGATGTTTCATGACCCAACTAGGTGACATCATCAGTGCTAGAAGGGAGTGGGGTTTGGGAGGAGGAGCAGAAACAGGAGGAAGAGGACTAGGGTCCTTGCTGCTCTCTGATCTCTCACGTTTTATTACCCAACTAGGTAACATCATCAGTGCTAGAAAGCAGTGGGGTTTCTGGAATGGAGGAGGAGGGGGACAGTGGAGTCTTTGATGCTCTCTGAACTTGGTTGTTTTCTTGCCACCCTTTCATTACCCAACTAGGTAACATCATCAGTGCTAGAAACCTGCACCAAACCCCACTCCTTACTAGCACTGATGACGTTACCTAGTTGGGTCATGAAACATCTGCATAAATATAACCAATAATAATCACTTCTGGGCTGACCTCCAGAAGTTGTGGGTGCTCCAACACTGGAACTTTTAAAAAAGAAATTGGACAACCACTTGTCTGAAATGGTGTAGGGTTTCCTGATTGAGCAACGGGTTGGGCTAGAAGACCTTCCAAGGTCCCTTCCAACTGGGTTATTCTTCTTTTGTTAACAGAGATGTTCATTTTTTTGTTAAAGCTTGTTTATTTGCGATAGTTTAAGGCTCAGTATTTGGGAACAAGGAGAGGTTCATTGTCCGGATTTGCTGTTTTTAAATAACTTTCCAATAAAAGGTTATAAAGAAATCTTCTGGGTTTAAACTAATTCTCTTCTACATTCCAAAGCAGTGGTACAATTATACAAGCATGGGTTACATGTGTGTTAGGTAAGGGAAATTCCAGTACCTAACTTAATAGTGCCTAAGACTTCCCATATGTACGATCTTACTGCCCTCTTGTGGGCTACAAAAACAATGTGTAAATCTGTTTTTGTGTTTGACTACAAGTTATAAACGCCTGGCGTGCGTGGCTGAAAATAACCGAATTTAATCCTTTTTCTTTTTCTGCTATTTTCCTTCATGGCCTAGTTACAAAGAAAGGGATCATTTTTTAAGATGCTCTCCATTAAATGATTCATAAATGTATTGTTGTTGTTAGTTGCAAAGTCGTGTCTGACCCATCGCAACCCCATGGACCATGTTCCTCCAGGCCTTCCTGTCCTCTACCATCCTCTGGAGTCCGTTGAAGCTCACGCTGACTGCTTCGGTGATTCCATCCAGCCACCTCATTCTCTGTTGTTCCCTTTTTCTTTTGCCCTCCATCGTTCCCAGCATGAGGCTCTTCTCCAGGCAGTCCTTCCTTCTCATTAGGTGGCCAAAGGATTTGAGTTTCATCTTCAGGATCCAGCCTTCTAAAGAGCAGTCAGGGTGGATCTCCTCTAGGGCTGACTGCTTGGATCGCCTTGCAGTCCAAGGGACTCGCAGGAGTCTTCTCCAGCACCAGAGTCCAATGCCCTGCATTCTTTGCCACTCCACCTTCCTTATGGTCCAACCTTCACAGCCATCCATTGCAACTGGGAAAACCATAAACCTTGACTAGACACACTTTTGTTGGCTGGGTGTTCTGACCCCGCTTCCTCACTCGTTCACAGACAGGCAGACAGACGTAAAAGGAAAGAACTTTATCAGTCCTGGCTTCCGCTGGCTGCGAGCCCAAAATAAACATAAATAAGGTCTCTGGCAAGAAGATAACAGAATGCAAAAAACAAAGATCTCTTACGGCCAAACCAGTTGTACAGAAAGAAAGCAGATCACTTATCCAAGTGCCTCTCACAAATAAACCACGACCGATGAACAATGAACGACGAACGTTGACTTCTGCCACTAGGTCATGGCACCATCAGTCCTTTTATCTCCAGAAGACCACACTAAGGAGCGCCAGCTGCATTATTATTCCTGCATCCCGACTCAACTCACAGAAAACTTCTGCTAAGTCACAACAGCAGGGTGATGTCTCTGCTTTTGAGTATGCTGTCTAGATTTGCCATCATAAATGTATGGTTGGCATCAAAAGATTTAAACCCCAAATTTGTTCAACTTCTTTCATGTGGGAGGGTATATAGTTCTGAAATAGCTTTTGGAAACAATCATTTTTGGATTTTGAAAAAAAATACCTTAATCCACGCGCTATATTATTGTGCTTTCTCTAGCATCAATACAAGTGTAACAAAAGCAGGACTCCCTACCTTTATTCAACAAAATGTCAGAGGAGATTAAAAATAAGAGTTTGAACCTATGCAATCAGTGGTTTTTGTCTTCTCTTTTTCCCTCTTTCCTTTCTTAATGATACATGAAGGTGATTTCACCTTGAAATGTTGGTATATATACAGTATATTTTGCATTTGTGAGCTGCATTTAAAGCTGCCTAGATTTGCTATGGAGTTGGGTGGTGCCAAAATGGAATGAAATAAATATATCGGACACGATATAAAATCTAGATCACATTGATGTTTGTGTGCCACCGAATTGTTTTTGATTCTTCATGGAATTTAAGATTGATTTTCTTCATGATGATCTGCCCCTAGTCTGGTCTTTTAACTATATGCAGTTCTGAGCTAATCACCAGGAGAGTTCTAATCCTGCCTTATGTCTGAAAGCTGGTGACTTTGGGCCCATCACCAGGAGACTGAGAATTCTAGTGCTGCCAGGGACAAAAGCCAGCTAGGTGACTTTGGGCCAATCCCTCTTTCTCAATCCTACCAACCTTGTTGTGGGGGAAAAAATAGGAGAAAATATCATTTAGGTTTTGCACCTTCAATTCTTATAAAAGTAATAAGGGTGAGATAAAAATCAAATTAATTAATAAAACTGTAAGAACCCATATATGAAATCAATACTCCCAGTCTCAGACTGGCTTCCAACTTTTTATTATGATCTCCTTTTATTCATGAAATGTGAAACTCATGAACATTTAAAGATGTGTCACAAATACCATTGACTGGAGCTAATGGTTGATACAGGTTGCTGCCAGCGTCCTAGATATCAACCATGAAACAGTTTCGACTTTGTTGTTGCAAAGTCGGCAGTTTGGATTGTCAGCGGATTTTTGTATCTTTACTTTCATGGCATTAGTTTGTAGTGCTTGTTCTTCAGCAGTCAGTATTAAACCCATTTAATCCTATTAATTATTATTATACTCTATTCATTAAACATGAAACTCAGCCAACGGAACATTCAAAAATGCATTACAAATACCAGTGACTGGTGCTAATGGTTGATACAGTTTGCACCCAGTGTGCCGATTACCACTGGAATTACCACTGCTGGTTTGTGCCATAATCGTTGAATTTCGATTTTCAAGTTCTGGTATTTTGCGATTTTTTCATATTCCTTCTCGTCGATCCTGCTATCACCTGGTATTGCGATGTCTATGATTGTAACCTTATTTTTCTCAACCAGTGTGATGTCTGGTGTATTATGCGCCAGTATTTTGTCCGTTTGTATGCAAAAATCCCACAAGATCTTGACCATCTGATTTTCAGTGACTTTTTCAGGCTTATGTTCCCACCAGTTTGTTGCTGTTTTAATATTATAATTTTTGCACAAATTCCAATGGATCATTTGTGCTACTGAATTGTGCCGCAATTTATAATCAGTCTGCGCGATTTTTTTACAGCAGCTGAGTATGCGATCAACAGTTTCATCAGCTTCTTTGCAAAGTCTGCATTTGGCATCATCAGAGAATTTTTCGATTTTGGCCTTAATGGCATTTGTGCGGATAGCTTGTTCTTGCGCAGCCAGGATTAGTGACTCTGTTTCTTTCTTTAATGTACCTGCTGTTAACCATAACCAAGTTTTTTCACTGTCCACTTTATCTTTTATTTTTTCCAGAAATTGGCCATGCAATGCTTTTTTCTGTCAACTCTCCATCCTTGATTTTATCACATCTTTTCTGTATTCCTGTTTCGTCTGTTGGACCTTCAATAGATTTTATTATTATTATACAATTGTATCACAGCGGCCAGCTGTTTCATCGGATTTGGCATTACTAGTCGGGCCCCACCCAGGGGCCTAGGACATTGTAATGTATTGTCGTAATATGCGTGCAGATCCAAGCAGTGCAGCTTTTTGCATTTGACTGATGGTGAGTTTGTCAATTTTTAACTGTTTTAAATGTAATTCCAGTGCTTTTGGATTAGCACCCAGTGTGCCAATGACCACTGGAATTACCACTGCTGGTTTGTGCCATAGTCGTTGAATTTCAATTTTTAAATCCTGGTATTTTGAGATTTTTTCATGTTCTTTCTCGGCGACCCTGCTATCACCTGGTATTGCGATGTCTATGATTGTGACCTTATTTTTTTCAACCAGTGTGATGTCTGGTGTATTATGCACCAGTATTTTGTCCGTTTGTATACGGAAATCCCAAAAGATCCTGACCATCTGATTTTCGGTGATTTTATTATTGTTGTTATTATTATTGTTGTTATTGTTATTATTGTTATTATTATTATATTTGTTTGCTGCCCATCTCAACCCCCCTCCCTTTAATTGCAGGCGCCTTTTCCAGGTGAGAAAATAAAGAAGCCGGAATCGGGGGACACCCCCTCCCCTCACTGGGCAAAAGGATGCTGCGTCTCCATGGCAACGCGCACGGAGGACCAGCCTCCAGGAGGGATACAGGAGCTGGAGAGCATCCCCGGCCGGCTCGGGAAAAGAAGGCGTCGGAGGCGGCGCTGGCTTCAGCTGACCCGGCAGTAGAAGCGGCGGGGAAGTCGGCGTCGGAGGCCACCTCCTCTTCCTCCTCCTCCGCCCCCGAAGCCCGCTCCTCGGCTCCGCCTCTCCGGCGTGCAGCGAAGCAGTGGAGCAAAGCAGGCGGGGGATCCCCCTGGCGGGCTGGGGAGGGGGCTCCCTTGCACGCCCTTGCACGCTGCAGGGAGGTGAGCGAGCGAGCAAGCCTTTGCATCTTTCCCACGACTGGTTGGTTGGCTTTCCCACGAGAGACACGCGTCCCCGCGAGTGGGGCAGGAGGACAGGTAAGGTCGTGGGGTGGAAACTCTTAAGGAGAATGAGATATGTGTATGTGCGTGAGAGAGAGCTATTCTTGCAGAATTTAAATCTTTCTCTGGCTGTTGTTCAGATTTGATCTCTGGCTTATAAATAAATCAATAAAACCTATTTATTAGGATTTTATTTTATTTGTTTATAAAGTTTTTAAAATTTCATTTATACAATCATATCATCTTTGCATCGCTTGTGTTTTCTTTATCAATACATATATATCTGATATAACTATATCCATATCTATATGCATATTTTACACCTCTTCTTTCGTACAGGCGTATATACATTTGATCCTCTCATATTTCTTATTTTTCATCTACAACCTATCTTGTATTTCCCCCTCTTATTGATTCTCCGGTTTTGTATTTGTTTCGTAGTTTCTTGATCTTTCTTCTCTTTGTCACTATCCTGTTTTTTTTCCTCTTTCCTCTAGCCAGTTATACCATAAGTCCCATTCTAAGTAGTACTCTGATTCCTCTTTGTCTTTTAGCTTTTTTTTGCCAGCCTGTCCATTTCAGTGCATTCCCAAAAAAATTTCGTCACATGTGATATTTATTAGGATTTTAACAATCTGTAAAATTTAAAGATGAAGCGGGAGAAAAGGACATTAGAGAAGAAAAAAAAGGGGGGGGGAGAAAATGTACAAATGTATTTCTATGGAGTGATTGGCATCTTATTTTTCTCTCTCTCCTTTTAACAGTTTTTAATTCTCACCTGGTTCTTGAATTCTAATGGAGAGGAAATTGGCAAAAAACCTTCATAATCGCATATTTTATTTTAAACCAGAGTTGTGGCGGGACCAATTCGCCAGCAATAAATTTTTTAGGACTTTATTGTTAGGGCAGTTTGATGTCTGTCGCCAACTCTCCAATGCTGGAAGATTTTTGACGCTGGTAAAATTGATCATAGGCTCTTCTTTTGCCTGTTGGCATTTTTATCAAAAAAATAATAATAATCAAAACAATTCCTAACAAATAACTTAACATTTGTAACTAACTAACATAAGAATTCAATTTACATTATTTGGGTAGGCAAAGATCCTAAAACAACTTTTGCCATGGCTGTATTTCTAATTGCCGCTTGAGGAATTCGTGCTTTATTAAGAGCAAAGCTATAAAAAAAAATTATCGCCTGTGGTTATGCTTTCTTTATTTTTGTCTGAACTGGATCTACATAACCCAGTTAATGCTTATTGCAGTACACAAATGGCCCTGATACAAGGTGGTTTGTTGAAAACCTGGGTTAAATTGTGTGAGACTTATTGTGTTTGCGAGAGTGCAGATATCATGTGATTGCTTAGCAGTTTAATCCTAACATAAAACAGAAGTAGCCATCCATTAATCATGGAGTGTCATTGAGAATTGGGCTGCATAAAGGTTTAATATATTATATATTAAATATATATTTAAGGTTGTATCCTTTTATTCTTGATGAATGTATTTTATTCTCCTTATCTACACTGAGAGCATATGCCCCAAAGACAAATTCCTTGTGCGTCCAATCACACTTGGCCAATAAAGAATTCTATTCTATTCTATTCCATTCCATACCATTCCATTCCATTCCATTCTATGTAGTTAATATGTAGTGTAAAATTGGAGGGGGCGACCCCTTTAAGAGCTGTATGCAACAAAATTTCATTTTAATGTATGCCAATTAGTGTACATTCAATGACAATAAAGTTATTCTATTCCATTCCATTCTCCTATTCTATTCTATTCTATTATTATTATTATGGTTAGTTGCACAGTCATCCAGATGTTCAGACTGGATTGGCATTTTTATCCACCTATCAAGTTCTTTCCAAGCACTGGATTGACAGATGTTGTTTCATGGTTTCCAAGATCTCGTCGCAGGATGTAAGCTGTTTTTTCATAACTGACTGTGGGGATTTTATCAATTCTGTTGCTCCAGGGGTATTCCAGATGTTTGAGATGCCAACCAAGACACCTTTATTATTCTGTTTGGTTGCACAGTCAGCCAGATGTTTAGACTTTTTTTGGGGGGGGTAGGTAGCATTTTTATCCACCTATCAAGTTCTTCCCAAAGACCTGGGGCTGGCAGATGTGAATGTTTGATGGTGTTAAAGGAATCGCAGGATGTAAGCTGCTCCAAATGAAACTGCCTTTTGAAATTGACTGATGGGGATTTTGTCAATGCCGATGGTTGTGCAAGGGGTGCTCCAGATGTTTTGGGATTGCACCCAAGGCACTTATGACAATTAGTACTATCCTTGATCATGTCATAAACTCTAAGCGGTTTACAGAGTCCTAAGCGGTTTACATTGACTCTGTAAACCGCTTAGAACTCTGTAAACCGCTTAGAGAGGGCTGAAAGCCCTATGAAGCGGTATGTAAGTCTAACTGCTATTGCTATAAGCCATTTTGTTAGTGCTTTTATAACCTTGAATGGTGGTTAAGTGACCAAGGTCTCCCTGAAGTGTGTTTTGCAAAGTGTTTATACCCCATAAACATTTTCACACTAAATCTGGCACAATTACACTAGAGTTTTCAAAAAGGGCATGTTAGGCACCAGGTGGGCAGATGTTCTGGCAAGCAAACAGAGAACCAGTTTGATCTAGTGGTGAAGGCATCAGACTAGAAAATAGGGGCCATGAAAGCCCGCTGGGTGACTTTGGGCCAATCACCAGGAGACAGTGAGTTCTAGTGCTGCCTTAGCCATGAAAGCCAGCTGGGTGACTTTGAGCCCGCTCTCTCAGCCCAACAACAAGGTTGTTTTTGCAGAGAAAATAGGAGGAGGAAGATGTTTTGGATATGTTCGCTACCTTGAGTTTGTAAAAATAATAAAGATGGGATACAAATAAATAAACCGAGATAAGAGAAACTGAATTGTTCAGCCTTCCTTTCCCAGGGATTCAATAATGTTATTTTTTTTCTTGTTTAGGCTGAAATATTTTCTTTCAGTTTGAAGGCTTCATCACCATTTTCTGAAGATGAAGGTGGTCCTTATGGTAGCTGAGAAGCCCTCTCTGGCTCAGTCCATCGCCAAAATTCTTTCAAGAGGTATGGAAAAGAAAGGATATTCTGTTAATACTAATTACGGTTTTGAATGTCAATATTCTAAGTATCATTCGTTTATTCGTTCATTCATTCATGCAAATTAAATATAGCTTCTAAGTACATTGATAACGTATAAATATAAGGTCAGACAGACAGATTAACAGAGTTGGAAGGGACCTTGTAGGTCATCTAGTCCAACCCCCCCCTGCCCAAGCAGGAGATGCTATGCCATTTCTGACTATTTACCCATATAGTATGGCTGTATTACTGTTATCCTTCTCATCTTTTCTCCTAACGTCCCTTATTGACATTCTCATTATTATGATGATGATGATTATTACGCTCTTGTTTTGCATGTACACTGAGAGTTTTTACACTGGAGACAAATTCCTTGTGTGTGTCTAATCACACCAAATAAAGTATTCTATTTCTACAACCGCCCGTCTTAAGTCAACGACTCTGGGCAGCTTACAATTAAAAAAAAAGATTATTGTTAAAATACTAAAAATGTTTTAAAACAATAAAAACCATAGAAACATCCAAATTAACTACCTGCCTGCCTGCCTGCCTGCCTGCCTATCTGTCTGTCTGTCTATCTGTTTATCCGTCTATCCGTCTATCCATCTATCTATCTGTCCGTCCATCCATCCATCCATCCATCCATCCATCCATCCATCCATCCATCCATCCATCCATCCATCCATCTATCTATCTAAAGGGACGTGGTGGCTCAGTGGCTAAGAGGCTAAGCTTGTCGATCGAAAGGTCAGCAGTTTGGCGGTTCGAATCCCTAGCGCCACAAAATGGAGTGAGCTCCCGTTACTTGTCCCAGCTTCTGTGCGCCTTCGGCGTTTAGTCATGCCGGCTACATGACCACGGAGATGTCAGGAACGACTAGCACATATGTGTGAGGGGAACCTTTACCTTTACATAAATACAATTATTGTGCTTTCTTCAAAATTAAATATGATGAACCTACAATAAAATAAAATGTTAATAGTGTACCTTAAAATCGAAACTGTTATCGTACAACTAACGATGTATACTCTTATCTCATCCCCCCCCCCCAATTTTGCTTCTTTCCTGCAAAGATCTCTTTGAAGTGTAAACTTTAGATGATGTTTGTAATATTTGGCCTTCTTTTGTGATTGATGGTTCCCTTCGTTGTAGGAAACATGTCGTCTCGCAAAGGGTTAAACGGGGCGTGTTCTGTCTATGAATTCACCGGCCTTTTCATTGGACAAAGCGTCCACTTCAAGATGACGTCAGTATGTGGTCATGTGATGACACTGGATTTTATAGGTAAAATAATCATTCTTGGCTATTTTTCTTCCACTTTGCTGTAAGTTGAAAGCAAGAAGGATGCTGTGCAGAGCAGTTTCAAGGGAATGTCCGTCCCAACACTTTAGAAGTACAGATAGTCCTCGAGCTACGGCCAAATTGAGCCCAACATTTAGGTTGCAAAGTGAAGCATTTCTTGAGTAACCTTTGCCCCATTTTACAACTTTTCTTGCCACAGTTGTTAAGCGAATCATTGCACTGGTTAAGTTAGTAACACGGTTGTTAAGCGAATCAGGCTTCCCCATTGACTTGGCTTGTCTAAAGTTTGCAAAAACTGACCGTCGTACTGCAACTGTCATAAGTACGAACCATTTGCCAAGCATCTGAATTTTGATCACGTGGCCATGGGGACGCGGCAACGGTCGTAAGGTTGAGAAATGGTCCCAGCCCTTATTTCTGTGCCGTTGTAACTTTGAACCATCACTAAATGAACCGTTGTAAGTCAAGGACTACGTGTATCCAGGCTGCAGAGCTCAGTTTATCAAAAGCCATCCATGATGACTTCGTGAAAAATTAGCCAGAGGAGAGTAGAGAAGAGAAAATAGAAGAGAAAGTAGACGAGAAAATAGAATAGAAAATAGAAAAGAAGAGAAAATAGAAGAGAAAAAAGAAGAGAAGAGAAAAGAGAAGAGAAGAGAAAAGAGAAAATAGAAGAGAAAATAGAAGGGAAAATAGAAGAGAAGAGAGAATAGAAGAGAATAGAAAACAAGAGAAAATAGAAGAGAAAGAATAGAAAATAGAAGAGAAGAGAAAATAAAAGAGAAGAGAAAATAGAAGAGAACAAAAAATAGAAGAGAAAATAGAAGAGGGGAAAATAGAAGAGAAAACAGAAAAGAAGAGAAAATAGAAGAGAAAATAGAAAAGAACAAAAAATAGAAGAGAAAATAGAAGAGGAGAAAATAGAAGAGAAAATGGAAGAGAAAATAGAAAAGAAGAGAAAATAGAAGAGAAAATAGAAGAGAATAGAAAATAGAAGAGAAAGTAGAAGAGAAAATAGAAGAGAAAATAGAAGAGAAAATAGAAGAGAATATAGAAAATAGAAGAGAAGAGAAAATAGAAGAGAATAGAAAACAAGAGAAAATAGAAGAGAAAGAATAGAAAATAGAAGACAATAGAAAAGAGAAGTGAAAAGAGAAGAGAATAACAATGTTGGAAGGGACCTTGGAGGTCTTCTAGTCCAACCCCCTGCTCGGGCAGGAGACCTATACCATTTCAGACAAATGACTGTCCAATCTCTTTTTAAAAACGTCCAGCAATGCAACATTTACAACTTCTGGTGTTCCACTGATTAATTGTTCTATACTGTCAGGAAATTTCTCCTTAGTTCTAGGCTGCTTCTCTCCTTGTTTAGCTTCCATCTGTTGCTTCTTGTCCTGCCCTCAGGTGCTTTGGGGAATCGCTTGACTCCCTCCTCTTGGTGGCAGCCCCCAAAATAAATATTCTAATACGTTACCAAGATGATGATAATATCCGTCCTTTTTAGGAAAATACAACAACTGGGATAAAGTGGACCCCGCAGAACTTTTTAGTAAAGCGCCAACCGAAAAGAAAGAAGCCAACCCAAAGCTAAACATGGTCAAATTCCTACAGGTAATGAACACTTCGGAATTTGCTTACAAATTTAAATATTTATTGATTTGATGGTGAGTGTTAGGTTAATCTTTTTAAACTGGTCTGCGCCAACAAGCAAAGCCCCATTTGTGGGATCAGAGGTGGTATTCACTTACCTTCTGTACCAGTTCACAGATGTGGGCGCGCGCATGCGCTCTCTTGTTGGCTTTCATGCGCCAACTTTGCGTATGCACACAGCCTTCCGCGCATGTGTTTTTGGTGAAAAAAGGGCCTAAGAGGGATGCCGTAGAGCCTGGGAAAGTGGGTGGGGCCACCGGTGATTTCCGCTACCGGTTCGTATGAACTGGGCTGAACTGGTAGAATGCCACCTCTGCGTGGGATGCTGGCAGCACCAGTCTGTGGAAAAACCTTTCTCCGTGGAAGCGCCCAAACAGACGGAGGCCGCTGACTTAGGGTCCACGCCACTCAGCCGTCTAAATCGGTAGACGTTCTCCAAAATGGGATCTCAAGAGTTTGGCACATACCGAGCCGGATGGGCCATTGAACAGTGAATTAAAAATGTATCTTTTCTTTGATCTTTCAGGTGGAAGGGAGAGGTTGCGATTACGTTGTTCTGTGGCTGGATTGCGACAAGGAAGGAGAAAACATATGCTTTGAGGTATATCTCATCGTCATCTTCTTTTAACGACCTCATAATCCCAGCCTGGGCAACTGAATGGAGCTGGGTGTTTACTGCCCCAATGCCCTTCCTGTTGCCAGGGCGGAGTTTTGTTCGGCAGATATATTCTCATTGTGCCCAGAGAGAGAAATATCTGCCTCTAGCTAGGATCGAACTCACAGCCTCCCGATTATGAGGCGAGAACTCCGCCTCTAGGCCACCACACCACTTGACTTAATACTCACAATCCTCTTCATCTTTTTTTAATGACCCCGTAATCCCTTGCGGGGTGGAGTCTGGACAACTGAATGGAGCTGAGTGTTTACTGGCCGGATGCCCGTCCCTGTCGCCATTGCGGAGTTATATTTGGCAGATATATTCTCATGATGCCCAGAGAGAGAAATATCTACCTCTACCTAGGATTGAACTCACAGCCTCCCAATTGTGAGGCCAGAGCTCCACCTTTGAGGTATATGCCTCGTAACATTTCCCTTAGCTTAACCAGGTTGAGCCTCCGAAAAGCATGCAGCTTGCCAAATACCTAAATCTTGACCGCATGACTACAGGATGCTTGCTTGGTTTTAGGTCCTGGATGCAACTCTCCCCGTGATGAATAAACCTCGTGGAGGTGAGAAGACGATCTACCGAGCCAAATTCAGCTCCATCACCGACACGGATATCTGCAACGCCATGAACCAATTGGGTGAACCCAACCACAATGAAGCTCTGTCGGTGGACGCACGACAAGAGTTAGATTTGAGGATTGGCTGTGCCTTTACGAGGTTCCTAATCTGATTTCTTATCTTGGCTTATTTTTTTTCCTGGGCCATTTGTGGAGAACTAGTTTGGCCATTCCATGCCCCTCTTTAATTGCACTACATAGAATAGAATGTGGTTCCACCACAAAACCGCGTTCGACTAAAGGGCGCTCGACAAAACCGCGTAGCTGACATCATCACAGCGCGACAACAGCGCAGAGAAAAAAGCACGCTGTAAACGCTAAACCTAAAATTAACCCCTAAACCTAAACCTAACCCCCCTAAACCTAACCCTAAACCTAACCCTAACCCTAAACCTAACCCTAACCCTAACCCTTAACCTAACCCTAAACCTAACCCTTACCTTAACTTGAATCGGCTTGCTTTCAAAGCGCTATTTAAAGCGCCCTTCTTTCTCCGCGCTCGTTGTTGTCGCCCTGTTGATGACGTCAGCGACGCGGTTTAATCGGGCGCGCTTTAGTCGAGCGCGGTTTTGTCGTGCCACGATAGAATGTAGGATAACAAGAGTTGGAAGGGACCTTGGAGGTCTTCTAGCCCAACCCCCTGCTTGAGCAGGAGACCCTATACCATTTCAGACAGGTGTCCAGTCTCTTCTTAAAAACTTCCAGTGTTGGAACATTCACAACTTCTGGAGGCAAGTCGTTCCACTGGTTAATTGTTCTAACTGTCAGGAAATTTCTCCTTAGTTCTAAGTTGCTTCTCTCCTTGATTAGTTTCCACCCATTGCTTCTTCTCCTGCCCTCAGGTGCTTTGGGAAATAAGTTGACTCCCTCCTCTTTGTGGCAGCCCCTCTAATACTAGAATACTGCTATTATGTCCCCACTAGTCTTTCTTTTCTCTAGAATAGCCAAATCCAAATCAACAGAGAGATAGTTTCACGGGAAGTGTTAATATAGACACTTGGAAGAGTGTCTCCAGTTCTGGTGACCACGATACAAAAATGTTATTGAGACTTTGGAAAGAGTGCAGAGAAGAGCAACAAAGCAGATTAGGGGACTGGAGGCTACATCATAGGATGAGTGGCTAAGGGAACTGGGTATGTCTAGTCCAGTGGTCTCCAACCTTGGCAACTTTAAGACCTGTGGACTTCAACTCCCAGAGTTCCTCAGCCAGCAAAGCTGGCTGAGGAACTCTGGGAGTTGAAGTCCACAGGTCTTAAAGTTGCCAAGGTTGGAGATCACTGGTCTAGTCTAATGAAGAGAAGGACTAGGGGTGACATAATACCAGTCTTCCAGCACTGGAGAGGTTGTCACGTAGACGAGGGGGTCAACCAGCTCTCCAAAGCACAGGACGAGAAGCAATGGATGGAAACGAATCAAGGAGAGAAGCAACCTAAAACTAAGGACAAAATTTCCTGACAGTGAGAACAATTAACCAGTGGGATGAATTCACAACTTCTAGAGGCAAGTCGTTCCACTGGTTAATTGTTCTCACTGCCAGGAAATTTCCTCCTTCGTTCTGAGTTGCTTCTCTCCTTGATTAGTTTCCATCCATTGCTTCTTGTCTAGCCTTTAAGAAGAGATGAGACAAACTTTTGTCTGAAGTGGTGTAGGGTTGGACAACAGGAAGTTGAACAAGAAGGACCTCCAAGGTCTCTTCTAGGTGGTCTGTTATTCTGTTTTCTGCTTTGGAGAATAGCTTGACTCCCTCTTCTTTGTGGCAGCCCCTCAAATATTGGAACACTGCTATCATGTCACCCCTTAGTCCTTCTTTCAACTAAATTAGACATACCCAGTTCTAGCAACTGTTCTTCATATGTTTCAGCCTCCAGTCCCCTGATCATCTTTGTTGCTCTTCTCTGCACCCTTTCTAGAGTCTCAACATCTTTTTGAAGGTGTGGTGACCAGAACTGGATCCAGTATTCTAGATGTGGTCTTACTAAGGCTTTATAGAGTGCTATTAGTACCTCACTTGATCTTGATTGTATCCCTCTGTTAATGCAATTTAGAATTGTGTTGGCTTTTTTGGCAGCTGCCGCACACTGGCCCTCTTATTTCTTATTACGTTCTCTATTTATTCCTACAAGAAGGGACGTGGTGGCTCAGTGGCAAAGATGCTGAGCTTGTCGATCAGAAAGGTCAGCAGTTCTAATCCCTAGCGCCGCGTAATGGAGTGAGCCCCCCGTTACTCGTCCCAGCTTCTGCCAACCTATCAGTTCAAAAGCACATTAAAAAATGCAAGTAGAAAAAATAGGGACCACTTTGGTGGGAAGGGAACAGCATTCCGTGCGCCTTCAGGGGCGCTGAGTCACGCCGGCCACATGACCACGGAGACGTCTTCGGACAGCGCTGGCTCTTTAGCTTTGAAACAGAGATGAGCACTGCCCCCTAGAGTCAGAAATGACCAGTACATATGTGTGAGAGGAACCTTTACCTTTATTCCTACAGGTTTCAGACAAAATATTTCCAGGGCAAATATGGCAATTTAGACAGCTCGCTGATCTCCTTTGGGCCTTGCCAGACACCCACGCTGGGGTTTTGTGTGGAGCGCCATGATAAAATCCAGTCCTTCAAACCCGAAACCTACTGGGTGTTGCAAGCCAAGGTAATCGGCGCCTGGTTGTTTGGGAATCGTACATCCCACCCCAAAATCATACAGGTAGTCCTTGATTTACAATTGTTCGTTTAGCGGCCATTCAAAGTTACCATGGCAATGAAAAATTACGGCAGTTGCAGTGTCCCGGGGTCATGGGATCCTCTTTTGCGACCTTCAAGTCAATGGGGAAGACAAAGTGACTTAATATCCATGTGAATAGAAGAAAAGAGAATAGAACAGAATAGAATAGAATAAAAATAGAATAGAATAAAAATAGAATAGAATAAAAATAGAATAGAATAAAAATAGAATGGAGAAAATGAATAGAACATAATAGATTAGGATGAGAAGATAATAGGAATAGAATAGATTAGGATTAGAAGAGAATGAGAATAAAATAGAGTAGAATAGAATAAAATAGAATAGAATAGAGAAAATGAATAGAAGAGAACAGAACAGAATGGATTAGGATGAGAAGATAATAGGAATAGAATAGATTAGGATTAGAAGAGAATGAGAATAAAATAGAGTAGAATAAAATAGAATAGAATAGAGAAAATGAATAGAACAGAACAGATTAGGATGAGAAAATAATAGGAATAGAATAGATTAGGATTAGAAGAGAATGAGAATAAAACAGAGTAGAATAGAATAGAATAAAATAGAATAGAATAGAGAAAATGAATAGAAGAGAACAGAACAGAATGGATTAGGATGAGAAGATAATAGGAATAGAATAGATTAGGGTTAGAAGAGAATGAGAATAAAATAGAGTAGAATAGAATAGAGAAAATGAATAGAACAGAACAGAATAGATTAGGGTGAGAAGAGAATGAGAATAAAATAGAGTAGAATGGAGAAAATGAATAGAACAGAATAGATTAGGATGAGAAGATAACAGGAATAGAATACAGTAGGATTATAAGAGAATGAGAATAGAGTAGAATAGAGTAGAGTAGAATACAATAGGATACAATAGAATACAATATAGAATGGAATGGAATGGAATAACTTTATTGTCACTGAATGTATACTAATTGGCATACATAAAAAATGGAATTCCATTGCATACAGCTCTTAAAGGGTCACCACCTCCAATTTTACACTACATATTAACTTAACAAATGCAATGGTTCACTTAACAACCAGCAAGTAAGGTCGTCAAACAGGGCAAAATTCACTAATGTTTCACTTAAAAACAGAAACGTTGGGCCCAGTTGCGGTCATAAATTGAGAACCCTCTGTATTTAGCTGAAACTTTCAGAATGCAGTCTGAAATGATCGTTGTGGCAAATCCTGATGGCGGATAGTATCCAAAGAACCTGAGATGCAGTATTTTGTTTTTCTAAAAGTTGTCTTCTTATCAGGTTACTCCCGAAAAAGACAGTTGTTTGACTCTGGAGTGGGACAGAGTCAGGATCTTTGACCGAGAAATTGCTCAGATGTTTTTGAACCTAACGAAAATGGCGAAGGAAGCCAAGGTACGTAAGACTACCTTAGCACTGTCTGCAAAAGAATTAGTGTTCCTTTCAGTGATAAATTAATCTACCTTGTGTTATAGATAATGATGTTAACTATGTTGTGGTTTACATTGGGATGGTTTTAAAGAATTGAATCTAAATAAAGGAAGTCATGACTTACAATACAATGAGAATCTATTCTATTCTATTTTCTATTCTATTCTATTTTCTATTCCATTTCTATTCTATTCCCATTCCCATTCCATTCCATTCTATTTTTTTATTCTATTCCTATTCCATTCCTATTCTATTCTATTCCCATTCTATTCTATTTTCTATTCTATTCTATTTTCTTTTCTATTCCATTCCTATTCCATTCCTATTCCATTCCTATTCCATTTCATTCTATTCCCATTCCATTCTATTTTCTATTCTATTCCTATTCCTATTCAATTTCTATTCCTATTCCTATTCTATTCTATTTTCTATTCTATTTTCTTTTCTATTCCATTCCAATTCCATTCCTATTCTATTCTATTCTATTCCCATTCCCATTCCATTCTATTTTCTATTCTATTCCTATTCCATTTCTATTCCTATTCTATTTATTCTATTCTATTCCAACTCTGTTATTCTATGTTATGCTATGCTATGCTATTCTATTCTCTATTCTATTCCCATTCCTATTCCTATTCTATTCTATTTTCTATTCTATTCTATTTTCTATTCTATTCTATTTTCTATTCTATTTTCTAGTCTAGTCTAGTCTAGTCTAGTCTATATTTTACTCTCTATTCTTAGTCTTATTCTTACTCTCTTCTCATCTTTTCTACGGCACTGAAAAAAGTGGGTCATCTCCATGGCATCTCCATGGTCACGTGATCAAAATTCAGAAGCTTGACAACTGTTTCATACTTACGACGGTCGCACTATCCTGGGGTTACATGATCCTCTTTTACAACCTTCTGACAAGCAATGTCAATGGGGAAGCCAAAGTAATTTAACAGCCATGTTTCTAACTTAACACCTCCAGTGGCTCACTTAACAACGGTGACAGAAAAGGTCATAAAAAGGGGCAAAATTGTCTTAACGACGGTCTAGCTTAGCCACAGAAATTTTGAGCTCCATTGTGATCGTAAGCCCAGGACTCTTCCAATAGCGATGCGTAGTTTGCTATGGTCCTCTTGCTCTTGTGAGTTAGAGAGAATGAAATTTGAATAGTTATTCCTAGAACTTTGATTTATCAGGATAAAATGGTTAAGGGACATCCCATTTTTTTTTTGCAGGTAGAATCTGTGAGTAAAAAGGAGAAAGTGAAACAACGACCTCTCGCTCTTAATACGGTGGAAATGTTGCGGGTTGCCAGCGCTGCTTTGGGTAAATATGGCAGGATTTATTTCTTTAAAAAAAAACCAATACCAATGGCACTTAGATTTATATACTACCACAATGCTTTATAGCCCTTTCTAAGCATGGCACGACAAAACTGCGCTCGACTAAAGCGCGCCCGATTAAACCGCGTCGCTGATGTCATCAACAGGGCGACAACAGCGAGCGCGGAGAAAGGGGCGCTTTAAATAGTGCTTTGAAAGCAAGCTGATTCAAGTTAAGGTAAGGGTTAGGTTTAGGGTTAGGTTTAGGGTTAGGTTAAGGGTTAGGGTTAGGTTTAGGGTTAGGTTAAGGGTTAGGGTTAGGGTTAGGTTTAGGGTTAGGTTAAGGGTTAGGATTAGGTTTAGCGTTAGGTTAAGGGCTAGGTTTAGGGTTAGGTTTAGGGTTAGGTTTAGGATTAGGTTTAGGGGGGTTAGGTTTAGGTTTAGGGGTTAATTTTAGGTTTAGCGTTTACAGCGTGCTTTTTTCTCCACGCTGTTGTCGCGCTGTGATGACGTCAGCTACGCGGTTTCGTCGAGCGCCCTTTAGTCGAACGCGGTTTTGTGGTGGAACCCTTTCTAAGTGGTTTACAGAGTCAGCCTCTTGCCCCTGGGTCCTCATTTTATCCACCTCGGAAGGACAGAAAGCTGAGTCAACCTTGAGCCGGTCAGGATCGAACTGCTGGCGGGGAACAGAGTCAGCCTGCAATACTGCAATTTAACCACTGTGCCACCATGGCTCTTGATAATCTGATAATTAGAATAGAACTGGAAGGGACCTTGGAGGTCTTCTAGTCCAACCCCCTGCTCAAGCAGGAGACCCTATACCATTCCAGTCTCTTCTTAAAAACCTCCAGGGATGGAGCACTCACAACTTCTGGAGGCAAGTTCTTCCACTGGTCAATTGTTCTGTTAGGAAATTTCTCCTTAGTTCTAGCTTAGTTTCTGTCCATTGTTTCTTGCCTTGCCTTCTGGAGTTTGGAGAATAGCTTGACTCCCTTGTTAACAGAGTAGAACGGAATAACAGAGTTGGAAGGGACCTTGGGGGTCTTCTAGTCCAGTGTTTCCCAACCTTGGCAACTTGAAGATGTCCGGACTTCAACTCCCAGAATTCCCCAGCCAGCGAATGCTGGCTGGGGAATTCTGGGAGTTGAAGTCCGGACATCTTCAGATTGCCAAGGTTGGGAAACACTGTTCTAGTCCAACCCCTTGCTCCAGTCTTTTCTTTAAAATCTCCAATAATGGAGCACCCACAACTTCCAGAAGCAAACTGATTCCACTGATTGATTGTCCTCACTGTTAGTAAGTTTCTCCTTAATTCCAAGTTGCTTCTCTCCTTGCTATAGTTCCCACGCATTGTTTCTTGTCCTTCCTCTTCTGGTGCTCTGGAAAATAAGTTGACCCCCCTCCTCTTTGTTGTGGCAGCCCCTGAAATATTGGAAAACTGCTATCATGTCCTCCCCTAGTCCTTCTTTTCTCCAGATGGCCATACCCAATTCCTCCAACTGTGTTAGTATGCTTTAGAATAGCATAGCATGGCATGGCATAGCATAGAACAGTGTTTCTCAACCTTGGCTACTTGAAGATGTCTGGACTTCAACTCTCAGAATTCCCCAGCCAGCGAATGCTGGCTGGGGAATTCTGGGAGTTGAAGTCCAGACATCTTCAAGTTGCCAAGGTTGAGAAACACTGGCATAGAATAACAGAGTTGGAAGGGACCTTGGAGGTCTTCTAGCCCAACCCCCTGCCTAGGCAGGAAACCCTACACCACTTCAGACAAATGGTTGTGCAATCTCTTCTTAAAAATGTCCATTGTTGGAGCATTCACAACTTCCAGAGGCAAGTTGTTCCACTGATTAATTGTTCTCGCTGTCAGGAAATTTCTCCTCAGTTCTAAGTTGCTTCTCTCCTTGATGAGTTTCCACCCATTGCTTCTTGTCCTGCCCTCAGGTGCTTTGGAGAATAGCTTGACTCCCTCTTCTTTGGGGCAGCCCCTGAGAGATTGGAAGGCTGCTATCATGTCTCCCCTGGTCCTTCTTTCTATTAAACCAGACATACCCAGTTTCCTGCAACCATTCTCTTAATTGCTCTTCTCTGAACTCCTTCCAAAGTCTTAACATCTTTTGTGTGATGTGGTGCGACTATGGGTTTTCAATCTATTCCCCCCCCCCAAAAAAACCCCCTGTTTTATAAATATAATCTTCATTGTCATTGTACTTAAATACAACGAAATTGGTTATCTGTAGGAATGGGACCGCAGCATACTATGCAAATAGCTGAACGGCTTTATACCCAGGGCTACATTAGCTACCCACGAACTGAAACAACTCATTATCCTGAAAACTTCGATTTGAAAGGCCCTTTGCGACAACAAGCGAATAATCCTTACTGGGCTGAATCTGTAAGTAATTGTCATTCATTTTGTTGCCAAAAGACATTTAAAAATCAGGGCAGACCTGCCGCATTTTTTTGGAGTATAGGACGCACCTTTTCCCCCTCAAAAAAGAGGCTGAAAATCTGGGTGCGTCGTATACACTGAATAAAGCATTTTTGGCCTCCCGAAACCCCGCCCCCTTTGCAAAAATGGCCATGCATAGTCTTTAGGAGGCTTCTAGAGTGTCCCTGGGGGCTGGGGAAGGCAGAAATGAGCGAAAAACATGCCAATCTTTGCTCAATTTTGCCCCTTCAGCCGCCAGGAGCACTCTATAAGCCTCCCGAAGGCTATATATATATGTATATGTATATGTATATGTATATGTATATGTATATGTATATGTATATGTATATGTATATGTATATGTATATGTATATGTATATGTATTTAGAGTCACAACCCCTGGTATGCCCAAATATGGGAGGAAGTCTACTGCTTCCATTCTCTGTCTATCGGCACGTCACAAGAGACCATCCAGACAGAAACCCAATATTTTTACTGTTGCCTTTGTTACATTTGTGTTGTATTTGTGCTGATAAATAAATAAAGGGAGACTAGTATAGATCTATTTCAAGCTATTTAGCTCTCATCAGCTAGCCATACCCTTACTGGGATTAGAACCTGTGCTGTATAACATCTGCCTAAGATGTAATACAGCACAGGTTCTAATCCCAGTAAGGGTATGGCTAGCTGATGAGAGCTAAATAGCTTGAAATAGATCTATACTAGTCTCCCTTTATTTATTTATCAGCACAAATACAACATATATACATATACATATACATATACATACATATATATATATATATATTCAAATCCCAGTAAGGGTATGGCTAGCTGATGAGAGCTAAATAACTTGAAATAGATCTATACTAGTCTCCCTTTATTTATTTATCAGCACAAATACAACAATATATATATACACACACACACACACACACACACACATATATACATATACACATACATATACATATACATATACATATACATATACATATACATATACATATACATATACATATACATATACATATACATATACATATACATATACATATACATATACATATACATATATATATATATATATATATATATATATATATATATATAAATAAAAACGGGCCCGTTTTTGCGAAAAACAGGCCATTTTGGGGAGTTTTGCAGAGTGCAAAACCTTTTTTTAAAAAATTTTGCCTCTTGAAAACCTTGGTGCGTCTTAGACTTCAAAAAATACGGTAAATTCACAGAGGACTAACAACTGTTTGCCCTTGGCTCATGCGTGCTCTATCTGTGGTTTTCTCCTAAGGTCAAAACATTATTGGCGGAAGGCATCAACAGGCCACGGAAAGGCCATGATGCTGGAGATCACCCTCCCATCACCCCAATGAGAGCTGCCTCTGAAGCAGAGTTAGGTGAGCGATTATTTCCTGTTTGCAAAACTGTTCTGAGCCAGCTCCCCAAACACGACAATCCCTCTGAAGTGAACTCAAAAGATTCCTTGATTAGGAGCGCCGGCAGCCCCCCAAACCCCCCCACCCCAGCAAAAAGTTTCTCTCGCAGGTTAACAAGTTTGTCCGTCAGGGAGATGAATAGTTGTCTGCCACATCTATTCATCTCCACCCACTGCCTTCTATCCCCAGAGCTAAGGTGGGGCTTCGCTAGCAGCAGTGGCTCTTCCTTCATGGTATTGGACCTGGGTACTTGAGAGACCGCCTGCTGCCAATTACCTCCAATAGACCGATTAGATCCCACAGATTAGGTGTCCTCCGAATTCCATCCACTGGCCAATGCCGACTGGCGACCACCCGGAGGAGGGCCTTCTCTGTGGCTGCTCTGGCCCTTTGGAATGAGCTCCCCGTGGAGATTCGGACCCTCACCACCCTCCAGGCCTTCCGCAAAGTCCTTAAAACCTGGCTGTTCTGACAGGCCTGGGGCTAATGAGTTTTTGTCCCCCCTCGAATGGTATGGTTGTTGAGTGTTTTAAATTGTGGTATTGTTTGTTCGTGTTCTTTTTCTTATTTGTACCTCCCCCCCCCCCCCCGACTTGGGTTGTGAGCCGCCCTGAGTCCCCTTCGGGGAAAAGGGCAGCATAGAAATATAATAAATTCAATTCAATTCAATTCCTGCTCCCAAGGACCGGCCCATAGATTTCCACTGCTCTCCTCTCCTCTGCCTTCTGTGCATCTGCATGTCAGGCACTGGACCCAGCTGTTCCTCCTCTTCCTCATCAGCCAGCTCCAGGCCTAGGGGCTGTTGACTCTCCATCTGAGGGCTGACGGACGGCCCAGGCTCCATCTCTGTCTCTCTCCTTCCAGCTCCATTCCCTCTCCCCCCTCGGAGCTCTCAGGTTGCCCTGATGCTGACCCTGACTCCCACGCCTCCTCCTCCTCCTCCTCCTCCTCCTCTGATTCGGCTGATGGAGGGGCCGGTAGCCACGACAGGCTACAACAAAAAGACTCCGGAAACATGGCAAGCTGTCTTTGACGGACAGGCCATCCATTTAGCAACTGGTGAAAATGATGACAGCAGCTCCTCTGTGTTTTTCCAGGGAGTGATGGATGGAGGCTGTTCGAATACATTACAAGGCATTTTATCGCCACCATCAGTGCTGACTGTAAATACCTTCAAACTACTATTGCGTGCAGTGTCGCAACCGAACGTTTCACCTGCATAGGAAAGACAGTTATTTCGCCAGGTAGGAAAGAGTTTAAGAAACAACATGCTGCTTCCCAGCAGCTCAATTGGGATTTTTCTTCTTTTTGTACTTTTGCTTTTCTTTCCTTCCTTCCTTCCTTCCTTCCTTCCTTCCTTCCTTCCTTCCTATCGCTTAGAGCAGTGTTTCTCAACCTTGGCAACTTGAAGACGTCTGGACTGCAACTCCCAGAATTCCCCAGCCAGCATTCGCTGGCTGGGGAATTCTGGGAGTTGAAGTCCAGACGTCTTCAAGTTGCCAAGGTTGAGAAACACTGGCTTAGAGAAGGCTGTGAAGTGGTATATGTCTAAGTTCTATTTCTTTCTTTCTTTCTTTCTCTTTCCTTTCTTTCTCTCTCCCCTCCTCCCTTTCTTTCCTTTTTCTTTTCTTTCTTTCCTTTCTGTCTCCCCTCCTTCCCTCCCTCCTTTCCTCCCTCCCTCCCTCCCTTCCTTCTCTTTGTTTCTCTTCTTTTTTGTTTATTTCTTTCTCTCCCCTCCCTCGCTCCCCCTCCCTCTGCCTGTCTCTTCCTTCCTTCCTTCCTTTCTCTCCTTCCCTCTCTTTGTTTCTTTGTAAGAGCCAAGGTGGCGCAGTGGTTAAATGCAGCACTGCAAGCTACTGCTAGATCAGCAGTTCAGCGGTTCAAATCCCACCGGCTTAGGGTTGACTCAGCCTTCCATCCTTCCGAGGTGGGTAAAATGAGGACCCGGATTGTTGGGGGCAATATGCTGACTCTCTGTAAACCGCTTAGAGAGGGCTGAAAGCCCTATGAAGCGGTATATAAGTCTACTGCTATTGCTATTGTTTCTCTCCTACCTTTTTTGTTTCTTTCTTTGTTTTCTTTTTCTTTCATTCCCTCCCTCCCTGCCTCCCACCCTCGTTCTTTATAAACCTTTGAATACAAAAATTACAAAAAAATACGACTTAGCTCTTTTTAAAAAAATCATCTAAGATTGGTGCAGAATTTACCACTTGCTTTTTTAAAAAGATATTTTTTTTAAAAAAATATTGTTACAGGGTTTACTGAAGTGATGCCTTGGCAAAGCATCCCGTTGGAAGAGAGCCTGCCCATCTGTGACAGAGGAGACCTCTTCCCTGTGAGCGAAGTGAAGCTCCTGGAGAAGCAGACTTGCCCGCCCGATTATTTGACGGAAGCGGAACTCATTACCTTGATGGAAAAACATGGGATAGGTAGGGAGATGGTCCTTTCTAGTGGCACGTTTAGCCTAAGGGGGTGGAAAGGATCTTTCTTCAAATGATGGTCATCTCACATTTCTTCCAAGGTTTAGGAAGAGGAGGTGGCGATGGAAAGGTTGACTATGAAGGGTGGGTGTTCTGACCCCCCTCGTTCCACACCAAAGCACACTCCGAGCCAGAGATAAATTACGGCATTTAATTAACAGACAAACAGGTCCTTGACAGCAACCCAGCACAGACAAGCTTGGGCAGCAATAAACACAGATAAGGGCTTGGCAGCAATCCAGCCTGCCAAGCTCCTACAAAGTTCTCCGGCATTCAATTCTGTGTTGACTTCTGCAAAGAGGAGCGTGTGCACAAGTAGCTTTTTATAGTCTAGAGAGGAGCCTAATGACCACCAGCTGAGCACAATCACTTCCTGTAATTGCGGAATTGTTCCTGACGCCTAGTAGCTCTTCGATGGCGTGCATCCAGGAACAACTCACTCCTGGCCTCCGGCTCACTCTCCCTTGTCTCCTCCCCACTGGTCCAAGGCTCAGGTGCCTCCTGGTGGCCAACCAGCCTCTCTGCGCCCTGCTCGGAGTCGGAACCCTGTCCAGGGTCCTCCACATCCTCCAGAGCCAACTCATAGGGCCCCTCGCTGTCGGAGTCTGGTGGCAGCTCCAACGGCACCTGCTGGGCCACAACAGGTGGGTGTGAATAAGTGTGAGAGGAAGAGCTTTGTTCTTCCATTAATTCACTAATTGTGGTCATTCATTCGTGGTGTCAGGGTTCCAAATAGCATCCAAAAGTAAATCAGAGTCCGAGGCAAAGTATTGCTCAAAGTTCCAATTTATTAAGAGAGCCACATTGGCACATTTGGGAAAACCTGAATCTGAAAGCTTCCCGGTTTTCCCCACGCAGTTGAAAGTTCAAGATCTTGACCCCAACACCCACAAGTCCCTCCCATGTCCAATCTCCCACTGCCATGATGACAGATTCCGCCAATCCAATTCCGGTCAGGTGCGAAGACAAAAGATGACCTTGGCTTTCTAGAAAGAATGTTGTTATGGCTACATACCATCTAACTCCATACAATCCTCCCCTCCCATTTTCCCACAATAGAAAAAAGCATAGCAGAATAATAGAAAGTGTGGCAGGCCGAAGACCCAAAAGAAAAGATGGTCGCAGTCCTGACACATGGGGTAGTGGCCAAGTTCTGGTTTACAGAAGATCTTAAGACCATCACCAGAAGTTCTGGAGGGTAAATAACAACACAGAGAATGAAGGAACTCAAGAATTTGCTTCTTTCAGGATCAAATCTGTATTTCCAGTTTTTGGAGACAACTTCCAGATGTCTCGTAGAGAGGAGAGGTCTGGTAGCCCTCCAGGTGCTGCTGAACACATGTTCTACCTTCAGAGCTGGCCACGTTGATGAAGGCAGGGGTGGGCTTCAAAAATTTTAGCAAGGGGTTCTCTGCCCAGTTGCTGAGTGTGTGTGGCCATGGTGGCATGGCCTAGTCGGCCTCCTGCACCAGGGTGGTGATGTTTTTGCCCTTCCCTGGCTTCAGAGGCTCAAGCCTCCAGGAGGGTGAAAATAGCCTCCCCAGTCTCCGGAGACCCTCTGAAAACAGGCTCATTTCCAGGCTTCGCAAACTTCCAGTAGGCCCGTTTTTCACCCTCCCTGAGCCTCCGCACGCACCCTGCACTTAGCTGCATCCAAAACAGGCCACGTGGGGACTCCTGGGAGAGGCAGAGTGGGGTGGGCAGGGCCAGTTAAGGAGTGGGATTTGAGGGGGGGGGGGTCTCCAAACGGCACAGAATCTTAGCTTGCAGTTCTCCCAAACCCCTGCAAACCCCCAGCAGTCCACCTCTGGATGAAGGCTTTTGGAAGTTGTAGTTTGCCCAGATCCTGAGGACCACACACCTTCAACGGCTTAAATTGCCATATCATGAGCTTATCAAACCAGCCAACCTCGTGACCCGTCAAAACCGCGCTCGACTAAGCCGCGCCCGATTAAACCACGTCGCTGACGTCATCAACGGCGACAACAGCCAGCGCGGAGAAAGAAGGGCGCTTTAAATAGCGCTTTGAAAGCAAGCCGATTCAACTTAAGGTAAGGGTTAGCTTTAGGGTTAGCTTTAGGGTTAGGTTAAGGGTTAGGGTTAGGTTTAGGGTTAGGTTAAGGGTTAGGGTTAGCTTTAGGGTTAGGTTAAGGGTTAGGATTAGGTTTAGGGTTAGGTTAAGGGTTAGGTTAAGGGTTAGGATTAGGATTAGGGGGGTTAGGTTTAGGTTTAGGGGTTAATTTTAGGTTTAGGGTTTACAGCGTGCTTCTGTCTCCGCGCTGTTGTCGCCCTGTTGATGACATCAGCGACGCGGTTTAGTCGGGCGCGGTTTAGTCGGGCGCGGTTTAGTCGAGCGCGGTTTTGTGGTGGAACCAGCCAACCTAGCCTCGGTCTGCCCCATCTGTGAAATAGGCATAACCATGCAGCTTCCAGCATTGTTCCCCCCCCCCCCTCAGAGAGAATGACTTTGGAACAACAGTGAAGGGCTGGATCAAACAATTAATACTCTGTTGTTGTTAGGAACGGATGCCAGCATTCCTGTCCATATCAACAACATCTGCCAACGCAACTACGTGACTGTGGAAGCGGGCCGAAGATTGAAACCTACCAACCTGGGCATAGTTTTGGTACACGGCTACTACAAAATAGGTGACGTTGAATTTTGCGGTGGGGGAAGGACAACACTAGGGAAATTGAAGGAGTAAAGTTGTGTCTTAGGGCGAGGTTATTTGAAGGACCCCCTCGATCTCACATGGAGAAGTTCACCTATTTTTCTTGGCCATTGAAGAGAAAGTGGTCAGTTCCCAGAATTCCCCAGCCAGCATGTTTTAAGATGAATGCAACTCCCAGAATTCCCCAGTCTGCATGCTTTAAGATTGGTGGACTTCAAATCCCAGAATTCCCCAGTCTGTATGCTTTAAGACAGGTGGACTTCAAATCCCAGAATTCCCCAGTCTGCATGCTTTAAGATTGGTGGACTTCAAATCCCAAAATCCCCCAGTCTGCATGCTTTAAGATTGGGAGGCTTCAAATCCCAGAATTCCCCCAGTCTGCATGCTTTAAGATTGGTGGACTTCAAATCCCAAAATTCCCCAGTCTGCATGCTTTAAGATTGGTGGACTTCAACTTCCAGAATTCCCCAGTTTGCATGCTTTAAGACAGGTGGAACTTCAACTTCCAGAATTCCCCAGTCTGCATACTTTAAGATTGGTGGACTTCAAATCCCAGAATTCCCCAGTCTGCATGCTTTAAGATTGGTGGACTTCAACTTCCAGAATTCCCCAGTCTGCATGCTTTAAGACAGGTGGACTTCAACTTCCAGAATTCCCCAGCCTGCATACTTTAAGATTGGTGGACTTCAAATCCCAGAATTCCCCAGTCTGCATGCTTTAAGATTGGTGGACTTCAAATCCCAGAATTCCCCAGTCTACATGCTTTAAGATTGGTGGACTTCAAATCCCAGAATTCCCCAGTCTACATGCTTTAAGATTGGTGGACTTCAAATCCCAGAATTCCCCAGTCTACATGCTTTAAGACAGGTGGACTTCAACTTCCAAAATTCCCCAGCCTGCATACTTTAAGATTGGTGGACTTCAAATCCCAGAATTCCCCAGTCTGCATGCTTTAAGATTGGTGGACTTCAACTTCCAGAATTCCCCATGGTTGGGGAATACTGGGTGTGCGAAGTCGACAACTCTTAAAGTTACTGAGTTTGAAAACTACATTTCGGGGTTCCAAATAGCATCCAAAAGTAAATCAGAGTCCAAGGCAAAGTATTGCTCAAAGTTCCAATGTATTAAGAGAGCCACGTTGGCACATCTGGGGAAACCTGAATCTGAAAGCTTCCCAGTTTCCCCCACCTAGTTGAAAGTTCAAGATCTTGCACCCATACCCACAAGCCCATCCCATGGTCCAATCTCCCACTGCCATGCTGGCAGCTTCCACCATCCAATTCCGGTTAGGTGCAGAGACAAAGGATGACCTTGGCTTTCTAGAAAGAATGTTGTTATGGCTACGTAGCATCTCACTCCTTACAATCCCCTCCTCCCATTTTCCAACAATAGAAAATGCATAGCAGAATAATATAAAGTGTGGCAGGCCGAAGATCCAAAAGAAAAGATGGCTGCAGGCCTGACACCGGAGATCTAAGAAGACTGTCTCTGCATTTTGGACAAATCCTGCATGTTTCTCCCAGGTTGACTTTCCTTTGAACATCCCGCAAACTTTTAATCTGTCTCATTTTTGCCTCTTCCCACCTGTCCAGATGCGGAACTGGTGCTCCCCACCATCCGTAGCGCGGTGGAAAAGCAGCTCAACCTGATTGCTCAAGGGAAAGCCAATTTCAACCAGGTACTGGAGCACACCTTGGACATCTTCAAAAGGAAGTTCCATTACTTTGTGGATTCCATCGCTGGTAGGTCTCAACTCTTTTAATGGGTGCGTGGCCAGCGTTTTAGAATGCACAGTTGTTGAAAGAAAAATAACACGCTGGTATATGAGTCAGTGGGATGCGGTGGCTCAGGGGCTAAGACGCTGAGCTTGTTGATCAGAAAGGTCGATCAGTTTGGCGGTTCGAATCCCTAGTGGCGCGTAATGAAGTGAGCTCTTGTTACTTGTCCCAGCTTCTGCCAACCTAGCAGTTCGAAAGTACGTAAAAATGCGAGTAGAAAAATAGGAACCATCTTTGATGGGAAGGTAACAGCGTTCCATGCGCTTTTAGGATTTTTTTTAGGATTTTAGGATTTTATTTATGATTTATAGGCTGCCCTTTTCCCTGAGGGGACTCAGGGCGGCTTACAATACATGGGAAGGGGGGTGCAAAACAAAAACATAAGACAGTGCATAAAGAAATAAAACAATAAAACACAACTTTCATTCAACATTCGGGTGGGGCGAATTAGAATCTTATCCCCAGGCCTGACGGGATAGCCAGATCCTAAGGGCTGTGCGGAAGGTCTGGACGGTGGTGAGGGTGCGAATCTCCATGGGGAGGTCGTTCCAAAGGGTCGGAGCTGCTACTGAGAAGGCTCTCCTCCGCGTAGTCGCCAGTCGGCACTGACTGGCGGATGGAACTCGGAGGAGGCCTAATCTGTGCGATCTAATCGGTCGAAGGGAGGTAATCGGCATTTTAGCGTTGAATCATGCCGGCCACCTGACCATGGAGACGTCTTTGGACAGCGCTGGCTCTTTGGCTTAGAAACGGAGATGAGCACCGCCCCCTAGAGTCAGGAATGACTAGCACATATGTGCCAGGGGAACCTTTACCTATATGAGTCAAGGGTTTATACTGCTGTATACCTAAGAATTATATTCTCCCTCCCCCTCCCTTTTTTTTCTTTCTTTCTCACTTTGTTTTGCTTTTTCGGTTGATTTTTACTTAGTGAAAATAGAGATTTATTTTTTTAAAGAAGAATTTGCAGTCATGACATGGTAGTTGGGGGAGAAATTTTCATCCACCTAATTGTAACTTTGCTTCTGACGAATTGTCGAACCATTCAGTGGTTTTGTTATTTCTGGTTATGAATATGAAAGAGTTATTATTACAGGGTTATACAGATATATCTAGAGTAGATAAAATATAATTGTATAACAGCTGTAGATAAGAACGCTCTTCCTTCCTTCCTTTCTTCCTTCTCTTCCTCCTTTTCTCTCTGCCTGTCTTTCTTTGTATTCCTCTTCCCTCCTTTCCCCATCTTCTTCCTTCCTTTTTCTTCTTTCTCTTCCTCCTTCTTTCTGTCTGCCTATCTTTTTTTCTTTTATTCCTCTTTCTTCCCTCCCCTTCCCCTCCATCTTCCTTCCTTACTTCCTCACTTTTTTCTTCCATTTCTTGTCTATGTATTTGTCACTTTTTCTTACTCTAAAAACAATGTTATTATTAAATAAGGGTTTTTTTCCAAGTAAAAACAATACATATTTAGAGAAAAATAGAAAACATTGGTTTTTTTAAAATAGAAAAGGTGATAGAAGCGCACACTTCAAAACTTCCTGGTTTTTTCCCCCCCCACCTGCCCTCCCTTCCCTCCAGGGTATGGATGAGTTAATGGAAGTGTCTTTTTCACCTCTGGCTGCCACAGGGAAGCCCCTATCCCGATGTGGCAAATGTCATCGTTTTATGAAGTACATCCAGGTAAAAAACATCTGGAGTTGAAGCTGATGTAAGGAAAGAGATCTGTGATGCGATTTTTTTTAACGGTTGCATGCATTTTTTATGCATTTATGGAAAGCTTCCTATTATTTATTTCTTTAAAATGTAGTACAGGTAGTCCTTGATTTAGAAATGGGTCAAATGATTTGTTTGTTAAGGTGGAAAGCATGATTGTTTTTATAAGAGACTAAATATCCTTTATGGAATTTTATCTATATACATATATAAAAATGGCTCTGTGTGTGTGTGTGTGTGTGTGTGTATGTTCCAGCATAATTCTGGAGCAATTTCAATTCTCAAGCAATTTCAACGAAACTTGGTACAAAGATGACTTACTCTCTGGAAAAAAATACTGTGGGGGTAAGACAACCCTGACGCCCCTCGGGGTGTGTGTTCTGTTAAGTTACAGCCTGTTGTGCCTTAAAATGGCTTCTACCGTACTGCCGCAAAATGGCTTCTACTGTACAGCGCAGTGAAGTCGCCATGGTAATGGCTTCATAGTACTCCACAAGGGGGCTCCCTCTGGTAATGGGGAAAATCCAACATTAGAAATTACGATTGGTGTGGATATTTTCAACAAAATCAGAGTTTTCCTATCTAATAAAGGATTAGGATAAATAAATATCCGGGCAACGCTGGGTTATCAGCTATTTTATAACTAAAAATCTAAATGAAATGGTTCTTCTTTCAGAAACTATTTTCTTAAAAGTGTTGAGCTTTATTCCTTTGTTTCTTGTGTTTTAGGCCAGCCAAGCCGTCTCCACTGCTCGCACTGCGACGAGACCTACAGCCTTCCCCAGAATGGGACAATCAAACTCTACAAAGAGTTGCGATGCCCTCTGGATGATTTTGAGCTGGTGCTGTGGTCTTCCGGTTCCAGGGGGAAGAGTTACCCCCTTTGCCCTTACTGTTACAATAACCCTCCTTTTAGGGATATGAAGAAAGGTGAGATTTTGCAGAAGGAGATATAAACTTACAAAACAATATATTGTATTGTAATACAATATAATATATTGTATTATAACTTATAATGCAAATACAATATAGTCTTGTATTTTCTCAACCTTGGCCAATTGAAGACGGATGGACTTCAATCCCAAAATTTTGGGAGTTGAAATCCCCGCACTTTAAAGCTTGAGGAATTCTGGGAGTTGGAAGTCACCACTCTTAAAGCATGCTGGCTGGAGAATTCTGGGAGTTGTGTCTACCCATCTTAAAAGATATTGGAGAATTCTGGGAGTTTTTAAGTCACTCCTCTTAAATCACGCTGCCTGGGGAATTCTGGGAGTTTAAATCCTCTTAAAGCACTGGCTGGGGAATTCTGGGAGTTTAAGTGACCCGTCTTAAAGCACAGTGGCTGGAGAATTCTAGGAGTTGAAGTCCACCTACCTTCAAATAGCCAAATTTAAGAAACAACATTAATGTTGATTGGTACCGATTTCTCTCTGCTTTATTCTAAGCATGCTATGGCTGCAGCTGATTCTTTCAGCTGGAATCCGCGCATCTATTTTGGGACGCTGAAGATTGCTAGGGATCCGATGTTAACTTGGAATCGGATCTGTCCTTGCTCGAGGCCTAATTTGGCTCCTGTAGATTTCCTTCCAGCCGTGACCAGCAATTCCTGCCATGAATTTTCAGGTTCCTCCCATTTCCCATTATTGCTGGAAGATCTTCAAGGGAAGGAATTTGGCTGAACTTACAAGATTTTTATCCTGCAAGTGATCCATTCCTAAAGATGGCATTTTCACTCAGGGTAAAAAAAGGATCCCGTTACACCCAAATTTCATTGGCCTGAATCTCCTAGAAAAAAGGAGTAATGAATGATAAACTATAGAAAATGTGTTGTGGCCCACAGCAGATTCAGACAGTGAGGAGGCTGGGGAGGGACATGGGCCAGTCCTGGAGTCTGGGAAAGGCTCGGATGAGAGCTCTGTGTCGGAAGCAGAGAGGGGGCCAGAGCCCTATGCCAGTTATCAGCTGCCTTCAGAGTCAGACATCAGTGGGGCAGAAGAACAGCTGGAGCCTGTTCCCAGTGTGCGCATGCGCAGAGTTGCCAGACAAAGGGAGCAGCTAAAGAACAGGGGGTTGACTTGGGAGTAAGGTCACAGGGGGACGATGAATAGCTCCGCGCATGCGCACACTGGGAACAGGCTCCAGTTGTTCCTCTGCCTCACTGCTGTCTGGCTCCGAAGGCAGCTGAGAACTGCCTTGGCCCCCTCTCTGCCTCCCACGCAGAGCCCTCGTCCGAGCCCTCCCCAGCCTCCAGGACTGGCCCATGTTCCTCTCCAACACAACAGTTAATCCCTTGACTATGGGGACGCTGGGAAGGTGGTATCAGTGAAAACCGGTCGTAAGTCACTTCATTCAGCGCCTTACTCCCAAGTCGACCCCTGTTCTTTAGCTGTTCCCTTCGTCTGGCAACTCTGGGAATGCGCACACTGGGAGCAGGCTCCAGCTGTTCTTCTGCCTCACTGACGTCATAACTTTGAATGGTCCCTCCGCCAACCGTTGTGACTCGAGGACTACCTGTATTTATTTTATAAACCCAGCTGCTTCTTCTTCTTCTTCTTGCTTCCCCCACGCCACCAGGAATGGGTTGCAACGAATGCACCCACCCCAACTGCCAACATTCGCTGAACCTGCTTGGCATCGGCCAGTGCGTCGAGTGCGAAAGTGGGGTCTTGGTGTTGGATCCCATCTCCGGGCCCAAGTGGAAAATGGCCTGCAACAAATGCAACGTGGTGGTGCACTTCTTTGAAAACGCCCACAGGGTGCGGGTCTCGGCCGAGACGTGTGACACCTGCGACGCTGCCCTGGTGGACGTGGATTTCAACAAGGCCAAGTCGCCGCTGCCCGGCGGCGAGACCCAGCACGCCGGCTGCGTCTTCTGCGACCCCGTCTTCCAGGACCTGGTGGAATTGAAGCACGCAGCCATGAAACACCCCATGCACCGGGGCGGGCAGGGCAAGCGGCAGGGGCGAGGGAGAGGAGGCAAGGGACGGCGGCTTGGGGGCCGTCAGCCCCCGAAGAAGCCGAAAGACAAGATGGCGGCCCTCGCAGCTTATTTTGTATGATGCGTCGTTGGTACCCGGAAGCCTTTCGTAATAAAATCCCCCCACCCAAAAGAATGAAATATTTTGAGACAGGGTCTTATTTTAAAACACCAGGGGTGGGTTCCTGCCAGTTCTAACTGCTTCTATAGAAGAGGTTCCACAAATCTACAGTGCCGTTTAGATCCGGTTCCAGCTCCCTCCCTCCGCTCGTCTGCACATCATCAAGATGAAGAGCCAGAGGAGGAATTCTGGGAGTTGAAGTCCACAAGTCTTAAAGCTGTCAAGTTTGAACACCCCTGGGGTTTTTTTTCTAAAGGGTTAAGGGTGCAAGGGTCTTGTCACTTGACAGCTTTAAGACTTGCACACTTCAATGCCAGAGTTTCTGAGCCAACATTTTGGTTGCTAAGCAAGAGCGTTGTTCAGTGAGTTTCACCACATTTCACAAGTTGGCCACGCCTACCCGGTCACATGGTCGGCAAGCCACTCCCACCCGGTCACATGGCCAGCAAGCCACTCCCACAAAGCAGACCACACCTACAGAAGAGGTTCTAAAAAAATTTGAAACCCACCACTGGAAAACGTGTTACTTCTCAAAATATTTGAGCAATATTTGACAAGGTCTTATTTTCTTTTGGGGCCCCCGAAATAAGTGCTTGGCCTTATTATTATTATCTTATTATTTTTGAGGTGCAGGAGGCCGCTTAAACCTCGGCCCGTGGACCAGCTGATCCAGAGAGAGCCGGAAGTTCTGTCTCTGTTTCTGGCACACGCTTGCCAGCCCTGGCGTCGCTGGGCCTCTTTTTGCGGCCGCCACTAATAGAAGGGGTGCAGTAGCTAGGGTTTGCGGGAGCGGCCTCTGTGAGGCTGTTCCGCGTGGATGGCAGGTGCCCATGGGGCGCGTGGGACATGTCCCCCCTCCCCTCTGAAAATGGTGGGGAACGACTGCGCATGTGTTTAAATATTTTAGGGCAGGGTTTATTTTCAGGGGAGGGATTATTTTAGCATATGCACTCAAACGACCGATTGGGCTTATTATCCGGGGTGGTCTTATTTTCGGGAAAACGGTATTTTTTTTTTAAAAAAGGCGGAATATTATATTTCCTTAAAAGAAATGGAGAAACGTGTTTTTAGAAGCAGAAAACAGTGCATCCCCGGTCTTTCTTAATAGCCCTTAAGAAGATAAAAGAGGTTATCGAAAGACGACTATCTAGATGACTCTATTCATAAGCAAATCAAACACTGCAGGTAGAAATTTGAGTCAAAACGGGATGTTTTGAAACTCCTTGCACCCGAGTTTGACAGCTAACGAAAAGCAGAAGGGTAGGATGAGTGCAGCAGCCCCTCACCCAAGATCCAGTGCAGGATGAAAACCATGAGCTATAATAGGATCAACCCACTACCATTTAGCAGAAGACACAGAGCTCACTTCGTTGCACAATCTCCTAAGGAGCATTTCAGACATTGCACAACCCACACCAGCAGCGTCTCTGAAACTTACAAAACTCCATGTACTCAGCCAATCAGTTGGTCAGTGGCCTCCATGTTGTTTTCAGTGTCTTTCTCCCAGCTTGGGAACTGAACCGGATGGATTTTTCCTCCCCACCATCGGATCCTAAATGCCCAGAAAACACTGATGTTACATAGTTGGGTAATGAAACGTCTGTAAGGAAACGAGGAAGCTTGGAGGTCACCAAGGGCAGCATGATCCTAAACACATATAGTAGTGTATATCTTTGAAATATCTTCTTTTTTTTTTAAAGAGCAGAGCTATGAGGACAAACTCCCCCCCCCCCCGGAAACCTGTAGGTGTCCCCTAGAAAAAAAGGGGGGGAAGAAAACTTTTGCAAGGGAGGTAGCAGTAGAAAGATGTGCCATTTATTTTTATTTATTTTTTGTATTAAAGGACACCCCCAGTTTTGTGTATGTGTGTGTGAGACAGAGAGAGGGAGAGAGAGAGAGAGAGAGAGAGAGAGAGAGAGAGAGAGAGAGAAAGGTCTATCTACCATCTATCATAGCTATAATCTATATCATCTATCTATTATATATTATATCTATCATCTAACTATATCAATTTATCATCTATCAATCAATCATCTATCTTCTATATCAATCTTCTATATCTAATATCTATATCATCTAACTATATCAATTTATCATCATCAATCATCTATATATCATATCTAATCATCTATCTTCTATATCATCTATTATATCTATCTTTATCATCTATATATTTATCATATCTATCATATCTATCATCTATCAATCATCTATCTATATCATCTATAATATCTATCTTTATATCAATTTATCATCATCAATCATCTATCAATCATCTATATATTATATCTATCATCTATGAATCATCTATGTTCTAATATCTATTATATCACCTATATCAATTTATCATCTATCATATCTATCAATCATCTATATCGATCTATATCATCTACCTATCATTTATATATCATATATCATCTATATATCATATCTAGTTTCTAGTTATAATCTATCATCTATCTATCTATCTATCTATCTATCTATCTATCTATCTATCTATCTATCTATCTATCTATCTATCTATCTATCTATCTATCTATCCCGCCTTAAAGGACACCCCCAAGAAATCCAGCGGTCTCCCCTCTGCCCCCCCAAAACAGGCTGATATCCTATGAGTAGAAAACCGTGGTTTTTTCGGTGTGTGTGTGTGTTGCCTTAAAAGACGTCCCCTCCCCGGGAAAGCCCGCTCGCTGTCCACCCCCACCCCAAGGAAAAAAAAACTTTTGCGCTGCTTTTCCTCCCTTTGAACGACCCGCCCAGGAAGCCGGTTGGTTCCCCCCCCTCCACCCCCCCAGCCCGTCCAAACAGGAAAAGTTTTGCATTGGGGGGGTGGGGGGGGTTGTTAGAAAAAAAGGCTGGCTTTTCCTCGCCCATCGGAGCTGCAAGGCGGGGGGGGCTGCCCTCCCCTTCCCCTTTTTCCCCCCCTCCTCCCCCTTTCCCCATTGGAGGGAGGGCGGGGGGGGGTGCAGGAAGGAAGCCCCGGGTGGGCGGCCCGTTTGCCCCCGCCGGGCGCCGCCTCCAAGCCGGCCTCACTCTCCCTCTCTTTCGGCCATGGCTCGGCCGGAGCTCCCTTGGCTGGCCGCCTTCCTGCGCGATTTCCCGGGCCCCGTGGGCCCCGCCGAGCCGCCGCCCTGGAGCGCTTCCACCGCTTTGCTCCGCCCGGACGAAGCGGCGGCCGAATGGGCCGAAGGGGCTCGCGGGTTCCTGGGCAGGAGGTGAGCCGGACACGCGTGGGGGGTGGGGGTGGGAACAACGGACAAGGGCTAGCGCTTTCCCTCCTCCACGCGGGTATTGCAAGACCACGAGGGCGGGTGCAATTCTTTTTCGGGGGGGGGTTGCACGGGCACGCGTGGGAGGCGGAGTGGCAGGGTGCGTGGTTCGGCCAGCAGAGCCCCACGCGTGGGCCCTTCCTTTTTGCAAAACGGGCCGGGATCATTGTCTTGCGGGTGGCTTTGTGTAAGGGGGTGGTGGTGAAGGATGCTTCGCGTGGGGAAAAGGGACCCTGGCTGTCCCGGATTGCTTTGCAAGGAAGTGCGTGGAAGGGGGGGAAATGCATGGCACGTGTTTCCTCCACGCGGGCGTTGCAAGGCACAGAGGGAGGGTGCAATTTCGATTTTTTTTGTTTTTTTGCACGGACATGCGTGGAAGGGTCCGTGGGCCCTTCTTTTTTGCAAAAAGGGTCACAGGATATTTTCCTGCAGGTTGCTTCAAGTAAGGAGACAGCCGCTTTTGCAAGGGTGGGATGGGGTGAGCGAGGCTTGGTGTGAGGAGCGGATGGATTGGCTTTGGAGTTCGGGCTGGGTGGGTTTCCAACTGGCCGGGGAATCGGCCCTTGTGTTGGTTACGTAAGGTGTGGGATAGGGTGGTAGAAGAGGGTCTTGGTAGCTCAGGGTTGAATTGTGGGGGTCTTTGGTGTTCTCTGAGCTTGGTGATTTCCTGGGAGATGTTTCGTGACCCAACTAGGGAACATCATCAGGGCTAAAGGGAGTGGGGTGTGCTGAGAGGAGGAGAAGGTGGGAAGTGTAGGGAAGAGGACTGCAGGGTCCTTGGTGTTCTCTAAGCTTGGTTGCTTCCTTGCAGATGTCTTATGACCCTAGTAGGTAACATCATCAGTGGAGGAAGGAAGTGGGGTGTGTTGATAGGAGGGAGGGAGGAGAAGGAAGAGGATTGTTGGGTCCTTGGTGCTCTTTGAGCTTTGTTGTTTGCTTCCAGACCTTTCATGACCCAACTAGGGAACATCATCAGTGTGAAAAGGGAGTGGGGTGTCCAGAGTGGAGAGAGGAGGAGGATTATGGGGTCCTGAGTCCTCTCTGAGCTTAGTTGTTTCCTTGTAGACATTTCATTATCCAACTAGGTGACCTCATCAATGCTAGAAAGGAGTGGGGTTTGTGGAGAGGAGGAAGAAGAGGAGGATTATGGGGTCCTGGGTGCTCTCTCAGCTTTTTTTTTTTTTGCAGACATTTCATTACCCAACTAGGTAACATCATCAGTGCTAGCTTTGCATTGAATACCTCACCTGCTTCCTCAGTTCAAACTTTTCCAGAATCTTTGAGGTCCCCTAAGGCAGTGTTTTTCAACCTTTTTGTGCAAAGGCACACTTTTTTCATGAAAAAAATCACGAGGCACACCACCATTAGAAAATGTTAAAAAATTTTAACTCTGTGCCTATATTGACTATATATAAAGTAATTTTCCCACGGCACACCTTACACTATGTCACGGCACACTAGTGTGCCGCGGCACAGTGGTTGAAAAACACTGCCCTAAGGTGCTTCATGCAATAAGGAGGGGAAAAGTCACCTAACCCAGATTCATTCCAGCCAGGCCGTTCATTTTTACATAGAGTTAGTTGGTTGTTAAGTGAGTCACATCTCATTTTATGACCTGTTGGGGTTGTTGTGATCTACCTCTCATCTTTCCCCTCCCTGCCTCTCTGTGGTCTGTTTTCCCTTGATCAAAATTATGGAAGTTTGTTATGGATGGTTGTTATGTTTTGGGCCTTCGTTTACAAGACTACTTAACCCTTTGAAGACAAAACTGTCTGGATTCAAGGCCAAGATTTTGTAATTTTGCTTTATGCAATCTTCTTTTGTTTGAACTGTTGTTGTGAGTTGCGAAGTCGTGTCTGACCCATCGCGACCCCCTGGACAACGTTCCTCCGGGCCTTCCTGTCCTCTACCATCCACTGGAGTCCATTTAAGCTCATGCCAGCTCCTTCAGTGACTCCATCCAGCCACCTCATTCTCTGTTGTTCCTTTCTTCTTTTTCCCTCCATCGTTCCCAGCATGAGGCTCTTCTCCAGGGAGTCCTTCCTTCTCATTAGGTGGCCAAAGTATTTGAGTTTCCTCTTCAGGGTCTGGCCTTCTAAAGAGCAGTCAGGGTGGATCTCCTCTAGGACTGACCGGTTGGATCCCCTCTGGTCCAAGGGAGATAAACAAGAATAGGTTGGTAGATAGGTAGATGATAGATATTGATAAATGGGTAGATACAAAGGTAAGTAGATAGATAGGGATAGGTAGGTAATTGGATGGATGGATGGATGGATGGATGGACGGACAGGTGGGTGGATGGGTGGATGTTCATGGAATTCACAAAATAAACGGATTTTTTTTCCCAATCATCATTGACCTTCTGACTCTTATCTTACTCAGCCAGGATCTTGTTGGAGAGGGAAGTACTTTCTCCTTCCTTTTTTTGTTAAGTAATAAATTTTATTAGAGTTTACAAATTCAAAGATAAACTAATATGTAAAAAGGAAAACATTTAAAAAGTGCTAAAAGATAGATGTATGAATGGATGATAGGTATGTAGGGAGATAAGAGTTAGAGATAGGTAGGTAGGTAGGTTGATAGGTAGGTAGGTTGATAATGATTGATGGAGCAACATCGTTTCCAGCATTAAGCTCTTCTCCAGTGAGTCCTTCTTCTTTCTCATCAGGTGGCCAAAGTATTTTGAGTTTCCTCTTCAGGATCTGGCCTTCTAAAGAGCAGTCAGGGTGGATCTCCTCTAGGACTGACCGGTTGGATCGCCTTGCAGTCCAAGGGACTTGCAGGAGTCTTCTCCAGCACCTGATTTCAAAGGCCTTCAAGTTTTTGAACTAACCTGCCCTTTCATGAAAGGAAGTGTGGAAATAAACAGGACAATGGTTAGATAAATATTTCTAAGCCGGAGCCTTGAGGTCTGTGAAATAGCTTTTTAGTTTTATCGCAGAAGTTCTCCAAAGTCTAATTTGGGAGGTTGATAAATCCAGGGTCATTGCTGGTTTAATACACTTGTAGACATTTAGTGAAAATTCCTCTGGGTTACTTAATGTTGCATGTTGGATACTGACTCTGAGCTTACAGTACTACTATTACTACTACTACTGATAATGATGATGATGATGATGTCCAATAATACCATGTCCAAGAATTTTATAAGATACATCAACAAATTTCAGCTTCCTGCAATAACACCAGTGGAACTGCAAAAAACAGCGCTACTCGGAACATCGTATATTTTAAGAAGGTGCTTGGTTGATACCTAGGACACTGGCAGCAACCCGTATCAACCATTAGCACCAGTCACTGGTATTTGTGATGCATTTTCAAATGTTCAGTTGGCTGAGTTTCATGTTTAATGAATGAAGTATAATAATAGTAATAATAGTAGAAGTAATAATAATAGTAATAATAATAATAATAATAATCTCACCAAAGATTAACCACATATAATAATTAGACCTAGAAAGTATATATCATCAATAATAATAATAATAATGCCATTAAGGCCAAAATCGAAAAATCCTCTGATGATGCCAAATGCAGACTTTGCAAAGAAGCTGATGAAACTGTTGATCGCATACTCAGCTGCTGTAAGAAAATCGCGCAGACTGATTATAAATTGCGGCACAATTCAGTAGCACAAATGATCCATTGGAATTTGTGCAAAAATTATAATATTAAAACAGCAACAAACTGGTGGGAACATCAGCCTGAAAAAGTCACTGAAAATCAGATGGTCAAGATCTTGTGGGATTTTCGCATACAAACGGACAAAATACTGGCGCATAATACACCAGACATCACACTGGTTGAGAAAAATAAGGTCACAATCATAGACATCGCAATACCAGGTGATAGCAGTGTCGCCGAGAAGGAACATGAAAAAATCGCAAGATACCAGGACTTAAAAATCGAAATTCAACAACTATGGCACAAACCAGCAGTGATAATTCCAGTGGTAATTGGCACACTGGGTGCTATTCCAAAAGCACTGGAATTACATTTAAAACAGTTAAAAATTGACAAAATCACCATCAGTCAAATGCAAAAAGCCGCACTGCTTGGATCTGCACGCATATTACGAAAATACGTTACGACGTCCTAGGCCCCTGGGTGGGGCCCGACTAGTAACCAATGCCAAATCCGGCGAAACAACTGGCCGCTGTGATACAATTGTATAATAATAGTCAATAATATTTTGATCCATTTTAAAATGTTCAGTTGACTGAATTTCATGTTTAATAAATAAAATAGATAATAATAACAACAACAGAGCTGGAAGGGACCTTATAAGTCATCTAGTCCAACCCCCCCTCCCCCAAGTGAGAGACCCTATACACTATTTCTGACAGATGGCAGTCCAGGGTCTTCTTGAAAGCCTCCAGGGATGAAGCTCCCACAACTTCCGAAGGCAACTTCTGTTCTGTTAGTTGGTTGTTCTCACTGTCAGAAGATTCCTCCTTATTTCCAGGTTGAATCTCTCTTTGGTCAGTTTCCATCCATTCTTCCTTGTTTGGCCTTTGGGTGCCTTGGAAAATAGCTTGACCCCCTCCTCTCTGGGGCAGCCCCTCAGATATTGGAGGGCTGCTATCCTGTCTCCCCTGATCCTTCTCTTCCCTAGACTAGCCATGCCTGGTTCCTGAATTAGTTCTGTTTTAGCCCCTACTCCCATAATCACCTTTGTTGTTCATCTCGGCACTCTTTCTAGAGTGACTGGCCATTATTCTAGTCAGAGATCTCAACCAGAACAGAACAGAAGGGACCTTATAGGTCATCTAGTCCAACCCTCCCAGCCCAAGCAGGAGACCCTACACCATTTCTGACCAATGCCAGTCCAGTCTCCTCTTGAAAGCTTCCAGGGATGGCGCTTCCACAACTTCCGAAAGGCAATTATTTATGTGAATGTATACTTACAAATGGAATGTAAGAGAATGAAAAATTAAAAAAATAAAACTTGGCAAAAGAAAAGAATTGCAATGGTTATGAAATGAATCGCTGTAAGTTGAGAACTACCTGTAATTCTGTGCATTCCTCAGTCGAATTCAGTGGAGCCTGTCCTAAATGATGGATGATACGGCATATTTCTGATCTCACGTCACTGCAATTTTGGCAAGGTTTATTAGTCTTGAAACGCGAAAGGTTTTGAGCAAGTCAAAACGTGTGCGGAATTTTCTTGCCCTCTTCGAATGGGGAAATCACCCTACCTTGCAAAAACGTAGCCAGGGGCGATGTTATATTTCTCCAGTCGGGTGGAATTAAATTTCATTTTTTTAAAAATAAAAAAAATGTAGTCCTCTACTTACGGCAATCTACTTGTTTAGTGGCCGTTGAAATTTACAACGGCAATGAAAAAAGTGATTTATTACCCCCCCCCCACATTTATGAAGGTTGCAGCATTCCCCCCACCCACCTCATGCTTACGTGATCAAAATTCGGACGATGGGGAAACTGGGGGGGGGGAGCCAGATCCTCTTAGCAACCATGTTACTAACTGCAGTGATTCACTTAACAACGGTGGCAAAGAAAGGTCATGAAACGGTGCAAAATTCACTTAACAAATATCTCCCTTAGCAACAGAGATTTGGGGGTCCGTTGTGGTCATACATTGAGGACCGCCTGTATTTACGACCGTTGCAGTGTCCTGGGGTCATGTGATCCCCTTTTGAGACCTTCTGACCAAGCAAAGTCAATGATTCACTTAACGACCAAATTGCAATGATTTGTTTAACAACTGTGGCAAGCAAGGTCGTAAAACGGGGCAAAACTCGCTTAAAAACGGTCCTGCTCTTTTAGGCTCGTTGTGGTTGTAACTCAAGGACTACCTGTATAGGGTTTTTAATATATTTTAATTATTTTTCCATTCGTTGGACAATCTACACGCTGCCCAGAGTTGCAGCATAAAAATTAAAACAGACAAGACTGAATTCTTTCTTGGTTTCAACTGTGAACAAATCAAATCCCTTTTAGTGCAATTTACACCACTGAACATCACACCTGACGGGGCTGCAAAATGTGCTTATCGTGGATTTGTTTTATCTTATCACGAGGCAGATTCTCATGATTTGCAAGGAAGCTACTACGATGTAGGCTTCCCAAGAGCATGAAGCAAACTCCTGGTGCCGACAGAAATCCCTTTTATTAATTGACTGTGAATTCTGCTCATTCACATCCAGCAACGTCTTTCGAGGGAGGATTTACAGTCACAGACCTTATCTGGCTTGGAGAGCTGCCAGGCCGAGATCTGTAAAACTTCCCAAGGAGCCTCGGAGGGTCACGAACCAATTAAGTGAACTAATTGTTTCCTGTAAACTCCACTCCCCTTTCGCTCCTCTTTTATTTCCTCTGGGAGGGAACATTCACCGTCCCTCTGTGGCTTTACTCTGAAGTCGACTCCTGTTCTTTAGCTCTTCCCTTTGTCTGGCAACTCTTCGCATGCGCACACTGGGAACAGGCTCCAACTGTTCTTCTGCCCCATTGATGTCCAACTCTGAAGGCAGCTGATAACTGGCATACGGCTCTGTCCCTCTCTCTGCCTCCAACACAGAGCCCTCGTCCGAACCTTCCCCAGACTCCAGGACTGGCCCATCTTCCTCCCCAACCTCCTCACTGTCCGAATCTGCTGCCAGCTCCGCTGGGCCGACCCCAACATCCCCAGGACAAAAGAAGCAGAGTATATCCTTGCACAGGCTATATCCGGTAGGAAATTTTGAAAGGAAAAAAAGGAAGCGATGGTTTCCAGTCACGGGGCAGAATAGGATTTTTTTAAAAATATTTATTTATTTTTGAGAAAGGGAGAAGAATAACAGGAAATTCCAGGGATTAGCTTGGCGCTGAAAATAACCCCCCTCGCCCTGCAGAGGAAAGAGGGGAAACCGTTCGGAGCTGGGATTGGAAAGAAAGTTAGAAACTGACTGGGTTGTTCGAAGCTTTTCTAGGAGAAATTGTTGCAGCTTGTAATTGAGTTGATGTGGAGTTTGTAGGAACGAAAAGGCCTCCCATAAATAGCAGCCACAACCTTCAGCTTTGCTCTCAGTTTGTATAAACCCCGCTCCTTACCAGCACTGATGACGTTACCTAGTTTGGCAATGAAATGTCTGCAAGAAAACAACCAAGCTGAGGGAGCATCTCCTCCTCCTCCCTTGATGATGTTCCTTAGTTGGGTCTGCAAGCAAGCAGCCGAACAGATTCCTCCTACCCCTACCCCCCCTCCTCCTCTCCGCAAACCCCACTCCATTCTAACACTGAAGATGTTACCTAGTTGGGTAATGAAAGTTGTGAAAAATACTCACCACTCACTCATCAGAGAAGACCAAGGACCCCACAGTCCTCCTCCTCTCTCTTCCTCCTCTTCTTCTTCTTCCTCCTCCTCCTCACGTCTAACACTGAAGATGTTACCTAGTTGGGTCATGAAAAATCTGCAAAGAAACTAGCATCAAAGACCCCATAGTCCTCCACCTCCTCTTCTTTCTCTTCCTCTCATGTTTAACACTGAAGATCTTACCTAGTTGGGTCATGAGACATCTGCAAAGAAACTACCAAGCTCAGGGGGCACCAAAGACCTCACAGTCCTCCTCCTCCTCCTCCTCCTCCTCCTCCTCCTCCTCCTCCTCCTCCTCCTCCTCCTCCTCCTCCTCCTCCTCCTCCTCTTCTACCCCTTCTAACACTGATAATGTTACCTAGTTGGGTAATGAAATGTCTGCAAGAAAGCCACCAAGCTCAGGGAGCACCAAGGACCCTACAGTCGTCGTCCTCCTCCTCCTCCTCCTCCTCCTCCTCCTCCTCCTCCTCCTCCTCCTCCTCCTCCTCCTCCTCCTCCTCCTCTCTGCCCACTCTCTTCTAGCACTGATGATGTTACCTAGTTGGGTAATGAAACGTCTGCAAGAAAAAACCAAGCTCAGAGAGCATCAAGCACCCCCACAGTCCTCCTCCTCCTCCCCCTCTCTCCCCCACTTCCTTCTAACACTCATGATGTTACATAGTTGGGTAATGAAACGTCTGCAAGAAAGCCACCAAGCTCAGGGAGCACCAAGGACCCTACAGTCCTCCTCCTCCTCCTCCTTCCCCTCTCTGCCCCACTCCCTTTTAACACTTATGATGTTACCTAGTTGGGTAATGAAATGTCTGCAAGAAAAAAACCAAGCTCAGAAAGCATCAAGGACCCTACAGTCCTCCTCCTCCCCCTCCTCTTCCTCCTAACCCTCTCTGCCCCACTCCCTTCTAACACTGATGATGTTACCTAGTTGGGTAATGAAACGTCTGCAAGAAAAAAACCAAGCTCAGAGAGCATCAAGGACCCTACAGTCCTCTTCCTCCTCCTTCCCCTCTCTGCCCCACTTCCTTCTAACACTGATGATGTTACCTAGTTGGGTAATGAAACGTCTGCAAGAAAGCCACCAAGCTCAGGGAGCACCAAGGACCCCACAGTCCTCCTCTTCCGTCCTGCAAACCCTCTAGCCCTGATGATGTTACCTAGTTGGGTAATAAAACTTCTGCAAGCGAGCGACTAACCTCAGAGAGCACCAAGCAGCCCTCATTTCAACCTAGAGACACAAGTGTTCTCCTTTATTGGAAACTCTTGTTTTGCTTGTTTTCTCTACATGTCTCTTTCACTCACCCCGTCTTTTTCTTCTTTTAAAATTAGGGGTGCACCTCCTCTTCTTGCAGCCTCCTTAATTCACGCCACAGTCAGCGGGATTCTGCAAAGTGACCTCGGCGATTTTAAAAAGCAGAACATCGACCAGGATGAAGCTGGTGAGAGCGAAGCCTGTAAGTATTTGGCCTCCAGTTAGAATAAGAATAGAATAGAGCTGGAAGGGACCTCGGAGGTCTTCTAGTCCTGCCCCCTGCTCAATGCTGTCGGACCATTCGGAAGTGGATAATGGGTGTAAACTTTCCCCTTCCAGATGGTGTACAGCCTCTTAGTTTTTTCTTCTCCTCAACTTTGGAAGGCATAAACGTGTTTCTGAACATGTGCAAAGTTTTGAATCCCGGAATTTTTCCTTTCTTTTTACAATGGCACAGAAAAACGTGCCATTTTCACACTTAACACCAGTTGCAGCACATGATTTACATTCTTGACAACTGACTCACATTTACGACGGTTGCAGTGTCCCGGAGTCCAGTGTTCCTCTTTTTGCGACCTTCTGGAGACCCAGATTCACTCAAGCACCTTGTTCCTCATTTAACAACTGCAAGCGGTTCACTTAACAATGGTGGAAGAAAAGTCGTAAAAGCGTGTGGGGGAGGGAATTCACTTAAGGCATGTCTCGCTTAGGAACTGACATTTTGGGTGCAATTGTGGTCGTAAGTCGAGGACCTGTAAAGTCCAGGTTGAAGATAACCAGGTCTTTTGGTGAAAGTTTCAAAATACTAAGGTAAAGGTTCCCCTTACACATACGTGCTAGTCGTTCCTGACTCTAGGGGGCGGTGCTCATCTCCGTTTCAAAGCCGAAGAGCCAGCGCTGTCCAAAGACGTCTCCGTGGTCATGTGGCTGGCATGGCTCAATGCCGAAGGCGCATGGAACACTGTTCCCTTCCCACCAAAGGTGGTTCCTATTTTTCTACTTGCATTTTTTATGCATGGCCCGACAAAACCGCGCTCGTCAAAATAGTGGCGACAAAACCGCGTCGCTAAAACCGCGGCATCACTGCGGCAACAACAGCACGACGACATAAGGGTGCTTTAAAACAGCACGGCAGCAGAAAGCCAATTTAAATTAAAATAAGGGTTAGGATTAGGTTTAGGGGTTTGGTTTAGGGTTAGGTTAGGGTTAGGTTTAGGGTTAGGTTTAGGGTTAGGTTAGGGTTAGGGTGCTGAGTGCTTCGGAAGGCGCAGATTTGCCCTCCGCGGTATGTCGTCGCGCTAGGTTCACCTTTTTCCTTAGCGCTTCGGACTGCGTGGATTTGCCCTCCGCGCTTATGTCGGCGCGGATAAGGGCTTCGCGGTTTTGTCGGTGAACCTTTTTTATGTGCTTTCGAACTGCTATGTTGGCAGAAGCTGGGACAAGTCACGGGAGCTCACTCCGTTATGCGGTACTAGGGATTCGAACCACCGAACTGCCGGCCTTTCTGATTGACAAGCTGAGCGTCTTAGCCACTGAGCCACCATGTCCCTTCAAAATACTTATTTCAGTGAATTCTTTTTTTTTTTTTTAATTCACCCAGTGTTGGAAGCCGCTCCTTTGCAACGCCATTTCTTTAACAAACTCCTGGAGACTTGTGGCAAATGGCAGAAAGAGCTTCCCGCCCTGAAGCCGTCGAAGCGCAACCTTCAGATTTCGATCCACACAACCCGTAATACTCGACGGAAGATGGAGGATAGACATGTCTCCCTGCCGGAATTTAACCAACTGTTTGGCCTGGAGGTGAGTTTCTAGGAGAAGTTGGAGAGGACACGCCGGTAGAAAAATGGCCCTCTGTGATCACGCTAACGTATTTTGGATCTGCAGCCTCTGATCTTTCAGGTTCTCGATACTTTCTCAGCTTGGTTGTTTTCTTGCAGACGTTTCATTATCCAACTAGGTAACATCATCAGTACACTGATGGTAGTTTGGTAATGAAATCTCTACAAGGAAAGCTCAGAGCACCAAGGATCCCACTGTCCATCTGTCCTTCCTTCCTTCTTTCCTTCCTTCCTTCCACTCATTCTCATCTCCTTCCTTTCTTTGTTCCTTCCTTTATTTCTTTCTTCCTCTCATTCTCCTTCCTTCCTTTCTTTTTTTCTTCCTCTCATTCTCAT